>NC_052150.1:80840278-81142176 GCF_902713615.1 Scyliorhinus canicula
TTCAATCCACCTACCCTGCACATCTTTGGTTTGGGGAGAGCGAAATCCACACAAACACAGGGAGAATGTGCAAACTCCACACGGACAGTGACCCAGAGCCGGGATCGAACCTGGGACCTTGGCACCATGAGATTGCAGTGCTACCACTGCGCCACCATGCTGCCCACGACTTTGGCATTTGACTTTGGCTACTGAATTCACTTAAATTACCCATCAGGTGTGAAGATGTATTCTTCATCAGACCTGCAACATGTGTTTCCCAGAAGGACAATTTGTGTATTATGAATTATCCGTTTTCTCATTACTTGTAAAAGTACACTATTTCCTTCAACCATACTTTCAATGACTGTGTTTGTGTGTGCGAATGGCACAGTACTACATTTCTAGGTGAGTGCGCGCATAAACAATCATCTTTAGTTAAACCCACGAAAAGCTTGCTGATAAATTATCTATTCTGGGGTTAAAAAATATGCACATCTTCCTTTCAAAAGCTCACTGATTGCAGACACATGGGAAGGAACAGGGATTTCAGCAGTTCTCCCTTGCCCTGTCCACAGCAAGTGTTAAACAATTGCTGCCCATTTCTGGTCTCAAGTTTAGAAGTTAGTACAAACTGAAGGCAAACTGGGTTTATTTGCATCTGATGAATTATTACTTTTTCTTTCTATTTAAATTTCATGCTAATGTATACTAGTGAGTAAAGTCACCATAGCCCAGGATGACCATAGGCTGCTTTCCCCTTTGAGAGGGAGAGCTGACTGGTGTTTTGATATAACCTGAGGATCACTACACCTCAGGTGAGGGGCAAGGTTGAGAAGGCGGGGCCTTCATGAATAACCTCAGCCGATATAGGGATTGCCCTTGCTCTGCATCACAAATCAGCTGTCCAGCCAACTGAGCTAAATCAGTAATATGTCTTTGCAACACATTGGTAATGTATGCATACCTTAAGTGGCTATTGTTAGCGGAAGATATAATACAGCCTCTCAAAGTAAGACACCGCTGCTCTCATGGTACAGTAATGAGATGAGAAGTGTAATTGGTTGATATCTAACTCATGTAATTTACACATGAGTTTTTGACTGTTCTAGGCTCTTTTGGACAATTGCACTCAAACCTAAAACAACTGGGAATTCTAGACTTTCAGATGTTGAAGTCATTTCCGAGAGGTTTTTAAATAAACTAAAATGCAAGTGGGGATTATGGGAATAAAATTGGTAGTTTGTGCATGCAGAACACCTGAAAGCAAATATTAGGACAATAGATTGATCAGCACCAGCAAGCAAAACCAGGCAAATGTGTCTGGTGTAACTATTCAGGCTATTAAATATTCATTTGTTTTTTTTTTGATAATGACAAACCTGCCGGCACATTTTTTGCATTTATATTCTTACCTCTGAATTGTCAATAATGTAATCAAATGTAAATTCTGTCTGCTTTCCACTGCTACACTAGTCACATGAGACTAGGTAATATTGATGGAAGTAAACAGTCTACTTAGCAGATACTGAGGAGAAATTAAGGATTCATAGGCTGTGAATAACTCATCCGTGATCAAGTTTTTCTGCTCAGTCAACACATTTATTCTATTCTACAGTACTGAATAAAAGTCATTCACTCACTAAATTCTAGTTTAGATGGTATTTTGACTTTACTATATGGAATTCATATTTCTTAAACTTCTTCTGTTGACATTTTGCAGCAACAACAATCTTGCAATAAAAACTCTTGACTTTTTGAGCAATAACGAAGCTGGTAATTATCAATCCAAGATTGATGATTCTTTATATGGAGTATGGCACGGTAGCACAGTGGTTAGCACTGTTGCTTCACAGCGCCAGGGTCCCAGGTTCGATTGCCGGCTTGGAATATTGTCTGTGCAGAGTCTGCACGTTCTCCCTGTGTCTGCGTAGGATTCCTCCCACAAGTCCCGAAAGATGGGGCATTCTGAATTTTCCTTCTGTGTAACTGAACAGGCGATGGATTGTAGCAACTAGTGGATTTCACAGTAACTTCATTGCAGTGTTAATCTAAGCCTACTTGTGACAATAAAGATTATTATTATTATTCATAACCCCTAAAGTTTGCTTGTTTGATTGCCGGTCTGTGGGGTAGGAGAAGGAAGTAGTGGAATCACTGTTTAAAGAGCCAGGACAGATATGATGGGCCAGTTGGCCTCCTTCTACGATTCTACGTTGTACGATTCTATGATTTTTGTGGGAGTTGGATGACATGACTCTTCTGAATTACTTCTGGCTTCAATTGTCGGCCTTTTCTCCTCTCTTTTCCCCAGCCTGCATAGATTTCCCAGTCTTTGATTGACAGCAGCAGGTTGCTCATGTTGGAATTTTCAAAACTGTAGCATTACATTCCCATGAATCTCCATACAGATGTTTCATAGTCCTCAGCTAATTAGACGGTTCCAGGCTACTCCAGAAATATGGGGATGCCTTAGTCTGCGGATCCCAGCTTTCCTGTAGAGCCATTTTTTGGCTGCTGGATAACCAAGTATTTTTCTCTATTTTAAATCTGCCAAGGCTATTTGTCATGCAAGGTAGTAATCTGATGAGATGATTGTGCAAGGTGCAGACAATTTTTAGTCGAACATATGAAAGCCTTGTGTGATTTTGGCTAAAGGGGCAAGATCCTAGTTGGCACCACAGTATTTTCGTTAAACACTATTTTGCTGCATTTCAAGGTGCAATATCAGTGTAAGTTGATCTTCAGTCGTGGCATAACATAACTAAACTAATTAGGTTTGTTAGAAATTGGAAATCAGGGAACTGATTTCCACTACTGGATAACACACTGACTTCTTGGACTTCTTTTCTCAGACTTGAGACTGGCTGTACAAAAACTGATCAAGTAAAAATATTCATTTTCGGGTGGCACGGTGGTGCAGTGGTTAGCACTACTGCGTATGACGCTGAGGACCCGGGTTCGATCCTCGCCCTGGATCACTGTCTGAGTAGTGTTTGCACATTCTCCCTGTGTCTGTGTGGATTTAACCCCCCAAAACACAAAGATGTGTAGGGTAGGTGGATAGGCCACACTAAATTGCCCCTTAATTGGAAAAAAATAATTGGGTACTCTAAATTTATTTTTAAAATATTAATTTTCTGGTATATCACAAAGAGTGAAATACATTTGGAGAGCTTTAACTGCTCACAAATACTTTCATCCCGTGAAAGGATGAATCAAATCGAAACCCCAGATTGATGGTGGCGGATTTTCATCTGAAGTTTGTTGAAATAGATTGGGGAAAGTTTTTTCTGATGTACTAGGTGTTGTAAATTCATGAGCATTTTTGGAGAGATTAAATCTATGCTTTTGATATATCTATTTTTAAAAATAAATTTACAGTACTCAATTATCTTTTTCCAATAAAGTGGCATTTAGTTTGCCCGATCCACCTAACCTGCACATCTTTGGGTTGTGGAGGTGAAACCCAGGCAGACACTGGTGCAAACTCCATATGGACTGTGGTCCAGGGCCGGGACCGAGCTTCTGCTATATCTAAGGCATTGAAAAATAACTTTATCTATTGTCCAGTGTTGGAACGGTAAAGAGGAGCTGATCTCTACATTTAATCTATGATGTATGAGCATTTGGTGCTAAAGCTGCATATAAAATTAGAAAATATGTTCCATCCTTTATACCTTTGCCTTTTGATCAAAGCATACATCGGAAGAAAGTAAGTTCCTCTTCTATCTGTTGGTTACCATAAAATAGCCAGCATTTTTTCCACGCATAGTGTGGATCAATTGCATTGGTTCATTTACCTGTTTTG
This sequence comes from Scyliorhinus canicula, assembly GCF_902713615.1. Taxonomy (NCBI): domain Eukaryota; kingdom Metazoa; phylum Chordata; class Chondrichthyes; order Carcharhiniformes; family Scyliorhinidae; genus Scyliorhinus; species Scyliorhinus canicula. Next base: position 80,844,069 of record NC_052150.1, read on the forward strand.
ACTTTTGCTGCATTTTAATTTCCATCTTAAATCTGTAGGAGAGTCCCATTAGACATTCATAGAAGCCACCTGATCTGAATTTCCTACTTCATATCTCTAAACAGAGCTAAGGGGAGGGGCAAATTGCTCTACCTATGCCACTGGAATGAAAATAAAATCTCCCCAGCCGTTTATATGTTCCCTTAGTTGTTGGAAAAGTATTGCAATTTGCATACGCGACAAATAGAAAATTCTTACAAATGGAGAGTGAGAAATTCTCTTCCCTGATATAATGGACAGCTGTTGTTGGGGGCAAAAATTATTGGAAGGTAAGAATGGAGTTACATACTTTCCTACAGATACTCTCCTTCACTATTTTCTGATTCTTAAAATGTGTTTTCATAAATATTAGGATGGTTTAAACTTAGTTCAACATTTATGCCAGTATTCTGTCTTAGTAACAAAAATAAAGATCATTTTCATTTTTAGAAGAGACTATTGAATTGATAGCTGATTTCATGGTGATTTTAAGCATAGTCTGTTATGAAGGAAGCATGAATTAATGGTAAACAGGTAGTTTTGGTTAGGCTTGATAATTATGAAAGCCAGAAGCAGCTTTGTGCAGATACAGATGTAAATATAATAGTATTAAGTTAATTAATTTTAAAATTATATTTGAAGAGCCATTGCATTTAGTGCAGCAGTAGGTATGCAGATTCTGATCTGTAGTAGGAGTAAAGGAGTTAAATCATCATTGCTGAGTCCTACTTGGGTACAGTACACGAAGCACAGCAAGCAGTGATGCAGCATAAGAATTTGTCTCACAGGGTATGCATGAGTGTTAATAAGTCCATTTCATTCATATGTAAAACATAGATATCCTTTCCAATCCTTTTAGAGCTCTGCCTTACCCTATCTCAGCATCTAACCTCTGCCTCACTCCAACCTCTCCCATGTCATTTGTCCTCTTTAATTTTTGCCATCTTGTGGACCAGTCCTCTACTTGCCGTGATCTCCCGACTGTAGTGTCAGAGCTGCTTTGCCTTTAATTTCTGTTGTGTTTGGTCCCTTGTACTTTATGAAGTAACGCATCAAACACTTCGAGTCCAAACCAGGATCTTTTTATTGTGTCTTGTGAGGTAAGATGGCAATCTGATACAGAGCATGTTATAATGAAGTCTTGCTTCTCCTCTGGAACTTGAACCTAGCACTGACCAATTAAATGTATGCTTTATTACCCTCTCAATCTTCTTCTGAGGATTACCTGATGTGTCTCCCTTTATATCTGGACCCAGGTCACATGGCCTTGGTCGGGAGACTGCATGGTGTGTCTGTACTGCCACCTGCTGGTTGGAGGTCGCACACCATCCAACAATGATACAGCCCATGGGCGTATCACCACACTCTCTATTACACATTAACCCTCTTGCAATTGATTAAAAACACCTAACTTTAGAACCAAATTTCAAATCCACCTTGGGCTGGATTTAGGATCTGGAGTTGGGACCCTGTTGTTGGCCGCAGTTTTGTATTCCCGCATTGTGCAGTGTCTGAGTACCAATATGGTTTTTGACTAGCTGGCCAATTATTGGCTAGAGTATGTGCCTGGTGTCCAATTAAGGACAGTAAGTGGACTTCTGAGGCTGACCTGCCGCTGGGACGCCATTCCCATTGATTGGCCAATATTGAACCTCAGTTGGATGTCCGACTTTAGATTGGATGAATCCAGTCAGTGTCTCCAATGTGCCATTAATAGGCCCTTTATTGTCTTTAATTGTCTAACCGAAATTTGCGGACAGGTAGCCACACCCTCCTTACCTGGCCTCAAATCATCCGCTTTTGAAATGGCCAGACGCAGGAATATACCAAAAAAACAACATGCTGGTTGGTGCTGGAAAATTGCAGACCCAACCACCTCCAGTCCCCACAGCTGTTCAAAAATGTGGCTGCATATCTCAGTCCTATTATGTATTCTTCATTTCCCCTCCAATCCCGGCTAAGTGCTGTTTCATGAGATGCATTATATAAATGCTACATCTTGGTGGTGACTGTGATATTGTTGAACTCTGATATTTAAGCACTGGCAAATTATACAGATGCATCAGTTTAGTATCTGATGTGGACTTCATTCCAATGTTAAATTTTAATGCAAAATCATGTAAGTGAATTTCAATTTATTTTGGTACCACTAATGTTGCAATGTGACTAGTGCTATACAGGAGTCAGATTTGACGTTTTTGCATTTCTTCAGGCTGAATGTGATGAACAGAATGATGGTTCTGTTACGTGGTTCATTGATAGCACAGACTGCTTGCTGTATCATTGTGGGAAAGATACAATAATATTACTGTTACTATCACCAAAGTAGTAACTGGCTTCAGCCTATTATCTTGGTATGGGTTTAAGTTTTAGATATGATAAATTTAATTCTACGTTATGTATTGAATAGCTTTGTAGCTCACAGCGAGGGGGGGGGGGGGGTGGGGTGGGGGGGGGGGGGGGGGGGAGATGATTGCAATCACCTCAAGGCATGGAAATGTGGATTGGTGGTGGGGAGGGAGGGTGCGGTGCAAATGGGGTTTAAGTTGAGACATTTGTGAAAGCCAACTAACTCGCAGTCGCAGTGAACATGCCTGCTTCCATTTTAACTGTGTCGAGTTTTGGACATCTGGAGACGCGGCTCTGTAATTATATTGTGTAACTGCATTGGACTCTGACATTTCAGTAGTAATTTGAATCTGATGTCTTGTGTACGGATTTCTCAGATTTCAGGAAACTTGGATGCCAAGAGGAGGTGGCAGCAACTGGATTCAGCCTTTTAAAATACAACATCTGGGCCAAGAGCTCGGTCCTGGTCCCTCAAGCAAATCTTCTGCTGCATTGGCCTTCATCCCTCACCACCTCACCAAGGGCAGCACGGTAGCATTGTGGATAGCACAATCGCTTCACAGCTCCAGGGTCCCAGGTTCGATTCCGGCTTGGGTCACTGTCTGTGCGGAGTCTGCACATCCTCCCCGTGTGTGCGTGGGTTTCCTCCGGGTGCTCCGGTTTCCTCCCACAGTCACAAAGATGTGCAGGTTAGGTGGATTGGCCATGATAAATTGCCCTTAGTGTCCAAAATTGCCCTTAGTGTTGGGTTGGGTTATGGGGATAGGGTGGAGGTGTTGACCTTGGGTAGGGTGCTCTTTGCAAGAGCCGGTGCAGACTCGATGGGCCGAATGGCCTCCTGCACTGTAAATTCTATGATAATCTATGATAACAACCTCTCCTCATTGTAAATTTAAAAAATTTTGGTGTACCCAATTCATTTTTTCCAATTACGGGGCAATTTAGTGTGGCCAATTCACCTACATTACACATCTTTGGGTTGTGGGGGCAAAACCCACGCAAACACGGGGAGAATGTGCAAACTTCACACCGACAGTGACCCAGAGCAGGGATCGAGCCTGGGTCCTCGGCTCCGTGAGGCAACAGGGCTAACCCACTGTGCCACCGTGCTGCCCTAATTTAAAAAAGGAATGACCTGTACTTGCAGCAATCTCCCACTGACGGCGATGTGCTAATGGTCAGATAATTTGCTTTTGTGACATTCATTGAAGGATAAATAGTAATAATATTGGTCTGGGATAACTCCCCTGCTCTTCTTCAAAATAATGCCTTGGGAGTTTTGGATATCCATCTGAGGGGGCAGACAGGCTGCACTTTAACATCTCATTCTCAAAATAGTGCAGCACCCCCACAGTCTTGCACTGGAGATTCAATCTTGATTTTGCTGCTCAAGCCCTATGGGAACATTTGAACCCAGAACCTTGTGACTCAGAGGTGAGAGTGCGACCAACTGAACCATGACTGATGGGATCTCTGTTTTTAGAATTTCTGGGTTCCCCGTTCCCTCCCTTTGCAACCATGCTCTCCTACTCTCTGCTCATCTCCTTGTAAATATTGTGGCCTTTGGGGAAAGAAAGGAAGATAGCCAGAAATTACAAAATGACCAATACTAAATACTTGTATAAGCAATAAATGGTAAATTGAACTTTATGCGGACAAGAATGAAATGCTGCACTGTGAATAGTGCTGAAATAGTTCCAGATAATGTCGAAAGAGGCAGGCTGTGTACACTGACTAGGGCAGCATTTATTGCCCATTGCTCTCCAGAAGGTTGTGGTGAGCCACATTCTTGACCTGCTGCACTCCATCCAGTGACGGTACACCACAGTGATGTACGGGAGGAATTGCCAGGATTTCAAAATCGGGATAGTGGGTACAACTTGGATGGGAACTTGGGAGGTGGTTGTGCTCCCATGCACCTGCTGCCCTTTCCCTTCCAAGTGGCAAAAGTCACCGATATGAGGGACGCTGTTTTTAAAAAAAAAAAGCCTTGATGAGTTGCTGCAGTGCACCTTGTGCTTGGACACACTGCTGCCACTGCTGGCTCTGGAGGGAGTGAATGTTTTAGCTGGTGAATGGGTTGTTAATCATATGGGTTACTCTGTCCAGGATGGTGTCTAACTGCATTCCCAGGGAAGGGGTGGGTGCCGATCAGCGGGTTATCGCGATCTGGGGGGACCTATCTTGCTCCGCGCAGGCCCGTTGAATGGCCCCGCCATGTCGGCGGCGCCTGCGCCGAGGTGGGCCGCCGCGCACATGCAGTCTGGACAGCAAGGCCCCTCACCAGCCAGAGCTGCAGGACGCACGCCAGGGCCCTGCTAGCCCCCTGGAAAACGGAGAATCACCCCGGATGTTCGAGGAAAATTTCTCCCCAAAAGGGAGAATCCCGGCTAATGTCTTTGAATGTAACGGGGTGGTGGTTAGAATTTTTTCCTGTTGGCAATAGTCATTACTTGGCACTTGTGTGGCAGGAATGGTACTTGCCACATATCTGCCCAAGCTTGAAAGTTGTCTAGGTCTTGCTGCATGAGGGCACGGACTGCTTCATTATCTGAAGAGCTGCTAATAGTGAACAAGGTTCTATCATCAGCAAAAATTCCCCTTCTCATTTTATGATGGAGAGAAAAAAATCATTGGTGAAGCAGCTGAAGATGGTTGGACCTAGGATCCCTGACAAACTCTTGTAGCATTGTCCTGGGGCTGATACGTTTGGCTTCTCACAACCACAACCATCTTCTTTTTGTGCTAGTTATTTCTCCAGCCACTGGAGAGCTTCCCTCTGTTTTCAATTTTACTAGGATTCCTGAATATTAATAATCTTTATTGTCACAAGTAGGTTTACATTAACACTGCAATGAAGTTACTGTGAAAAGTCCATAGTCGCCACATTCCGGTACCTATTCTGGTGCACAGAGGGAGAATTCAGAATATCCAATTCACCTAACAAGCACGTCTTTCGGGACGTTTGGGAGGAAACCGGAGCACCCAGAGGAAACCCACGCAGACACCGAGAACGTGTTCAGTATATCCAAATAATGCAGAGCAGCAGTCTACAAAGCGAACATATTTTTAGACTATTACACACTAGAAGTTATGTTCAAATTGTGGAATGCTTTGGTCAGAATTAACCTTGAATACATCTAGATCTGGTCAGCCAGAAATAATAGATCATCAAGACCTTCAAATTGTGCACGAAAGAACCCTGAAGTTGATCCCTCGTGTCAGGTGTTAAAATTATTTTTTTTTAAAAGACAATAACTGGCATTTGTATATCACCTGTCAGGGTCTCTAGATGTTCCAAGCATTTTGCAGCCAATTAAGTATTTTTGAATTGCAATCACCTATGTAATGTTAGAAGTATAACGGTCATTAAATATGAGGCCTCGCAAATAGCAATATGCTAAGGAGCAAGTGATCTATTTTTAATCCCCATGCTCTCTCCTTTGGAATAGTGCCATGTGATCTTTTGTGCCTGCCCAAGGAGAGCAGACAGAGTCTTGATTTAATGTCTCACCCGAAAGATGGCACCTCCAAAAGTGCAGTCGTCCCTCAGCACTGCAGAGGAGGGTCAGTCTATGTTTTGCATCTCAATGTTCTGGTGTGGGAGTTCAACCCACAGCCGGCTTGTATTATGATCCCAGACGAGGCCCAACAGTGGCTCAGATACTGGACCAAAACCCCAATATTTTAGTTTATTTTGTAAGACTGCAGAAAGAATACTTTGCCCCAAGAGTGAATGCACAAAGAAATGGGGCTTTGGTATTTTAAAACAAAACTTTATTGTTAACACAATATTAAACTCTTCAACTTCACACCCCAAAATAACTTCCAATTGCGCCTTAATTACTATCTCTAATCGCAATGAGATAACAGGAAAGAAAAAACATACAGCTGTTGATTCATCCTACATCTCAATGACACACCTAACCTGCTTTCCAGAATAGATTTGGCTCTTTTTAGAACCACTGAAGACTCTGGCTTTGTGTTTTCAATAAGCTGTTTCAACAGATTTGTTTCAGCTTCCCCATGTCCTCTGCCAAGTCTACACTGCTTTAAATACTATTAATTAAAAAAAAAACTATCCTACTATGAGAGCAAAATACTAAAGGATAGCCAGTTCAGAACTCAACTCGAAAGCTTTTTCAAAATGTCTGAATACCTTAGCTCCACCCAGAAATTACATAATCTCTTCAAGCTGAAAGCTCCCCAGGAACTCCCCCTAGTCAAACAGTGCATTAGCCCAGGCTTTTTGCTCTGGTCAATCTCACCTCTGGCTCTCAAAATCTTTTTAGTCTTGCAAAACAAGAATATTTTTAAACGCATGACTGCTACAATCAAACACACACCAACCCAGGCTTTCAACCCTTAAATTGCCACATGTTTATAACCCAATATATCTAACATCCTGCATTTGTCACACTTTGAGCTCATTGTGCTATCAACTGAGCCAAGGCTGGCACGTTAAAGAATGACTCCAGTATCTTGCACTTTTCAGCTAGGAAAGGAGTTGGCTGGGAGGTGTTCCTGTCAAGATTTATAAGATAGTAGGTATGGAATGTAAAAAGATGACCCCAATATGTTTTATATTCAAAACTTGACAAAGGGGGCACAGATTTAAATGCATAGAAATTAACTTGAGTATTGATATCATGAAATTACTCCTCATGCCAAATAATCAATACATAGATTTGCCTTAACTTTAATATTGATATCAGGAAATGACGCCTCGTGCCAAATGATCAACACTTTGATTTGCCTTCTGGGCAGTATTGTGAAGGGGAAAACCTGTAATCATTTCAGAACTCAATGTTCAACAATTGGGAGAGCATAGGGTTAGCCTGGTTGGGACAAATTTCAATCCACACTTGTAAGTATCTTGTAAAATGTATTGTAGAAATAGTTGAGGGATTCACCCCAATTGATTTACAAAAAGATGAGCACAATATGAATCTTCCTAAAGTGTACCTTTTGTTAAATATCTATCTATGGGAAGTAAGTCATCATGTTACACTGGGTTGAATTAAGTAAGCATTCCCCAGGCTTGCAGGAAATGCACAGTAAGGCCCAGGTATTGAAACTTCAAAATACATACAAATATATTTTTATTGCAAAGCAAGTAGAGCTACTTTGTCTGGAAATTTATACACAAAGATAAATGTTTTTTGTTTAAAAAAAAAGTACTTTATTCATAAAATATTTCAGAATGACCATCACAGTGTAATAATATTCTGGTTTTCTGCATAGATAATGTTGCGTTCTTTGATGCTTCACTGCAATCTAAAGAACATTGCAGACATTTCAAAACGGTCATTACAGAAAATGCAAAGGTATTTATGTGGGCTACATAGATCATAATGCTTGGACCTGAAATGGACAATTACCTTTACTCTTGCAGAAGTTCAGGAAATTTTAACATCAAGTTGATCTTTTTCATCTTGTGTTTTTGTGTATCTTAAGTTTTAAGAGTACAAGAGGTATACGCAGACCTGCAAGCAAACTCTGTATTTTAAATTCTGCTGATGGTTGGTAGCTTGAACGGCGGCTGGTAGCACAGTGGTTAGCACTGTTGCTTCACAGCGCCAGGGACCTGGGTTCGATTCCCAGCTTGGGTCACTGACTGTGCGGAGTCTGCAATTTCTCCCCGTGTCTGCGAAGGTTTCCTACGGGCGCTCAGGTTTCCTCCCTCAGTCCAATAATGTTCAGCTTAGGTGGATTGGCCATTCTAAATTGCCCTTAGTGTCCAAAAGAGGTTGGGTGGGGTTATTGGGTTACGGGGATAGGGAAGAGGTGTGGACTTAAGGTGCTCTTTTCAAGGGCTGATGCGAAGTCGATGGGCTGAATGGCCTCCTACTGCACTGTAAATTCTATGATTCTATGATGCAGTCAATAGAGGGAAATATTTGTTCCGTACCAAATTTCAAATTTTATCGTTCACCTAGTAACTCGATTCATAAGGTTTGTGAATTAATTGGCTCTCCTGGCCTAGAGTGACCCAATCCTGTGCAGAGCTGCTTGTCTATTGGATAACTGGAATATTGCTGTTGATTACAGCAGAGACTTTGATTTCTGGAAAACAAACAATTATATTACAAACATTGTTATTCTAATTTCGTGAGACATTGGATTAGATCCACTGGTGGTGCAGTGGTTAGCACTGCAGTTTCACAGCGCCAGGCACCTGGGTTCAATTCTGACCTTGGGTGACTGTACATTCTCCTTTTCTGCATGAGCTTCCTCTGGATGCCCTGTCGAAAAATAAGAAGATTAGGTAGATTGGCCATGCTAAACTGCCCCTTAGTATCCAAATGTTAGGTGGCGTAATGGGGATAGGGCAGGGGAGTGGGCCTGGTTAGGCTGTTCTTTCAGAGGGTCGGTGCAGATTCAGTGGGCTGAATGGCCTCCTGCAATGTAGGCATTCTAAGATTATCTTGTAATGTGGTTGAAATCCCTTGTGGTACTCAACATAGATCATCCGTTAGATTCTGTACTGATGTAACAATTATACCTCTAGTGTTTGTGGTCATAAAGAAGTGACGACTGTTCTTGTGGCGGAACAAGCACTGAACAGTGGCTGTTCATATGTTAGGGTAAATATTGTTTCCATATTTCGCGAAAGTTTTACCATACTTCCACAAACAAATTTTGTAACCAAATTTGTAAGTGGTATATGTTCTACTAAATAATTTTTGTCTAAACTGGATTAAATAGACTAAATAGTCACAGTTAAAACTTTTCATTAAAGCATAGAAGCATCTATAAATTGCGCACTTAATCAATTTGCGTCAGCCTTGGTGAAAAATCATTTAAAATAAATGATTATTAGCCCAAAGATGTTGGGGGTATGTGGAATGGGCAGGGAGTGGGCCTTGGTCAGGTGCTCTTTCAGAGAGTCGGTGCAAACTCGATGGGCCGAATTTGCCGCCTCCTGCACTATAGGTATTCTATTCTATGATTGCTTTTATTTCACTATGATCTCCATATTTGTCTCCAAGTTTATAGTCTGTACTGATGCTTTCCCCACTCAGGTTTGTGAATCATTGGGTATATATAATCTATATTTATGGCAAAGAGATTTTTGGTATCTCAGGGAATTAAGGAACATGGGGAAGTGGTGGGAAAGTGGAATTTCAGCCGCAGATCAGTCACAATCATATTGAATGGCTGAGCAGGCTCGACATATCGTATGACTTACTCCTCCTATTTCTTGTGTTCTTCGAGTGAAGAGTAGCTGACATCCTTGGGTTACTTTTTGCCAGACTCTGGAGATTTGGTCAAGTTTCTACCTTGCTCAAGCATTTTGAGGATTCTAAATTGGGGCGAGACTTGATATTTGTACAAATTCCCCAGAGAGCTATTTTCCTCATGCAGTTTTCTTTCCACTTAATTTGCCAAACATTTGCCAATAATAATCTGCAATTGTTCCAACCGTAAGTGAATCAAAATTGAGAGTTGGAAATATCAAATGTATGTGCACTGATGTATTGCACATCTCATATCCTCTTGCAAGTGGAAAATATAATTCAGCATTCAGTTGGTAAAACTCAATGGACCTTTTTAGATGGATCTGATGGACTTCTGCCCAAGTCTATTAACATTCTGAATGCTGTAGATGAGTTAATACATCCAGGCCTCCTGGGCTGGAGGGCACATGTTCAATTGTTGGGAACCTTCATGACCGATTAGTCTTTTTACATGTCACTGAACTGCTGTCAAGTCAGTTTGCAGGGGATGGGAACGTGAGCTGGAAGACACAAGAGAAAGAAAAATGAAAGACCGAAAAGTAGAAAGCAGATGGCAGAGAAAACAAGGGCAAGGAGCAAATATTGTACAAAAAAAATGAGCAAAAGTGTTAAAAAGGCAAGTCTTCCAAAGGCTAAATGCATGGAGCATTTGCAATGATGTAGATTAATTAATAGCGCGAATTAGTAGATCCCAGTACGATTGATTGCGATTACGGAGAAGTACTGCAGAGTGACCAAAGTTAGGAACTGAATATCCAAGAGTATTTGATACATATGAAGTTGATAAAAGGGGAAATAGGTGGGGTGGTGTTGTTGGTTAAGGATTAAATCAGTACAGTAGTGAGAGAGGATATTGGCTCAAAGTCTAGGTGTAGGATCAGTCTTGGTGGAGCTAAGAAGCAGCAAGGGGCAGAAAACATTACCGGGAGTTGTCAGTAGGCTTCTATACAGTAGTGGTAAATTAAGCAGTGACATTAACCAGAAATTTGAGATGCACGTGACAAAGATGCTACAATAATCATTGGTGACTTTAATCTATGTTGACCAAATCAAATTGGCACCAATACTGTGGCAGGTGAATTCCTGGAGTGTGTACGAGGTGGTTTTTTAGATCAAGATGTTGCGGAACCACCTAGGGAACATGCTATCATAGATTTGATATTATGCAATGAGAAGGGGTTAATTAATAATCTTGTTGTGCATGATCCTTTACGGAACAGTGACCATAACATGATAGAATTCTTCATAAGGGGATGAAAGTTAAGAAATTGGATCTGTAACTAGGGTCTTAAATTGAAACAAAGGAAATTATGAAGGTATGAGGTGAATTGGCTGAGATAGATTGGGGAACTTCATTAAAAGGCATGGTGGTGGATAGACAATGACTAATATTTAAGCAACGAATATATGCATTGCAACGGTTATACGTTCCTTTCTGGAGCAAAAACAGAGCAAGAAAAGTTCTAACCATGGCTAACAAAATACATTAAGGATATTGTTCGATACAAGGGAGTAACATAAGGTTGCAAGAAAAAATAGTAAGCCTGAGGATTGAGAGAGATTCCGTATTCAGCAAAGGAGGACAATGAGATTGATTAAGAAGGGAAAAATAGAGTATGAGCGTAAACTTGTAAGTAACAACTTGCAAGCGGACTGTGAAAACCTCTATCAGTATATATTAAAAAAAAGATTAGTGAAGATAAATATGGATCCCTTACAGTCTGAAACGGGAGAATTTATAATTGAGAACCAGCAAATGGCTCTGCAGTCAAACAACTACTTCAGTTCTGTCTCCGGGAGGAAGACACAAATAACTTAACCGAAATGGGAAGGTATCAAGGGTCCAGTGAGAAGGAGGGACTGAGGTGGCCCCGAGCCCGTAGGTAGCGATATTTTGGGTATTGGATGACCCGGGAGTACAGGAGGGGAGACAGGCTGATGTTTTGACCTTTGCATCCCTGATAGCCTGGAGGAGGATTTTTCTAGGGTGGCAAGACCCGGAGCAGTCGATGGCGATGGGGTGGGTGGATAACACTTCTGATGGAGAAACTGAATGGCAGAGTAATATTTAAATGGTGATAGATTAGTAAATGTTGATGTGCAAAGGGACCTAGGTGGCCTAGTACACCAGTCACTGAAAGAAAGCATGCAGCTACAGCAAGTAGTTAGGCAGGCAAATGCTATGTGGTCTTCATTGCAGGAGGACTTCAGGAGCAAAGATGTCTTATGGCAGCTGTACAGCGCCTTGGTGAGACAAAAGAGTATTGTGTTCAGTTAAAAAAAAATTTTTTAGAGTACCCAATTATTTTTTCCAATTAAGGGGCAATTTAGCGTGGCCAATTCACCTACCCTGCACATCTTTGGGTTGTGGGGTGAAACCCACGCAGACACGGGGAGAATGTGCAAACTCCACACGGACAGTGACCCAGGGCCGGGATTCGAACCCAGGTCCTCAGCGCCGTAGGCAGCAATGCTAACCACTGTGCTACCGTGCTGCCTTGTGTTCAGTTTTGGTTGTCTCATTGAAGAGAGGATATACGTGCCTTGGAGGGAGTGCAGCGAAGGTTCACCAGACTGATTACTGAGATGGCAGGATTATCATATGATGAATGATTAGATTGACTGGGCCTGTAGTCACTGGTTTAGAAAAATAAGAGGGGATCTCACTGAAGCGGAAACATTTTGACAGGGCTGGACTGGCTGGATGCAGGGATAATTTTCCTGTGGCTGGGCGGAGTCTAGAACAAGAGGTCACAGTTTCAGGATATGGGGCAGGCCATTTAGGTGGTGAACCTGTGGAATTCTCCACAGAAGTCTGTGGAGTCCAAATCACTGAATATATTTAAGAGGATAAATTTTGCAGCAGGGATCTAACCAAATTGTAAAAGTGCCCGTGATGAGCGAGCCGGATGTTTCCAGGCGCTCGCAGCGCTGAGAAACACCACTCTATCTATTGAGAGTTTGTTACAAATCGGGGCCTGAGCGGGATTGGCCCGTCGAGGCCATACTTGGTCCCATTTCCTGCAATGAAAAGCTCTGCTCGACAGAACTCCTCAGTGCAGGAAGCAATTGGCGTCCCAATTCTTGACACACCCTACCCCCAACGGAACCCCCAAAGCCCCAACACACCTATAAGGGGGTCCTCGGGTGGGGGGGCCCGCACACCACCTCACAGGCAGGGCACCCCGGGTCCGATCTCCGACACAGGAACAATGCAAATATGGAACCCTGGCAGTGCCTCTGCCAGCCTGGCAGTTCCACCAGGGCACATTGATAGTGTCAGGCTGGCACCCAGGTGGAAGTGCCAGGGTGCCTGGATGACTGTCCTAAGGTACTTGCGTGGCACCAGCAATGCTGGGGTGACACCCTTCCAAGAGGGAAACCACTTGAGGGCCTCTGATTCACTGGAAGAACCCCCCTCCCCCAAGTGTCATTCTGTCTGATGCTCATTTGTGGGGACCTGCCCAAGGTCTCTGAGGCGAGGGGTTAGATCCCAGGGCCTCAGTAGATCAGGCGAACTGATATTAGAGCATAATATGCATATTTGCCAGATAGTGATGCTGCCCGCAATGGTCGGGATTCAAATCGCGACGTCTCACGAGATCAGCATGGCGATTCGGGTACATCTGGAAGAGGGAATCTCCCGGCATCAATCAGCCGCGGCAGCAATCGTGTGCAATCCGGCTGGTAGATCATGCTCCTGGACTCTAAAGGCCTCCAGGGATATGTGGAGGTGGATGATCAGTCATAATCATGTTGAATGGCAGAGCACCTGAAGGGCCAAATGGCCTACTCCTATTTTCTAAGCCGAGTCGATGTTCTTGGTTGGCTGAAAAATCAGCCTTTGAAGCCATCTGGGTGCCAGCCTGACACTGTCAATGTGCCCTGGTGGAACTGCCAGGCTGGCAGAGGCACGGTCAGGGTGCCATATTTGCATTGTTCCTGTGTCGGAGATTAGAGATCTTTCCAGCACTGATCATTTTCTTTTAAAGCATCTTTCTCCCAAACTTCAAAGTGCAGGGATAGAGCAGATTAATAAAATGGACGAGTTAGTGATTTGACATTTTTAAGGGAGTAGAAGTTAGAAAAGATAGATGAAGTAGAGAAGAAAAATGGAAAATAAAGTTTTTGAAATGTTTAAGATTGAACACTACAGAATGGAAAAGAAGTGAAGACAAAATTGATGACTAGAAGAGCACTGGAATAAATGTCAGTTAGAGTTGCCTTAATACTTTCCGTGATCGTTGGCAGATTTAATATTAATTTTTAGCTTCACAGTTATCTAACTGCAATATACAACTGCAGCACAGGCTGGGCAGAAATTCCTTTGCACATTCTGTCAGTCTAAAGGATAATGCAAGTTTACAATTTAAATGGGAAATTACGAGAATTACATTTTCTGTGTGGTATGTCTGGTTGGTTCAATCATTATTAAGGTTGGAAAATAAAATGGACGGGAGAATTTCAAAAATTGAACCTACATTAATCTCTGTAGATAGACTTGAGTGACTAGAAGAAACGTGTTCTCTTCTGTTTGTTAAGATACATATTTTAAATGTTTCAGATATTTCATAGTGCATTGGCTGGTTGGATTATTAGATTTTAAAATGTGCATCAAATTGAAAAGGCATTGATTTGAAAACCAGGAATTTCGGGGAGTCTTTAGATGAAGCCAGAGTAGAGGGTGGGGAATACATGTAGCACGGTGTACAAACATAGTTCCATCCCCATTTTAAGGTAGTAAGGTTTGTGCCTTTCCTCTTATTGTTTATAATTAAATAGCAAAACTTGTGACAATTTTACATGCAGTATGGACATAGGAATTGATAATGGAGAAAAATGTACAGATGCAAAATATGCAATGATTTATTTTTAAAATGCATGGGCACCAAAAGCAGAATAAAGGTGATGCACAAAATATCTTGGGCATATTGCCTACTTGCAGTGCTTCTTAACATGATACTTCTCATGTGTAGTGGCAATGAAAATTGATTCCGCGATTTATTTCACATTGAGAGAAGTGTGTGAAAATTAAAGTCTCTCCTTTCATCTGTTAGTTCTATCTCATTTTACCAGTTTTCTTTATTTGTGCTCTATTAAGTGCTGTGAAAGATTCATAGAATTTGTGTACCATCTATTTGGAACACTAAATACTGAACTCAACAACTTCACCAGAAACCTGACTCAGCCTACATCCACCATATGATTCGGGATGTGGCCATCGCTGGTTAGGCCAGCATTTATTGTCCATCCCTAGTTGCCTTTCAGAAGGTGATGGTGAGTTGCTTTCTTGAACCGCTGCAGTCATTGAGGTGTAGGCATACCCACTGTGCTGTTAGGGAGGAAATTCCAGGATGTTGCCCCAGCGACGGTGAAGAAACGGCGATATATTTCCAAGTCAGGGTGGTGAGTGACCTGGAGGGGAACCTCCAGGTGGTGGGGTTCCCAGGTATTTGCTGCACTTGTCCTTCTAGATGGTAGGGTGGTCGTGGGTTTGGAAGGTGCTGCCTAAGGAACCTTGGTGGGTTACTACTGTGCATCCTGTAGATGGTACAGATGGCTGCCACTGTTTGTCGATGCTGGAGAGTTTGAATGTTTGTGGAAGGGGGAGCATTCAAGTGGGCTGCTTTGTCCTGGAAGGTGTTGAACTTCTTGAGTATTGTTGGAGCTGCACTCATCCAGGCAAGTGGAGAGTATTCCATTACACTCTTGTGCCGTGCAGATAGTGGACAGGCTTTGCAGGGGTTAGGAGGTGATTTTCTCGGCGTAGAATTCCTAGCCTTTGACCTGTGATGGTAGCCACAGTATGAATATGACTAGTCAAGTTCAGTTTCTGATCAATGGTAACCCCCATGATGTTGATTGTGGCGGATTCAGCAATGGTAATGCCATTGAATGTCAAGGGGTGGTGGGTAGATCCTCTCTTGTAGAAGATGGTCATTGCTTGGCACTTGTGTGGCACAAATGTAACTTGCCACTTGTCAGCCCAAACCTGGATATTGTCCAGGTCCTGCTGCATTTGGACATGGACAGCTTCATTATCTGAGGAGTCACGAATAGTGCTGAACATTGTGCAGTCATCTGCAAACATCCCACTTCTGACCTTATGCTGGAAGGGAGGTTGTTGATGAAGCAGCTGAAGATGGTTGGGCCTAGGACACTACCCTGAGGAACTTCTGCAGTGATGTCCTGGAGCTCAGATGATTGACCTCCAACCACCACAATTATCTTCCTTTGTGCCACGTATGACTCCAACCAGCGGAGAGTTTTCCCCTGATTCCCATTGACTCCAGTTTAGCTAGGGCTCCTTGATGCCAAAATCAGTCAAATACTGCCTTGATGTTAAGGGCAGTCACTCTCACTTCACCTCTGGCATTCAGCTCTTTTGTCCATGTTTAAACCAAGGCTTTAATGAGGTCAGGAGCTGAGTGACACTGGCTGAACCCAAACTGAGCATCCATGAGCAGGTTATTGCTGAGTAAGATAGCACTGTTGATGACTTCTTCCATCACTTTTCTAATGATGGAGAGTAGACTGATAGGGCAGTAATTGGCTGGGTTGGATTTGTCCTGTTTCTTACAGAACACCTGGGCAATTTTCCACATTGCTGGGTAGATGCCAGTGTTGTAGCTGTACTGAACAGCTAGGCTAGGGCGGAAAGCTCTGGAACAGAAGTCTTCAGCACTATTGCCGTGATATTGTCAGGGGCCATAGCCTTTGCAGTATCCAGTGCCTTCAGCCGCTTCTTGATATCATGTGGAGTGAATCGTATTGGCTGAAGACTGATATTTGTGAACTGGGGAACTCCGGTAGAGACCAAGATGGATCATCCACTCAGCACTTCTGGCTGAAGATTCTTGCGAATGCCCCAGCCTTCTCTTTTGCATATATGTGCTGGGCTCATCCATCGTTGAGTTTGGGGATATTTGTGGAGCTTCCTCATCCAGTGAGTGTTTAATTTTCCACCACCATTCACGGATGGATGTGACAGGACTACAGAGCTTAGATTTGATTTGTTTGTTGTGCAATCTCTTCGCTCTGCCTACTACTTGCTACTTATGCTGTTTGTCACACAAGTAGTTCTGTGTTGTCGCTTCACCGGGTTGACATCCCACTTTTCGGTGTGCCTGATGTTGCTCCTGGCATGCCCTCCTGCACTCTTTATTGAATCAGGGTTAATCCCCTGGCTTGGTGGTAATGGTAGAGTGGGGGATATACCAGGACATGAGGTTGCAGATTGTGGTTGAATATAATTCTGCTGCTGCTAATGGCCCACAGCACCTCATGGATGCCCAGTCATGAAGTGCTACATGTTTGAAGTCTATCCCATTTAGCACAGTGGTAGTGCCACACAACATGATGGAGGGTATCCTCATTGTGAAGATGGGACTTTGCCTCCACAAGGACTGTGCAGTTGTCACTTCACCGTATTACAGTCGTATCGTCATGTGTAATGCTTTCAGTTTGGAGCACATTGAAGTCTTGTAATTGAGCATTAATGTCTAAACTCTGAATTGGAAATTCCTAGAGAGATTGTCTTCCTTCGTTGCACTAGTTGTCTCAAAGCGTACTTGCACCTCTGGTTCCAGCCTACTTTTACATGGTGTATTTTTTAGTTCCTTGCCTCAACTGTTGTATGATGTTTCCTGAATCATGGAAATTTTAACCAACCAATATAAAATGTCAGGGAGAGAGAGTGAAAGAGAAGAAGCGATGGAGTTTTTACAATGTATACAAAATTCCTTTCTGATCTCATTTGTAACAGGCTCAACAAGGAAATAGGGACTATTAAGCAAGGGCGGGGGGGGGGGGGGGGGGGGGGGGGGGGAGAACTGTGCAGATAGGCAAAGTAAATGTACGGATTGGTGGTCACAATATAGAACTGTTTAAGGTAATGATTGAGAGAGATTTTGATTGTATACCTTTGGTAAAAAGTTATTAATTGAAAAAAAAAACAAATTTACGCTAAGGAAGGTTAACTGGAGAAAAGTATTGACACAGGAGTCACACACCAGTGACCACTAGTAAAGGTGGTTCTGGTAAAATATTTTCACATCACTCATTGATGAAAAGGTGGGAATAAAATTGAATCTTAAAAAGTGTAAAATACATAAACAATGGAGGAATAAATGACAAAGGAGAACACAAACTTTGGAAAAAGATTAAAAAGATAACTAGGACGGCAATGAGGAAGTATCAAATGATATCCCAGGTATATGAAACGAAGGAAGGCATAGTGGTGCAGTGGTTAGCACTACTGCGTCAAGGCGCCGAAGACCCGGGTTCGGTCCTGGCAGCAGGTCACTGTCTGTGTGGGGTTTGCACATTCTACCTCTGTCTGCGTGGCGCTCACCCCTACAACCCAAAAGGATGTGCAGGGCATAGGTAGATCGGCCACCCAAATTGTCCCTTAATTGGAAAAGAAAATTGGGTTCTCAAATTTATGAAAAAAATGTATATGAAACAAATGTAAATAATTCTACAGACACAGTAACCAAAGGAGAGTTAAGTTGGCACTGTAAAGGCACAATGTTGAATAGATACAGCATCAGTTTTCACCGAAAAGGTCATCAAAGAGGAAATGACAGTAGGAGAGGTCAAGAATGATAGTACATCAGTCAATAAACAAAGGACATATTAGATAAACCATTCAAACATGAGGAGATTACCAAAAACACTGGTGTGGAGCTTGGAATTGGCACTAATATCCATATATTAAATTTCAATAGAAAAATGAATACTGCCAGAAGACTGGTGGGGAGGAAATATAATTTCTAATCCTGGAATCATCAGACCAATTATCTTGGCATCAGTGTAGTAAAGATACTAGTTTCTTTGTTGAAAGATCAGATAATAAAACATCCCAAATCAGAATTATGGAGATTTATATGCTTTAGTCTAAAATTCTACACGAGCTCTGTAAAAAAAAAACCTAGTTGCTATAGAAGCTGACAAATTCTCAAATAGATTTGTGCTACATTTATATTATTGTGAACTGAGAATATATACATTATGGGCAAGAGAAACAGATAAACAGCTTGAAGACAGCACATTCTGAGCCAGTGAAAGAATAGAAATGATTTAGATTATGATAAAATGCATATTTCACTTTTCTTCTCAACCTAAATAAAATACTCCCATATCCACAATTGCTGGAGAGGATGTGAGACAAAGGTGCAGCTTTGTACGTGCTCTTGCACATGATCCAAAATGAACTCCAATTTGGACAAACTGTGCAAACACAATATGCTTTAGGTTCCACTACAAGGAGATACTTGTTGTTCTCCCAAAAGACTGCATAAACCTTAATTATAGTTTGTTCGTTTTAACCAGAAAATGGATACTACTTGGAGCAAACTTAAAACCCTGCCATGTATTAACTTATGATTGTGTGTTTGTGTGCAAGATGAAGGAATTAATGGTTTAAGTTTTAAATACAATTTGTCAAATAGAGGGTGCAGTCAAAATGATACTTAAATTCGGTTTGCAAAAATATTGTCAATCCAAGTATGCATGCAAAGTATGTTGTTAAGAGACTTATTACTTCCAATCATGGTATAACGTACTTAGATGTGTATTATTTACAAATGTGATTTTATTACTTATAATTCTGATTTTATTTTTAGAATCATTTTGATTGTACTGTAAAATCAATAATATTTAGAAGAAATTACTAAGCCACGTGTCTGTATGTTTTCATATATTTCAGTGATTTTATGGAGGGTCTTTCTTTGTGTTGGCGTGTACATGAAATATATATAAATCTCATTTCTCAAAAATGTGCAGGTTATACATAATGAAAGAATCATTGAATGTTGAAAAAATATGGTTTAATCTTTTTGACACGTACATTTCTACTTTATTTTCTAGATGCTGAAGAGTATCAACCACCAATATGGAAATCCTACTGTAAGTTTAAAATCTGACTGTGAAATATATGGTGATGTATATGGTTTTTACACAAAAGTAAACTATAACAATGCATTCAATGTTAACATTGCATCAGCAGTATGATTATTTGCATCTCCATTTTAATGTCAAATTAGCAATATAGGCTCTAATTTTATTTTTAATTAAGTCCTTCAGGACAAGTTAGCAGATGTACTTAACAGTAAAAGAGAACATTCATTTGTCTAAAATGGTGTTTAGTAGAGTAATGTCCCATTTTCGCTGCACAACAGAAGGCCCTGCCGCTGCTGCTCTGAATTCATTTCATTTACATTAGTGGGCAACTTTAGAGCTCTGGCAACAGCATTCAAGCAATTAAAATTAGCAACTG
Organism: Scyliorhinus canicula; assembly: GCF_902713615.1. Lineage (NCBI taxonomy): Eukaryota > Metazoa > Chordata > Chondrichthyes > Carcharhiniformes > Scyliorhinidae > Scyliorhinus > Scyliorhinus canicula. Next base: position 80,863,956 of record NC_052150.1, read on the forward strand.
CCTTGAATTTTATTTAATTAATCCTTTCTCTTCTCTACCCGCTCATATCACTGCAACAATTTGTGGTCTCTTTGGCCTCATGACCAAAGATGTGCAGGTTAGGTGCATGGTAAATTGTCCCTTAGTGTCCAAAAGGTTAGGTGGGGTTACAGGGCTATGGGTTGGGGTGGAGACATGGACTTAAGTGGGGTGCTCTTTCCAAGGGCTGGTGCAGTCTCGATGGGCAAAATGACCTCCTTCTGCACTGTAAATTCTATGAACTATGACAATGTTGCTGGTGAGATGGGTGAAGCAACACATTTCAACAACTGCATGTTAATTTGTCAAAATAACTTTCTGTCCCAAAGCAAGATCATATGCACAGTGTTTCAAAAATTATAATTAAGGCTTCAATTTCAGACCAGTAGAACATCTTCTATTTGTACAGGGAGCAATGTGAAAACCAGTGAAAGACTTGAATCTATCCACAGTGAGGAAAAATTGGTGGCCAATGACAGCCAATACTGTGGCTATTACGATTTACCACCAAAAGCAATTTGTCATTTGAACTCCCTTGAAAATCACCTCACGAGGTAGTTGCCACTGCCCTTGGAGACTTTGCACTAACTTGTTAAGGTTAGAATTGTGGTTTCGTGCTAAGTTCCCATGTAATTTTTCATAAAATCCACAATCTCAGATGCTTCCATATTGTTTCACCTCGTCTCTGTAGTTCCCTCCAGCTTCATGATCTAATGCGCACCATACATAGTTCTGACGCACTCCACTATTTGTGACAGAGCCATCTGCCACCGCTTGGGCTCCATCATAGCTACCTAATTCCTATCCCGTTATTCATCTACAAATTCTCTCTACTTCCTGCATGGTGCTCTCAAACCCACAGTAAATTGCTTTGGGACATTTGTTGAATTAAACTTTGTAAATGCAAGTTATTTTTATAATTCGGGTTCAAAATTCAGTGGCTATTAATCATTTGTAAAATTACAGTTTCATGGCACAGGGAACCAGGTGGAGTAGATACGTTCCTTTCATCTCTTGACCCGGTTTATTTCCAACCAACATGGTATGAAAGTCTTCTCTGTCTGCTAGCTGTAAGGGTTCCATGGAAGAGATTTTGGAAATAGTCAATTCAGTCCCTGAGGTTCAAAACCATTCCTAATTTGGTATTAATTGGAAATTTTGGTTCCATGCTGGATATTTTCCTGGGTTCAAATTATTCAGCACTCTCATAACTAAAGCTTTGCTGTTTCCTTTGACAGCCACTCTTTAGTCATGCTCTGTAATGACCCAGAGACTATGACAACAAAATGCACCAGATCCTTTCTCCCCTCAAGCATTATCTGTCTTTTGGAAAATGTACTGGACAATACGATCAAGGTGAGGCCAATTGATTTCATTTCCAATACTGGACTGAACACAATATAACTTCTATTAAAATTTAGTCTGTGTTATAATTTTTGTGACAGTGTTAGCCAAGGCCCATTTGGTAGCATTCTTGTTCCTGAGCCAGAACTTGTATTTTCAAACCCCTCTCCAGAGACTGAAGTACAGTCTGACACTCTGGTGAAGTAGTGAGGAAGTATTGCACTGCCAGAGTTGCTGTCTTTCAGATGAAATGTTAAAATGGCACCTCAACTAATCTCTGATAAAAATGTAAAAGATCCCATGACACTATTTCGAAGATGAGCAGCAATGTTTATTTGCAGCACAAATGGGTTTCCCATATTTCTGATTTGTCTCCTTGGAGGTGACATTCAACAGTTTAATTGGGATGTACACTTTGACCCTTTCTACGTTGGGTAATTCAGAGTCTCCGCAATGTGTCATTTGGTCCAGTCGTTGTCAGGCAGGCTCCAAAGTTCACGATGCTAACACTATTTTTTTCCAAAGACCAACTCATCACTCCCAGTTTAGGAGCACTCCCATTTTCAGATAGGAAGGGGTGAGGTGAGGAAGGATTTCAAAATGAGACGGGGAATTTTAAAATTGAGATGTTGCTGGACCTGGAAATAATGTAGGTCAGTGAGCAAGGGGATGATGGGTGAATGGGCCTTGCTGTGGGTTAGGATTTGGGCAACAGAGTTTTAGACAAGTTCAGATTTATTGAGGATTGAAGATGAGAGCTTGGCCATGATACCAGATAAATGTTATGTAATGCATGTTGGTCGGAACAGAGTCACACATTCTCCCCCCCCCCCCCCCCCCCCCACTTCCCCGCAGAGAGTACAACCCCTATTCCCCTCTCCATGTAACTACATCCTAATTTAACAACTTCTATATATCCTCTGCACCCGTTCTAAGGCCTTGCCATCCTTACCAAAATGTGTATGTCCTGAATTTGGAATGATTTCTTACAAGGCAAATCAGCTGTCCTTCTCTACGTGGTCATTTTTATGGGGCTGAGTCTAAATTTTGACACGCCCTCGCTAATCAATTCCTGCCCACCACCCAATCCCACCAGAGCCTCGTATGGACTGCACATTTGTGGCTACATATGTGCCTAGTCACAGGAGCCTGTGGCCTGGAACTTGGGTTGAAAGATGGAGAAAGAAGAGGCTCAGGTGATGTAAGTCTTTTTCTCTTTTGTTATGAATATAAGAAATGGTCATAATTCATAGTTTGTATTTTCACAGTAATGTTATTAAAACCTAGGTTTGAATGCTTACAAGACAATATGTCTGCCAGAGCTGTGATTAAAAGTGAGGTAATCTGTGATTTTTCCAGAGGAAGTGGTTTGCTAATAGGTTGAGAAAGCCATTTATCTGTTTGAAGATAGAGAGCTAACGTAATGTCGTGACAGTTTGAGCCTGGCTAAACACATCAAGGCACATCTTGTAACAAGTGGCACAAAATGCTGTGTGGGTTTTGAGTGCAGCTGGTGTGGCTAATAGGAGGGGCCAGGTCTGCCTTGGCGAAGGAGTTAAGGACCCTAAACTGAGCAGAAGGTTTTCAGCTTGGTACTAAAAGAAGGTTTCACTCTGCAAGGACTCTGCACCAAGATAAGCAAGTAAAATCTGATAACTTTATACATAGAAAGTAGGAGCAGGCGGAGGCCATTTGGCTCTTCAAACCTGCTCCAAACTTCATTATGATCATGGTTGATCAGCCATGGAATATATGGGTTACTTAATTGGAATGTAGAGGCAGGTTTCGGGAAGCATGGAATATATGGGTTTCTTAATTGGAATGCAGAGACAGGTTTCAGGAAGCAAGTTAAGATGTTTTGCGTGTTAACTGTAAAGCTATTGCTTTGTTGATGTATTTAATTATGTGTTCAAATTAAAGTTTGTTTTAATATAAAAGATGTCTGCTGGTCATTGTTATCACTCCTGTGGCGCAGTAACAGTTCTTCACAGTTTTACCAAATGGAAATAATTCTGTTGTAATCTGGGATCTTAACTAAATTAGGGGTACTGGTCCAGACCCATGACACTTTTAATTTCCTATTCTATACAATGGAAATGCTCATTGCTGGTGATGGGTGCTTTAAATGAAAGATGTTTCATGTTCAACACTTTAATAAGTGACAAACTTTAAAAGGAAAAAAATAATTGAGGTTTAGTCAAAAACTGATTTTGTGACAGTTTAAGATATTTCCAGTGTATGGAGAAACATAATGATTGATGCAGTTGATACCTGAAATGCCTAATTGAATTATTTTATCAGGAAATTGCTTCAATTATTAGAATGTTTCAAATGTTTTTCACTAAAAGCAATATCAATTGTGCTTAATTTTAATTCATTATTTCCATTTCACCATCACAATTTAATTACAATCTTTTCAGTCTCTTCCTGGATGGGTCTGATTAAGTACTCCTATTTTGAATTGCTATGAAATACATTCTACCCTATGCACTTTGCCTGCCTGCAGAATATTGCTAGTGCTGCATTTGTAGCATATATTTGGACCTGCTGTGAAGACTGCACTTGTCTGGCCAATTTTTCATTCTCCCCCTCGGTTGCATTATATTTGATTCAGTGATTTAACTGAGAAATAAGCAACCTGCTTCCCCTCACTGGAAAACCGAAGCATCTGTCGAAACTAGTAATTTAGCTTAAATTGCTCCTTTGAGCTGGGAATCCATTGCTGTTCATCTGCAGTAACCAAGCTATTCCTTAACAGCTGTTTCGATTATTTAATTGAAGGGGCATTTGCTAGGGCACAACAGTAGTTGATGAACCATTTTACATCCACACACTTTCTATGAACAGGGGGGGAATTCTTACTTCCAAAAATAGATGAGTATTGTTGGCTGGAATAAAATCTGTCAAAAATTCGAAACTTGACTTCAACCGACCCACTTCTGGTTTTATTAAAGGTGTAATGAAGGGAGGGTAGACAACCAAACCGCTCCCAGGAGGCAGGTTTGTCATTTAAATATTGTAATGGTGCAGTACACCTCAGAATTTACCACAATTAAAATGGCAAAATTGACAGCATGTTGGGAAGGCAGCTCCAACCCACTAACTTCCGTATTTAACTGTGATGCATTCGGCAGAGTGTGAGCAAACCTCTTGGGAGAGGTGGGATGTCAATTTCAATATATTATAAGCCTATTAAGAATGATATGACATGAGTTTTGGGATTTAACTGCGGATGCAATGGTTTTCAGGGCTTTTTGGAATTCACAAGTGAAAGCAATGCAAGAGCATAGTGGTGATTTGAAGGGGTTGAAGAAATGCTAGGCAATTATTCCAATAAATATTGAAACCTTACAGCTACTTTGTTACTTAATTGTGCGAAGGGCTTTTGCTCATTGTACTTGTACTGAGAAGTTACTTCTCTACATTGGAGGTTTGTGCATCTGATCTCTACTTTGTAGCTGCGAGCTATCACATCAGTGTGATTACATATAAACATACTTACGAGCAAGAAGCAGGAGTCAGCCATTCAGTCCCTTGTGCTTCCGCCACCATTTTCTAAGATTATGGCTGATCAGATAGTAAACTCAAATCTGCATCCTGCCTACCCCCATAATTTATCATCCCTTTGCTTGCCAAGAATCGATCCAACTCTGCCTTAAATAATCAAAGTCGCAACTTCCACCAAATTTTCAGGAAGTGTTCCAAAGACTCTCAACCCCCTTGAGTGAAAGAATTTTGCCTAATCTCTATTTCAAATGGGTGACCTCTTATTTTTAAACTGTAATCCCCTTGGATTACATTCTCCCAAAAGAGGAAGCATCCTCTCCACATCCACCTTGTCAAGACTCCTCAGGATCTTGTATGTTTTAATCAAGTCATCTCTTGCTCTTCTAAACTCCAGCGGTACAAGCCTAACCCTGTCCAATCTTTCCTAATACAACAACCCATCCATTCCACGTATTAGTCTGGGAAACTTTCTCTGAACTTCTTCCAATGCATTTACATTCTTCTGTAAATAGGGTGACCAATACTATACACTGTACTTCAAATGTGGTCTCACTAGTGCCCTGTGCATCTGAAGCATAACCTCCTCACTTGTGTATTTTGTTCCCCTCGCAATAAATTATAACATTCTATTAGCTTTCCTAATTATTTGCTGTACCTAGAACAAAGAACATTGCAGCACAGGAACAGGCCATTTGGCTACCAAGCCTGCGCCGATTCAGGTTCCTTATTTAGACCTCCTACTTATTGCCCAAATGATCTATATCCCTCCATTCCCCGCCCGTTCAGGTGTCCATCAAGATGCAGCTTCAAAACTGCTATCATGTCTGCCTCCACCACCCCCACTGGCAATACGTTCCAGGCACCAACCACCCTCTGCGTGAAAATCTTTCCCCCATACCTCCCCTAAACTTTCCCCCCTCTCACCTTAAGCCTGTGGCCCCTTGTAATTGAGTCTTCCGACTTGGGAAAAAGCTTCTGACTATTCACCCTGTCTCTACCTCTTCTACTTTTGTAGACCTCAATCAGGTCTCACCTCAACCTCCGTCTTTCCAACAAAAACAATGAAAGTTTATTCAACCTCTCCTCATAGCTAACACCCTCCAGACCAGGCAACATCCTTGTAAACCTTCTTTGCACTCTTGTCAAAGCATCCACGTCCTTCTGGTAGTGTGGTGATCAGAACTGCACGTAATATTCCAAATGTGGCCCAACTAAAGTTTTATACAACTGTAATATGACCTGCCAACTCTTGTACTCAATGCCCCGGCCGATGAAGGCAAGCATGCTGTATGCTTTCTTGACCACCATGTGCACCTGCATTACCACTTTCATTGAACTATGGACCTGAATGCCCAGATCCCACCTGTATGCCAATGCTGCTAAGGGTTCTGCCATTTATTGTATAATTCATACCTGAATTTGATCTTCCAAAATGCAACACTTCGCATTTATCCAGATTGAACTCCATCTGCGATTTCTCTGTCCAACTCTCCAATCTATATATATATTCTGCTGTATTCTCTGACAGTCCCCTTCACTCACTGCAACTCCACCTATCTTAGTGTAATCTGCAAACTTGCTAATCAGACCATCTACATTTTCCTGCAGATCATTTAATTTTTTATTACAAACAACAATGGTCCCAGCACTGATCCTGTGGAACACCACTAGTTACAGATCTCCATTCTGAAAAACTCCATTCCACTGTTACTCTGTCTTCGGTTACCAAGCCAGTTGTTTATCCATCTAGCCAGCACACCTCGAATCCCATACGACTTTACATTTTGTACCAGTCTGCCATGAGGGACCTTGTCAAATGCCTTACTAAAGTCCATGTAGATGACATCTACAGCCTTTCCCTCATCAATTAATTTTGTCACCACCTCAAAAAACTATCAAGATGGTAAGACATGACCTTCCCCACACAAAACCATGTTGCCTATTACTAATAAGTCCATTCGCTTCTAAATGTGAATAAATCCTGTCCCTCAGTATCTTCTCCAACAGCTTTCCCACCACTGACATTAGGCTCACCAGCCTATAATTAACTGGATTATTCCTCCTTCCCTTCTTAAACAAAGAGGCAACATTGACTATTCTCCAGTACTCTGGAACCTTGCCTGTGGTCAAAGATGGTGCAAAGATATCCGTTAAGGCCCCAGTTATTTCCTCTCTTGCCTGCCACAGTAACCTGGGGTATATCCCATCCAGCCCAGGGCACGTGTCTACCTTAATGCATTTTAAGATATCCAACAGTTCCTCCTTCATTATGTTGACACGTCCTAGAGTATTCACACACCCATTCCTAACCTCAACATCCGTCACACCCCTGTCCTTGGTCAATACTGATGCAAAGTACTCATTAAGGATCTCACCCACTTCCTCTGACACCACGCATAACTTCTCTCCTTTGACCTTGAGTGGGCCTACTCTTTTTCGAGCTACCCTCTTTCTCCTAATATATGTATAAAAGGCCGTGGGATTTTCCTTGGCCGTGCTTGCCAATGACATTTCATGGCCTCGTTTAACCCTCCTAACTGTCTGTTTGAGTTTGTTCTTATTTTCCCTATATTCTTCAAAATCTTTGTCTGTTTTTAATTGCCCAGAGCTCATGTATGCTTCTTTTTTCTTTTAGAATGGTCTTACAATTTCCCCTGTCATCCATGGTTCCCTAAATCCTGCCATTTCTGTCCTTCATTTCCGTAGGGACATGCCTGTTATGCGCTTTAATCAACTAGTCTTTAAAAAACTCCCGCTTATCAAATGTGGATTTACCCTCAAATAGCCACTCCCAATCTACATTCTGCAGCTCTTGCCGAATTCTGTTGTAATTAGCTTTCCCCCAATTTAGCACCCTTACACTTGTCCTCATCCATGAATATGCAAAAACTTTTGGAATTTTGAATCACTATTCCCAAAATGTACTGCCACTGAAACTTTGGTCACCTGGCCAGACTCATTCCCCAATACGTGGTCCAGTAAGGCCCCCTCCCTGGTTGGATTATCAACATGCTGTTTTAAAAAAACCCTTGGACACACCTAACAAATTGCTCTCCATCCGAACCTCTGGCACGAAGGGAGTCCCAATCAATATGGGGGAAATTAAAATCACCCACCAAAGCAACCCTGCTATTTTCACATCTTTCCAGAATCTGACCACATATCTGTTCCACTGTATCCCGCTGGCTGTTGGGAGGCCTATAGTACAACCCCAACATTGTGATTGCACCCTTCCGATTCGTGAGCTCTACCCATGATGCCTCACTGCAAGATCCCTCAAATATATCCTCCCTCATCACAGCTGTGATATGTTTCCTAACCAGCAACTCCCCCACCCTTTCTGCTACCCCCTCTGTCTCATCTAAAACATCGATATCCTGGAACATTAAGCTGCCAGTCTTGTCCCTCCTTTAACCATGTCTCTGTAATAGCAACAATATCATAATTCCCCACATTATTCCAAGTTCTAAGTTATCCATCTTACTGTTATCCTTTTTACCTTGAAGCAAACACACTCCAGACCTCCAAACCCACTGAGATCCGTGAATTCCCTCTGCCTGCTCTCCCTCTTAACTATATTTATCTTTGTCTCAAGCTCTTCCCTAGTCTGTACAATTGCTGGCCTGATTCTCTGGTTCCCAACCCCTTGCCATAGTAGTTTAACCCTCCCAAATCACATTAGCAAATCTCCTGGCTAGGATATTGGTCCCCCTCCAGTTTAGGTGCAACCCGTCTTGCTTGTATAGGTCCCACCATCCTTGGAAGACATTCCAATGATCCACATATCTGAAGCTTTCCCCCCCCCCCCCCCCCCTTCCCCTACACTAGCTCTTTAGCCACGTGTTCAACTGTAGTATCATTATGTTCCTAACCCCACTAGCATATGGCATGGGAAATAATCCTGAAATGACTACCCTAGAGGTCCTGCTTTTTAGCTTACTACCTGACTCCCTGTAATGTCTGCATGGCCTTGCTGCTCTTCCTGCCTATGTCGTTTGTACCAATGTGGACAATGACATCTGCTTGTTTGCCCTCCCGTTTTTGCATACTAACCTTTTTGTGATTCATACACCAGGTCACCCAGATCCCTCTGCGCCTCAATTCTGCAAACTCTCACCATTTTGATGATATGCTTTTTTAATCTTCCTGCCAAAATGGTCAATTTCACATTTTTCCACATTATACTCTATTTGCCAGATTTTCCTACTCACTTAACCTATCTATATCTTTTTGTAGCCTTCTTATGTCCTTTTCACAACCTACTTCACACCTCTCTTTGTCAACAGCAAGTTTGATAGCTGGAATAGGAGGTGATAGCTGGATTCAAAGGGTTACGGGCAGAGTTTGGCCTTTCTGGCCACATCAGAGTTGCAGTATCTGAGGAAGTTCAGGATCTCGGATCAGATAGTGGCAGACATTTGCAACCTGCTGCAAGGAGTCATGTTGTCAAGTGGACCAGGCGCCCAAACCTTTCCAATGCCTTCGAATTCTTTATCCTTGGCTCCTACAAGGCTCTGCTGGAGACATTTGCAGGATCTAGCAGTTGATGGCCTATAGGACAGGTGACTGAAATTATGCACACTTTGCCATTCATAATGCCAGCCAGAATAAGCAGATTTTTGCTTGCGTGCCTTTGATTGCATGTTCGACTGCATGCATGTTACCTGCAGCAATGTGCAGTTGGTGTGCAACCACTGAAAGACGTTTATGCAGGTGTGTGCATACAATTCCCAGACAACTGTTATGATGCTTTCATCCTACGGCAATTCACCATCTATGATCACTTTGCACCTTGAAGTAGACTTTCCAGCTGGTTGCTTGGAGACTGGGTATTTCCACTTAAAAGTAACAGATTACATCAGTGAGGAATTCAGCCATTGATGCCCAGGAGCAATACTTTGAAATCCATACAATAACCAAATGTGACACAGAACCAGGCGCCACAAAGGATCTGCAGGACCCTTCAATACCTAGCAGCCAAGAACCCCATGGTCCTCTGGCACCCCAAATATTGCTACCTCTGGAACTGGGGCCACCTCCACCCCCAACACCTAGGACATTACGTCCACGAACCCCTGCCAGAACCCACACAGCCCAAACATTGCCAAAACATGTAGACGTGCTTCGCGGGCCACCCCCGCGCACCGGCCACGTCCATCTCTACCCACTCAAAAAACCTATTCATCCACGCTACCATCATACGTGCCCTATCATACTACTTTAAACTGAATAAGGCTTGACCTTTCACACGACGAGGGTGCAGCCACCCTCTGCAGGGCTATAGCTCACAACCTGGCCTCCATTCTCCTCCCAGCTCTTCCTCCCACTTGTGCTTTGTCTCCCACCAGGGCCCCTCCCAGTCCATCAACTCCTTGTGGACCTCGGACACCTCCCATATCTCATCCTTCGACAGTACCTTATCCTGCAACCCCAGGGATGGCAGCCCATGAAAGGACGGCGCCCCTCTCTTTACAAAATCACGGACCTGCAAGTACTTGATACTGTTCTCCCTGGGCAACTCGTGCAGGATGTCAAATCGCTCAATCCCCAACTGCCGCCATCCCCAAAACCTTGCATCCAAATAGCTCGGTGCAAACCTATGGTTGTCGCAGATCGGTGCCCACACCAAGGCACCCTCCAGTCAGAAATGCTGCCTCCACTGCCCCCACACTCTTAAAGCCCATACCAGCACTAGGCTCACGGATTGCCTGACCGATGAGAACGGCAGATGCGCTGACAACAAAGCCCTTAAACTCGTTCCCCTACACAATGCCACCTCTATCCGACCCCACGCCGACCCCTCACCCACGACCCATTTCCTAACCATGACGATGTTCGCCACCCAGTAGTTCATTATGTTCAGCAATGCCAACCCCCCCCCCCCCCCCCTCCACTCCAGGAAAAAGCCCTCCTGACCCACGGGGTCTTCCCGGCCACACAAACCCAGAGATCAGTGCATTCACTTTTTCGAATAATGACTTCAGGACGAACATGGGAGGTTCTGAAACGTGAAGAGACAATTTGGTAGCACCGTCATTTTTATTGCCTGCACCCACTTCGCCAGCGACAGCACATCCCACTTCTTAAACCCCTTCAGCTCATTTGCCACTGCTGCCACCTTCACCGACCTTTGGCTCGACCGGTCCAAATTTGGCTCTATAACTGTATTCAAATCTCTCTTCCCCCCCCCCCCCCCCCCCCCCCCCCCCACCGCATGACCAACCGGTGAGAGACCAAGTTGGGAATCATACCCAGCACCCGCCTCATGATATCTACATCATCCCAATTTGGGGTTTACTAGGACCACCGGCAACCCCTCCAGCTTCCCACTCACTGTCAATAACCCCCCCCCCCCCAATTCTGCCACAATGCTCCCCACCTCGAACGTCACCCACTTATTCACCAACACTATCACCCTCCTCGTCTTAATATCCAGTCCCGAGTGGAACACCTGCCCCACCCATCCCTTTCTCAACCTTGCACGTGACCAGCCTGGTCAGGGGTCTCCCCGCCCACATCCTCTCTGACCAGGCATATCACTTTTTGGGCCAGCCCCCGGCCCATGTCATGCGACTCTCCAGGCCCATCCCCAGATATCCGTCATTGATCACTTTCCAATTGCGCCACATCAACCATACCCTTGTCAGCAAACCTCCCTCTACCCTTAAGCAAAACATCAGCCTCGCAGTTACCTCCTGACAACCCCCCACTTCACCCCGGTTAACTAGCTTGCCCAGCTAGCATAGTGGCCCCGCCCAAGGCCTCCAACTTCCCTTCCACCCCCTATTCCCCCCGTTCATACCCCCCCTAAAGAGCAACAAAAGGTACACTCACCCTCGATGTTCCACCATGAAAAGCCTGCCCCCCAGAAACCCCACCATCATGAACTCTTCAAGAAAAAAAAACTTCTGAAAAAAACAAACACATGCACAAACTCTTCAAGTTCAGTGCCCGCAATCCTCCCAGTCCATTGTCCCTCATTAACTCCATCGCCTCTTCTGGCATATCAAAATAGTGCTCAAGCTTCTGGAAAATCACCCTGAGGCGGGCCAGATACAGCTCTCCGAACTTCACCCCCTTTTTAAAGAGTGCAGCCTTGACCCGGTTAAACCCAGCCCTCCTCTTTCCAGTTCTGCCCCTTGGTCCTGGCTCACAGCTCATTCCCTTCCTAGTTCACTTCCCCATCTGCCTCACTCATCAGAGGATCATCTCCTTATCCAGAAAGCAGTGCAACTGCACCACCATTGCACTTGATGTCTCGCACACCTGCGGCCTCCTCATCAGCACCCTGTGTGCTCGGACGACCTCTAGGGACCAGTCAAAGGCCCCCTCATCCATCAGCTTCTCCAGCATTTTGGCCACGTACGTGCCAGCACGTTCGATGCCTTCGGGCATCCCCACCATCCTCCGGTTTTGTCTTCTGTTGCGTTTCTCCAGATTCTCCACCTTCCCCTTCAGGCCCTTTTGCGTCTCCTGCATCACCTCCACCTCGGCCAACAACGAGGCCAAATGTTCCTCATGCTCCCCCACCGCCTCCAGCTTCTGGATCACCCGGCCCTGGGACTCCAGCCTCTGCTCCACTCTCTCAATCCCCTACTTAATCGATTCCACCATCTTGGCCAAGTCTTCCAGGGCCTCCTTCCCCTGCTGACAGAACTTTGCATTTAGGAATTCTATTAGCTGCTCTGTTGGCACCTCCCTTGCCCGCCACCATCTTTTCCTGTAGCGCACCATGAAGACTCTCCTCTTCCAAGAGCTTTTTTCTTCTTGACCCACTTCTACTTTGTGGATCCATCCACCAGCAACACCAGAGGAGTAAAACCTTCCACAGGCACCCCTGCACCTCTTGCCTTCAAATACCTCACCCTTTGGGTGGGGAAAAGACCACAAAATACCATCTTGAGCGGGAGCCACCAAATGTGTGACCACTCGCTCTGTGGCCGCCACCCAAAGTCCCATTAAATCTTGTCTTAACATTCATCGCAAGTAGGAAGGACACAGGATAGGCAGCAACCAAGAATGGGCAAAATGGGAATGAGGTATGAATGGATTTTTCATGTGGCTAAAAAAATCAAACCAAAACTTATCAGTTTAATATTATGTACCGTTGTGAAGTGTAGCAATTGGCTGGAAAAGGCAGAATGAAGGTTTGCTGTGATACAAATGGCAGGATGTAGTTGAATGTGCCACTGCACTCTCCTTTTCTGCCAAACTTGGAATAGTAAACCACTTTCAGCATTAAATCCAAGAGTACAGCACTTCAATCCTGCTGCTCATCTCCAAAACATCTCCAGCCACATCTTTTTGTTTTCACTGACAGGCATCTTCATTCTGTCAGTAGGGAGCAGAATCTCCCTGTGGGCCTTTGCAGCCTAAAGCGAGGCACAGACCTGGGACTTGGTTTGAACAGATGCTTCTTTTGAGCTACCACTTCGAGAATACATCAATGATCATCTTTGCAGTCTCCCTTTAAATATCAGAATTGAAATCCATTCATGAGGATCATCTTTACACCTATTCAACCTCATTGACTGGGAAATCTGGACGTCTGATACAAATGCAAATAGCTGTGTTTAAAAAGCACTAACAAATGTTTTGAACTTACTTCCAGGTTCCCCCCCCATGCTATCAAACATGTGCCCACTAAAACAGATACAAAACATTTCCTTTAACTGCATTTTGTTCTTCGACTTGTTGACAAGCTTCATCATATACATGTTGCAATGTCCTCATGTCAATGAGGTCCCAATCTCAATCTAGAGTTTCAAGCTAGTGCAAAATATTTCCCTGAGGCTGAGATGGAACAGTCAGTGGGTTAGACAATTTATTGTTGTTACAGAGCACAATTGGCAGGCATTTGGGATGAAATTGTTCATCTGCACTTAATGCTGTAGAATTTGATTGGTGACGGTGGATGAATTGGTGGAACAAAGAGAAAACAAAATTGGAAGTATTTTATCTATTTATTTTCATCTCATTATTTTAGTGAATTGTGAACAATTTCAGTCAAATTAAACAAATATCTATTAAAACCAGTTAACTAGCTCTAATATTTTTCTAGTTGTGAATCCTCATTGGGGTCAGCTATTCAATTAAAAAAATATTGTCATTATGTCTACCCATCTCCATTCACTCATAAGATCTGACTGGAGCTTGCTGAAATCTGAGTGCTGCACAACATTCTCTCTCTTCCCACTTTTGTGTGTAGTGTTTCATTTTAAAATATCTCCAGTTAAAATATGATGTAGTTGCCAAGCTTAGCTGATTTTATCTTCATTATTTGAATAAAATTGTTCTTTATACATAACCAACGACTAGAGTGTATGGATGTTTATTTGTCAGTATTTATTTATGTGATATTTACTTGCTTCCTCTATAGAATAGAACAGTACAGCACAGAACAGGCCCTTCGGCCCTCAATGTTGTGCCGAGCCATGATCACCCTACTCAAACTCGCGTATCCACCCTATACCCGTAACCCAACAAACCCCCTTAACCTTACTTTTATTAGGACACTACGGGCAATTTAGCATGGCCAATCCACCTAACCCACACATCTTTGGACTGTGGGAGGAAACCGGAGCACCCGGAGGAAACCCACGCACACAGGGGGAGGACGTGCAGACTCCACACAGACAGTGACCCAGCCGGGAATCGAACCTGGGACCCTGGAGCTGTGAAGCATTTATGCTAACCACCATGCTACCCTGCTGCCCTCCTACTGTTTGGGGGAAAAATAGCTAGGCTTTGCTTATACGTTCATAGTGGTTGGGGATCGCCATGGTCAGTTACTTAGCGGACTTCACCTTGTAATAAGTGAACATACTGTGCAACAGTTCATCTGAAAATATTAATGTCCTTTGTTGATGATTATTTTCACCATCGAACTAAAAACTTTAATCTAGCTTTTTTCTTTCCGATGTTACTGGCCTGTTCTGCATTTTAAATGTTTTTAGTATTTAGAAACATAAGCATAGAAAATAGGAGCAGGAGGAGGACATTCGAGCCTGCTGCACCACTCATTATGATTATGGCTGATCATCCAACTCAGTAGCCTAATCCTGCTTTCCCCCTTTATCCTTTGATCCTCTTTGCACTAGGTGCTATATCTGCTTGCTTCTTGAAAATATACAACCTTTTGGCCTCAACTACTTCCTGTAATAACTAGTTCCATAGGTCGATCGCTCTCTGGGTAAAGACATTTCTCCTTATCTCTGTCCTAAATGGTCTACCCCGTATCCTCAGACTGTGACTCCTTGTTCTGGACACACCCACCATCGGGAACATCCTGCATCTACCCTGGCGAGTCCTGTTAGAATTTTATAGGTTTCTATGAGATCCCCCTCATTCTTCTGAACTCCAGCGAAGAATTTCTTTTGAATTTCCTCAATTCCAATCTTTTTGTATACAAATGTCACACTTTGCCTGCTTAGCTTGAAAGGTACATCCAAACACCTTATATAAAGCATGCAGTCATTGCTATTTGTTGGATGAAAGGATTATGAGCTACTGATTTGAAAATGTCCACTCATGTACTCAAACAGAAAAAAACTGGAGTAATAAACAAGTTTTCACTCCATTATACAATCTCAGTGATGCATACCCATTGTATTTCATGACAATGCTTTTTAATAAGTTTTTTCCCCGTCTCTGTAACCTCCTGCAACCTCACACTGGGCTAAATTGCTGGCTTTGAAAGCAGGCCAGCAGCACGGTTCGATTCCCGTAACAGCCTCCCCGAACAGGTGCCAGAATGTGGCGACTAGGAGCTTTTCGCAGTAACTTCATTTGAAGCCTACTCGTGACAATAAGCGATTTTCACGTCACTTTTTTTTTTGCACTCCTCAATTATCTGTGTTCCTCTAATTCTGGCCTCTTGTGCATTCCCAATTATAATTGTCCCACCATTGGTGGTCGTTCCTTTAGTTGCCTTGGCTCCAACTCTGAAATTCCGTCCTTGCAACACTCTGTCTCTCTACCTCACTTTCCTCCTTTAAACTAATCCTCAAAACCTACCTCTTTGACCAAGTTTTTGGTGATATTTTGTACTTTTTTTTAAAGTGTGCCTGTGACGTTGTTTCAGTATGATAAAGGCACTTTATAAATAAACATTGTTGTTGTTTAGTACTATTATTTCTTGCTGTAGCAGCTTTCATAAGAGGATATTGAACTGGATTCACTTGTGTAAGTGATCCCAGCTTAGTATAAATTTGAAAATGTAATAATCTGAATTGACTGATAACAACAGAGTGAAAGGGGGGGAGGGGGTTACTTACCACTTTTAGTCTAGGAAGGTTCAAAATGAATATGCCATATAATACCTCTTCGAACTTAACACTGTAAAGATTAAAATCTGCGTAATTACGGAATAAAAACATGTAGATCAGCAATGTGGGATTCAGGTATATAACTCTAATGATGTGTTGGATACTCTGTATCATTGATATATTTGACGTGCTAACATTACTTTGTTCTGTTTTTGGACAGTGTATCAGTTACAGCAGGAAGCCCCACGTCCGAAGAGAATTATTTGCCCTCGAGAGGTCAGTTGGAAACTAGACTGGCATAAAGTGACAACACAGTTTTGAACTTTGTTTAGCACAGAATGTTTTGATTATTACCATTTGATGGCATATTGTGTGCCCCCAACGTGTTGAAATGACAAGCCATTTCGGCAATTTGCCAAGTTCCTAACCGAAGGAATCTACAGGATCAACGCTGCAGTGAATTTGTTATTGTAAACCAATAAGTATCTGTGATTTAAGCATTTCACTGTTCATCCGTGAGGTATATAATAGTGTGAAAGAATTTCATAATTAATTTCCCCAAGAGCACATTTTACACAGTATGATTCTCATTAGCCTGACTGTCTTTTGGTTATTTTGATATTGGTAAAGACAGATACTTACAATGTAACACTTGCTGTTTTGGAATAATTTTCATCCTAAATGAAATGAGTCAGCATTTCATTAGATATTTGTGGACTCGTGCTAATAATTTAAATCACTCTTCTATTTTCTATTCTTCAGTTATTTAGTTTGTTAGCTATGCATCAGTTCAAATGTTGTGATAATTGCACTGGTTTGCATCCACATCCCTTCAAGAGTATGATTATGTCGCTGCTGTGTGCAGGAGTATTTCATTAACATTGAGTGGTTTAGTGTGAAAAGTGTAAATTGCAAAAGAACAGATTAAAATATTGAAAGATTTTCGGAGCGAATCCTCTCTGTTTTAAGACTTTTAACAAGGTCCTATCCATCTGTCTATCTTTGCCATCTAGACATTCAATTGAACCAAGTTTGACTGCATAGCTTCAGATTTACAAGCCCTTGTGGTGACAGTGCTTGAGAACGTAGATAGCTAGGTTTGTGCAGCCAATTGCAGTGTAGAGTTTTTTTTTGCCAAAGACAAGTGTGTTACGAGAATTACCAAAACTTTATAAATTGACCCCACATCTGATTTTGCGTTTTCTCAGTAGTCTTCTTGCCCCTTGATTCATACCGTACCTCAAAAATTAACTTGTGGTTATTGCACTTTGAAATAAATATTATGAATGAGTTGTTGCTACAGGCTTCCAAAAGATGACTTTCACTTGAAAAAATGTTCTAAGATTCAGTCTTTCGTGCTTGAGCGCTTTTGTTGGATTCTGCTAATTGTGTTGTTTTGTTGCGGGTTGACTTCAGCTTGCCAATAGTTCATTTGTTTGCAGCAAAGTGCTGAGGATGGAAGTTATTTTTTGAGGTTCCAATAGAAATTCCAGCAGGGTGCTCAGGTTTTCTCCCATAAATCCAGAAAGACGTGCTATTAGGTAATTTGGACATTCTGAATTCTCCCTTCGTGTACCTGAACAGGTGCCGGAATGCGGCGACTAGGGGCTTTTCACAGTAACTTGGTTGCAGCGTTAATGCGGGCCTACTTGTGACACTAAAGATTATTATTACAACCCGGTGACCTGCATTTCTGTCGTTTGCCCAACATATCCTGCCTCGTTTAGCTACATTGGGCTCCTAATCACACAAAATTTTAAACCCTCAATCTTATTTAGAAATCCCTTTGTATCTCATCCCCTAATCACATTAAATTTAGAATCCTTATTCTTGTTTATAAATCCCTTTGTAGTCTCATCCCTCAGTAGTCTTTAGCCACCTTATCTCTGCATTCTCCTCTTTTTGTTAAACTCCAGTGTCCTTTGGTACACAACTCAAGCTTCTTCAGCCATCACTTGATGTTCTGTATTATTTCTATCAATATTTTTCCATTTCTCTCTATCCCCTCCTCCAGTTCCCACTGTAAAGCTTTTTTGTGGATATTTTCTACATTAAAGGTGCCATACACATCAAGTTGCTGTGAGTAACAGCAACAAAAAGAAATGTCTTCACAATGTATCGGATTAGAAGCACATATCCTTTAGGATTGTTATTCAAATCGTGCCAAGTATAATCATTTTGATATCCAGTTTTTACTGTTACAACTATAGTTGTCTCCTCGACCATTAATAATCTGAATTCTTTTGATAGAAATTTCTGTGGCAGTTGCCATCTGCTGGATTCCCCACAACATTACACTTGGACTTTCTAATACAGTAAATTCAGAGAACACTTTACAATTGTTGTGCTAACATATAATTGCATTTCTAATTTCAATATTTGTAAGTGAAATGTGGGAGCTGAACGGGAAATATATGCTAAGATTGCTTTATTTTTGTAGGAGAGATTAACTAACAGTTTAGAAATCCATTAAACCACGGGGTAACCTTTTATTTATCCAATTTTGAATGATCTTGAATGTAAAAGTTAATTGTTTATTCGCCCAACTTTGTGAAGTTATTTAGTAATACCAACTGTCAAACCACACTAGTATCTTCTGACACATTCAAATCTCCTTTCTAGCATAATGAAAATGGCTCCTTTCTCTTCTGGATTTTTCTTCATGGGGTGTGGGTGTTGCTAGTGAGGCCAACATTTACTGCCCATCTATATTTGTCCTTGAGAAGGTGGTGATATCCTGTCTACTTGAACCACTTCAGTCCATGTGGTGCAGGTACATCCACAGTGCTGTTAGAAAGGCAATTCCAGGATTTTGGCCCAGCGACAGTGAAGGAATGGCGATATATTTCCAAGTCAGGATGGTGAACGGCTTAGAGGGGAACTTGCAGGCACTAGTGTTTCCATGCATCTGCTGCCCTTGTTGTTCTAGATGGTAGAGCTCGAGGGTTTGGAAGGTACCATCAAAGGGGCCTTGGTGAATTGTTGCAGTGCATCTTGTAGATAGTGCACACTGCTGCAACTGTGAGTCAATGGTGGAGTAAGTGAATGTTTAAGGTGATGGAAGGGGTGTCAGTCAAGTGGGCTTCTTTGCCCTGAATAGTGTAAAACCTCTTGAGTTTTGGAGCTGCACTCCTTCTGGCAAATGGAGAGTATGTGACACCTCTAGGATTACCATTGCTATTTGTTTGCCACCTTTATTTCTCCCCAAACATTGCTCTTTTTTCTGTGCTTACTACAACCACCAACTTGCTATTTGTTAGGTTTTTCTGAGCAAAAATTGTATACATTTACACACAACACTTCAAATTATTTAGCCAGGATGAACCATTTGGGACATCCTGGACAACATGTTAAAGTGCTCTATAAATGCAAATCATTTCTAATTTTTAGAGTCCAGCTATTGGAAAAAATATAGTTGGTGATAAAATTCATAATTCTGTAAGTGATGTTTGAGGTGAATGAGCACTAATTAATTTGGCAAAACATTTTTAACCCAGAGCCATTTAATAGAAATGCCATCTAGCTATGCAAGTCCAGTGCGCATGGCACAAACAACAGCTTGCAGTTATATAGTGCCTTTAATGCCCTAAACTGTCATAAGGTCCGTCACAGGGCCACAGCAAAACAAAAACTAACACCCAGCTGAAGGAGGAAATATTGGGGCATGTGACTAAAAGGTTGGTCATAGGGGTAAGTTTTGAAGAGCATCGTAAATGAGGAGAGGTGAAGCCTAAAGAAGGAATTCCAAAGGTTATGGCCGAGATCACTTTCTACATTGCAAAGATGTAAAATTTGCCATATAACGCCATATAATAATTTCTAGCATAGTTCATTATAATTATGACTCCAGGGCAGAGTATAACTATAGTGGAGTATTAAATTTAGCTTGAAGAGAAATTGTACCTCCCAGCATTTTTCTAGCACTTGACTTTTATTTCTCCCCACACCATTGCACAAGGGGCAGCACGTTAACACAGTGTTTAGCACAGTTTCTTCACAGCTCCAGGGTCCCAGGTTTGATTCCCGGCTTGGGTCACTGTCTGTGCAGAGTCTGCACGTTCTGCCCTTGTCTGCGTGGGTTTCCTCCGGGTGCTCCGGTTTCCTCCCACAGTCCAAAGATGTGCAGGTTAGGTAGATTGGCTATGCTAAATTGGTCTTCATGTCCAGAAAAAAGGTTACAGGGATAGGGTGGACGTTTAGGGAAAGGGTGGGGGCTTAGGTAGGGTGCTCTTTCCAAGGACCAGTGCAGACTCGATTGGCTGAATGGCCTCCTTCTGTAAATTCTATGAATCTATGACTTATGCTCAAAGTGTATAATGTGCAATATCTTGTATCAGAAATAAATACATGCAGCAAGGTAGTCTTAATATTAATTGAAATAAGTATTTTCAAAGTTGCTACTGCCATTTGTTATGCAGTTACAAGATGTACACAGTATTTTATTTTTGGGTGGCTTTGTTGTAAACATAGCTCATATAAAGTTCTGAGAACATTTGAATCTTCAATATTTAAAATTTTAATTTAGCAACGCATATGCTAATGTGATCACTTCGGTAGTAGTTGGACAGCTTCCTTATTTATCTTTTAGATCCATTTCTCTGCAAGCTGTTAATAGTTTTCTTTGCTTTACAGGTTGAAAACAGGCCAAAGTACTATGGAAGAGAGTACGTAAGCTATTTTCCTTTTTTGCTCATATCTTTCTCTTTGTTTTTCAAATAACTTTTAAAAAGAAGGAAATACTTTTTGGCAAGAATAGGAGCTAAACTGCAGATTGGATTGATGTTGGAAAAGTAGCTATGCAGTAGAGTGATACATTTAGATAGTTTATGCAGAATTGTGCTTTATTTTTGATGTAGTGGTGCCATGATGTGAAGTCTGCATTCTTTACTGACATTGAGTTACAAAAATTTTACACCATGCCAATCCAGAAATAATTGTCATACCGCATTGCATCAGAGCGCTTTTCTGTATCATCACGTAATAAATATTAGTTTTGCCATTGATGCCATAAACAAATTATATATTTTTTAAATGAATAAATCTGATTGTTCCACTTAAGTTACTTTACACAAATGTTAGGGGGGAGATTTTTTGGGCTCCCCACGATGTGGGATCTTCTGGTCCCACGGCTGCCAATGAGATTTCTCATTGAATCCACCCCATGTTGCTGGGAAACCCGCAGTGGTGGTACGCTGTTAGCAGCACTAGACGATCCCACTGGCGTGAACAGCTGGAAGATCTCACTACATCTCTCGGGCATCAGTTAATCGATTTAAGGAGCATTTGTAGAGCTGTTTTAAAAGTCAGCACAGAAGAATTCTCAAAAGTTTTGCATTCTGTAGAAAACCATGTTTGTCAGTTTCTTTGTATTACCAAATTACTTACAAAAACACAAAAGAAATGTTGAAGCCTTCGCTTTAATTAATGCCTTCTCCTTTTGGCTTTTCCCATTTTACTTGGAGTCACGACAATGCTGATTGATCACCCTTCTCCATCTCCTCCTGTCAGTCAACCATTCCTCTTCCAATGCTTCTCTGTTTAAGCTTCTCACTACTGCATCTTTCAATATAGTTTTAGGCCTACCTCTTCTCCTTTTCTGGCTGTCCCATCTCGCTTAACTACCTTTCCTCTCTCTCTCTTTGCAACAGATGATATACCATTTCAATCTCTTCGAGGCTATGTTTTGCAATGCTTCAACAATATTCACTAACCCCCCATGTCTTGGTTCCTGATTTTGTCCTTGTAGATTCTTCCTTTCACTTTAAGTAATACTTTTCTATCACGTGACACTTCATTACACTTCTTCCAATTACTCCAATCAGAGCAGATCCAGTGTTTAATTTCCATTTCTCTACTTCTATCTTCTGCTGACTCCAGGTATTTGAAGCTACTCCCTTTTGCCAAGTCATCAACCATAACCTTTACACCTTCACGCTGATCCTGTTTCTGAGACTCAAACTGTTAGTTAATATATTGGATTTTTGGACCACTGATCTTCATAGAAACATCGAAACATAGAAGATAGGAGCAGGAAGAGGTCATTCGACCCTTCGAGCCTGCTCTGCCATTTTCACTTCTCGTTTTGCTTGCTCAATGAGAACATCCCTGACGGGAAGAAAATTATCTCAGCGCTGATCCCTGTAACCTAGCTTTAGCTTTGAAACTCCCACTTAGCCCCACATTGCTTCTTACTTCTTGTCCTGTAATAGCCATATGTACTTCTCAGGGACTCCAAAAGTTCGAGTACATCTCCAGATATCATACTCGCATGTCCCGAACATAAGGCACTCAGTCATAAGCTTCTCCAGATCGATGAAAAGGTTCCGCATGTTGCGTTGGCTTTCCCAATATTTCTCCATCACTTTTCTCAAAGCAAAATGGCATCAGTGCCGCTTCTTTCGGGCATGAAACCAAACTGACGTACGTGGATTTAAGCTATTTTTCTTTGTCTGTGGTCGATGACTTTTTCCCATATTTTGAAGGTTGTGGTAAGCATTTAATTCCTCGGATGGTTTTGCAATCTTTTCTTTGAATATTGGTGCCAAATGCTTTGCCTCCATGGGATTTTCTCTCTCAGCATAACACAATGTGAGTAGCTTGTTCAGGAGCTAGACCCCACATTCACCTCCAAACTTCCACTGGTATCTTTTCTGGTCCTACTGCTTTGTCATTTTTTATTCCTTTAATTGTATTCTGATCTCTTCCAGATTGATGCAAGTTGTCATTCGTTGATTTGCAGCTACCTCTTCTGTATTTGGCCTCGGGTTTTCTTCACTCGTAAGGCAGTTAAAATATTTCCTCACCTCTCTTTGATTTAATCTTCTTTAACTACGGTTACTCCAACTGCATCCTTGATTGTGCATATATTTCCCACATCTTTCGTTAACCTATCTCTAGCAGCTAAAGAGAACCCTTTGGTATTCAGACTTTGATATATTTCTTCTATGGCCAATCACTTTCTTTGTATGTTTTTTGTACTGTTCTTTATGTTCTTTGATCCCTAACTGCTTCCACTTCTTTACCGGTTCCTTGGGAGATCTTGTGACACAATGGTTGTGTCCCTACCCCTGGGTCAGAAACTCTGGGTTCAAGTGCTAGTTCAGGATTTGATGATGTGGAGATGCTGGCGTTGGACTGGGGTGGGCACCGTAAGAAGTCTTCGAACACCAGGTTAAAGTCCAATGGGTTTGTTTCGAATCACTAGCTTTCGGAGCACTGCTCCTGGATTTGATGGCCATGGAAGGTGTGTTCATAACATGATCAAACAGGTTGATTATCAGCCTGTAAAGCCATCAAATATGCCTGAGGTTGGTGATAAGAGGAGGAGAGTTTCCACTATCCTGCAGAAGATAATGGCATGCTCCTGCAGCACTTTGTCAAGCATAATCATGGATCATAGAATCATAGAATTTACAATGTAGAAGAAGGCCATTTGGCCCATTGAGTGTGCACTGGACCTTGGAAAGAGCACCCTATCTAAGGTCATACCTCCACCCTATCCCCTTAACCCCACCTAACGTTTTTTTGGACATTTAAGGGCAATTTAGCAGAGCCAATCCACCCAACCTACACGTCTTTGGACTGTGGGCAGAAACCGGAGCACCCGAAGGAAACCCACGCAGACACTGGGAGGATGTGCAGACTCCACACAGACAGTGACCCAGCGGGGAATTGAACCTGGAACCCTGGAGCTGTGAAGCAACTGTCCTTACCACTTGTGCTACCTTGCTGCCCAATCCAATGGAAGTCCATGGACTCCAATACCCTATTAGGGCATGGTACTGGAAGGAGGAACAGTTTCTTTCTTTATTTTACTGCAGATTGTATTTTCATTCAAATGCTAAGTTTCTTTTCCAGCCGTTCTCCTCCCTAATGACCTTTCACATACTTCTTCACCAGATTTCTAAATCAGTACTGTGCTGTAACCGTTCTTTGACTCCGTGATTCTATATGCCTGCCACTCTCTTCCACCAGTCTTCCATGGCATCTGTCATAATTAATTCTGTTTCTCATAGTGTTCTCTCAATCTAGTCTCAGAATTCACCCTTCAAATGCACACTGTTGAGCTTCCACCACCTGTGTGTTTTATTCTCTTCACAATCACCTCCGCCATCAGCACTCCTAATGTATAACTGCTTTAATTTGACTAGATTAACATATTTAACGTACAAGTGAAGTGAATTTGTTGCCACAGCATGATGTCCAGTGGCGAATGGCGATTTATTACAGCATAACATTTAAATTGGAATGATTATTAAATTAAAATAAATCCCAGAAGAATTATGTTTGTTGTCAGTAACTGTCTATTGTAAAGACCTGTGTAAGCACCAGCTAACCAGAGTTACATAAGACCTTGCGAATTCGGAGTAGGAGGATGCTACTCAATAAGATCATGCAGAACTAGTGGGCATAGCCTCAAAATAAGGGGAAGTAGATTTAGGACTGAGTTTAGGAGGAACTTCTTCACCCAAAGGGTTGTGAATCTATGGAATTCCTTGCCCTGTGAAGCAGTAGAGGCTCCTTCATTGAATGTTTTTAAGATAAAGATATATAGTTTTTTGAAGAGTAAAGGGATTAAGGGTTATGGTGTTTGGGCCGGAAAGTGGAGCTGAGTCCACAAAAGATCAGCCATGATCTTATTGAATGATGGAGCAGGCTTGAGGGGCCAGATGGCCTACTCCTGCTCCTAGTTCTTATGTTCTTATGTCTGATCTGATTTTAACCTCAACTGCACATTCCTGCCTACCCCCCAATAGCCTTTCAAACTTCCTACCTCTCCCTTAAAAAATATTCTAGGACTCTGCTTCCACTGCCTTTTGAGGAAGGTAGTTCTAAAGACGCAGAAAAGATTTCTCCTCATCTCTGTCCTAAATTAGTGACCCCTTACTTTTAAATAGTGACCCCAGTACAAGATTTTCTAACATGAGGAAAAATCCTCTCTATGTCAACCCTGTCAAGACCCTTCAGGATCCTATATCTTTGAAAGTGAAACTTCTTTCAGATGAAGTTACAAAGACAGTTAGCTTTGCAAAGTAGGATGTAATAACCAGTATCACTGATGTGAGTTTGAGACTCCTTTTCCTTTCCTTTTCTTTTTTTAAAGTCATTCTGTTTCTATTCTTCTCATTGAAACCCTCTGTGCTTTAAGCACCCAACCTCTGTAGAGCTAGGAAGAGCCACAACTTTAGCTTTCCACGGATCAGGCACTCATTACGATATGCATATCACAGCTTTATTTTCAGCCGAGTAATAGGTTTGCATAATTTAATTTGTGTTGGTGCCACAAATTAATTGAAAGTACTGTTACTGTTCTTTTCAGTGAAACCATTTGTTTTTCTATAAATTTAGAATGAATGCTGCAACTTTGCTAACTCCACACTCGAGTGGATTTATAGGAACAAATGCGGTGTATCTGTATTTTACAAATATTCACATGGCCCACTCTGCATTGTGATTTGGAATTACACAGTGTGTACTATTATAGAACCATTGAAAGGTTACAGTGCAGAAAGTGGCCATGCAGCCCATCCTGTTTGTGCCATCCGAAAAAAAGAAAAAATAAACTACCTGCTTGTTTTAATCCCACTTTCCAGCACCTGGACTATAGATTTGTGGG
The DNA here is from genome assembly GCF_902713615.1 of Scyliorhinus canicula. NCBI lineage: Eukaryota > Metazoa > Chordata > Chondrichthyes > Carcharhiniformes > Scyliorhinidae > Scyliorhinus > Scyliorhinus canicula. The sequence goes on from NC_052150.1 coordinate 80,889,708, forward strand.
TGACAGCACCTCCAATGGAGGTCCAGAGTCCTTTTAAATGAGTTGAGAATTTCAGCCTCAAACACCGACTTAGTCAGTGAATTCAAGCTGCCACCACCCTTTTGGTGAAAAAGATTTTCCTCGTGTCCCGTCTAACAATCACCTTAAATCTGTGCTGCCTGGTGTTTGGCCCTTCAGCTAAGGGAAACCAGTCTTTCCTGTCTGCAGTATCTAGGCCCCTCATAATTTTGTACACTTCAAATAGGTGACCCTTGAGCCACTTCTAGAACCTTAGTCTATCCAATCTCTCCTCATAGCTGCAATTTTCAAGTCCTGGCAACATTCTTGTAAATCTCCACTGCATTCTCTCCAGAGTAATTATGTCCTTCCTGTAATGTGGTGACCAGAACTATACACAAAATTCCAGCTGTGGCCTAACCAGCAGCGTATACAGTTACATCCTGCTTTTGTATTTAATACCTCGCCCAATAAAGGAAAGCCTACCATATGCTTTCTCGATCACTTTGTTCACCTGTCTTGCCACCTTCAAAGGCTGATGGATATGCAATCCAATATCTCATACTTCTCCCCCCCCCCCCTCAATATATTCACATTTATTGAGTAACCCGTTACTTTGTCTGCCCTTCCCAAATGCATTACCTCACTTTTGTAAATTGAATTCCATTTGTCACTACTCTGCCCACTCAACCAAACCGTTGATGTTGTTCTGGAGTTGCCAGCTATCCTTTTCACCATCAACTACATGGTCAATTTTGTGTCACCTACAAATTTCTGAATCTTATCTCTCATATTTAAGTCTCGCAGAATCACAGAAAATACATTGTATAAGAGGTCGTTCGGTCTATCGAGTGCAAGAATACATGAAAAACACCTGACCTACCTACCTACCTAATCCCATTTTCCAGCATTTGGCCCGTAGCCTTGAATGTTATGATGTGCCAAGTGCTCATCCAGGCACTTCTTAAAGGTTGTGATGCAACCTGTTTTTACCACTCTCCCAGGTAGTGAATTCCAGACCGTCACCACCCTCTCGGTAAAAATGTTTTTCCTCCCAGCCCCCCCAAGCTTCCTGCCCCTCACCTTCAACTTATGTCCCCTCACGACTGACCCTTCAACTAAGGGGAACAGCTGCTCCCTATCCACCATGTCCATGCCCCTCATAATCTTGTACACCCAATCAGGTTGCCATTTAGTCTTCTACCAACCCAACAACCCAAGCCTATCCAACCTCTCTTCATAACTTAAATATTCCATCCCAGGCATCATCCTCGTGAATCTCCTCTGCACCCCCCCCAAAGCAATCTCGTCCTTCCTATAATGTGGCGACCAGAATTGCACACAATATTCCAGCTGTAGCCTCACCAAAGTTCTATACAACTCCAACATGACATCCCTGCTTTTGTAATATATGCATCGATTGGTAAAGACAAGTGTCCCATATGCTTTTTTACCCATCCTATTAACCTGCCCTCCCACCTTCAGAGATCTATGGACAAACACACCATTGTCCCTTTGTTCCCTGGGACTTCCCAGTGTCATGCCATTCATTGAATAGTTTCTTGTCATATTCACCTTCCAATGTGCATCATCCCACATGTTTCAAGGTTAAATTCCATCTGCCACTTGTCTGCCTATTTGACCATCCCATCTATATCTTCCTGTAAACCAAGACACTCAACCTCACTGTTAACCACCCAAACAATCTTTGTGTCATCCACAAACTTTATAAGTCTCCCATGTGGAACCTTGTCAAAGGCTTTGCTAAAATCCATATAAACTACATCAACTCCACTACCCTCCACCTGGTCAGCTCAAAAAAATTCAATCAAATTTGTTAGGCATGACCTCCCCCTGACAAAGCTATGTCTTCTATCATTGGTCAAACCTTGCCTCTCAAAGTGGAGATGGATTTTCTCCTTCAGAATTTTCTCCAATAGTTTCCCTACCACTGACGTGAGACTGACTGGTCTATAGTACCTTGCTTATCTCTACAACCCTCATTAAATTGTGGAACCACATGGGCTGTTCTCAGTGCTGTGGCACCTCCCGAGAGGAATTAAATATTTATGTCAAAGTCCCTTCAATCCCTTCCCCTGCCTCCTGCACTTTTAAGCCTGCTCACTCACTCGTCACTCGCCCCCACACGTGCACCCCCCGCCACACGTGCCCCCCCGCCACACGTGCCCCCCCGCCACACGTGCCCCCCCGCCACACGTGCCCCCCCGCCACACGTGCCCCCCCCGCCACACGTGCCCCCCCCGCCACACGTGGACCCCTCCCACACGTGGACCCCTCCCACACGTGGACCCCCCCACACGTGCGACCCCCCCCACACGTGCGCCCCCCCACACGTGCACCCCCCCCACACGCGCACCCCCCACACATGCGCACCCCCCCCACACGCGCACCCCCCCCCACACGCGCACCCCCCCCACACGCGCACCCCCCCCACACGCGCACCCCCCCCACACGCGCACCCCCCCCACACGCGCACCCCCCACACGCGCACCCCCCCACACGCGCACCCCCCCACACGCGCACCCCCCCACACGCGCACCCCCCCACGCGCACCCCCACACACGCGCACCCCCACTGACTATTATCCTTTGTATTGCTGTCACTGAGCTCATTTTGGATCCAACCTGCCTCCTTCCCCTGTATCCAATGAGATCTCACTTCACTGACCAGTCTACCAAGTGGGACCTTGTCAAATACCTTGCCGAAATACATGCAGGCAACATACACTGCGCTACCCTAATCAATCCTCCATGTGACTTCCTCAAAAAATTCTATTATGTTAGTAAAACACAATATTCTCCTAACAGAACTATGTTGGCTGTCTGATCAATCTGTGCCTTTCTAAATGACAATTTTTCCTGATTCTCAGAACTGTTTCCAATAATTTGCCCACCACCAAAATCAGACTGACCGGCCTGTAGTTTTCTGGCCTATCCCTTGCACCCTTTTAAAATAATGTTAAAACATTTGCAGTCCTCAAATCCTCTGGGACCTCGCCTGTATCTACTGAGGATTGAATAATGATCCTTCAGAGCATCTGATATTTCCACCCTGGCAAATCAACCCACAACTTACAATGCATATCTCCGTGCGGTCCTTCCTTTTCCTTAGTTATTTTCTTGCTCTTAATGTATTGGTAAAACATCCTAGATTTTTCTTTGACTTTATCTGCCAATGTTTTTTCGCAGCCATTGTTTGCTTTCCTAACTTCCATTTTTACTTCATCCCTGTACTTTCTAGACTCCTTGGCTTTCTGCGGTATTGTCTTTTGTGACTGTCATAAGCTTTCTTTTTCAGCTGTTTCTTGGCCTGTTTACATCTGGATAACCAGGGCGCTTTCAGATTTGGCAGTACAACCCTTTTTCTTTGTGGGGACATATCTACATTGCGCCTGTGGACATTCACCTTTGAATGCCTCTTACTGATTTGACATAATCATTCCTTCTAATAGCTGTATCCAGCTCACGCTTGCCAGCTCATCTCTCAGCTTTGTAAAATTTGTCTTCTCCCAATTTAGAACATTTAACCCTGTTCCATCTTTGTCCTTTTCCGTAGTGATGCTAAGTCTAACAAATTATGGCCACTGTCTCCAAAATGGTCTCCCACTGCTACTTCATCTACTTGCCCAGCTTCATTTCCTAAGACTGTGATTCCAAATTCCCTAGAATTGTGCATGCTGGCTAAGAAACTTCTCTTGAATGCAATTCAAGAATTTTGCGCCGCCTTGTGTCCTTGACACTCTTCGTGTCCCAGTTGATATTAGGGTAATTGAAGTCCCAATGATTACTGCCCTAATGTTTTGCATTCAGAAATCTGCGAACGTCTTTGCTCTTCTAACTCCCTTCCACTATTTGAGGGTCTATTGTACAGGCCTAGCAGTGTGGCTACCACTTTTTATTTTTGAACTCCACCCATATGGCATAACTTGATGCTTTATTTTGTATATCATCCCTCCTCGAAGCTATAATTGATTCTTCAACCAATAATCTACACCCCCACCTTTTAAACCGCCTCCCGATCCTGCCTGAAAATGCTATACCCGGGAATATTGAGCTGCTGTATGTGCCCCTCCTTATGCCAAGTTTTCATTATGGCAATGATGTAATGCTGCTATGTGTTTATCTGTGCCCTCAGCTCATTGGCTTTATTTACTATACTCCTTGCATTAACATAAATACCGTTTAACACTGCTAAATTCCGGTACTGTACATTTTTAAACCTGCACTGTGTGTGTCTTTCAGTCACTAATTCTGTCACGTTCCTGCTCTGAATTTGCCAATCTAGTTTACCCACCCTGCCCTACAACACTCACAAATCCTCTTGAGAGGACATTCATTACAGTCTTATTCAGGTGCACACCACCAACTAATGCCTTCACTGGCATCCAAAGCAGAAAACATATTGGTAAGTGGGATTCCAGGGGACTCCTGCGCTACCTGCCTAGTTTTCTTAGGCTGCCTGGAAGTCACCTATTCCCTTTCCGCCTCCAGGCTCCTAAACTGCGGTGTGACCACCTGTCTGAATGTGCTATCCACGTAGCTCTCAGCCTTGTGGATGCAGCATAGTGTCTCTAGCCATATTTTGAGCTCCGAAACCCAGAGCTCAAAGTTCTGCAGTTGGTGACGCTTCCTGCACATGTGGTCATCTAGGACATCAGGAGGGTCCACAGCTTCCCACATATTACAAGACACACATTCCACATGACTGGGCTGTCCTGCAACAGCTTCAATTTACTTGCCTTATACTTTATTTTACTTTGCTTTACTCTTACCTGGGCTCAACTTAACTTTATTTCCCTTTTGTTTGTGCTTCTTGCTTAAATATAAGTAGCCCTTTTAAAATTGTCAGCTATTTGACGATCCTCCCTGGTAGCAGCTTTTTACCAACCAATAAACATTTTTTCTCATGTGATGTTAGGTGCTGATGGCCTGGCTTGGTGTTCACCTCTTACACTCTCCTCTAGGTGCTGCTGACTGCCTGTCCCAGAGTCCTCCGCTCACACTCTCATAGAATCATAGAATTTACAGTGCAGAAGTAGGCCATTCGGCCAATTGAGTCTGTACTGGCCCTTGGAAAGAACACCCTACTTAAGCCCATGCCTCCACCCTATCCCTTTGGACACTTGGGGGCAATTTAGCATGGCCAGTCCACCTAACCTAGACACTTGGGGGCAATTTAGCATGGCCAATCCACCTAACCTGCAAATCTTTGGACTGTGGGAGGAAATCGGAGCCCCTGAAGAAACCCACACAGACGAGGGAGAAAAGTGCAAATTCCACGCAGTCACCCGAGGCCAGAATTGAACCCGGCCCCTGGAGCTGTGAGGCAGCAGTGCTAACTACTGCCACCATGCTGCCCCTATCTATTTCGCTTTAGTATTTCACATAACCATCACTGAGGCTAGTAATTAGTTGACAATAAACCAAGTTTGAAGAATACCTTGTCGATTGTGCCTACTTACACAACAATCTTTGGTATAAATATGAGCAGTTATAGGCAGGGACTGTTGTAATTCGCTAACTATTTAAGAATTCTAAACAATTCTATATTTAGTTAATTACAGAAGAAGAGGTATCCTATCAATATGGTCCAAGATATAGATTATAGATCAATTATTTTTGTTGACAATGCTTTGCTGCGCTCTCTTTCGCCTGTTGGAAAATCAATAAAATTACAATCTGCAAAATTGATCTACATGGACTGAACAGCTACTTCCAAGTATACACAACTTTGTCATTTGTAGACGTGCTATGAAAATTTAATAAAGTTTAGTTTGTACTTATTGTAATAGTAGCCTTCGAAAAAAATCTCGAGGACAATTGTCTTCATGGAGAACTATTCAGCAATGTTCCTTCTAATTTTGCAAACATAATCACAAAGTGAATTGACTTGTATAATTACCAAGTTACCTGTGTCACCTTGACCTCATTACAAGGCAACCATTGGTTTATTGGTTTTGGTGACTTGGTTAACCCACTCAATTTGGAGATTTTATTGGCAAAGATTTTTGTGCACGCAGCATTGATCCAGCTACAAGAAACAGAATTTTGTATCAGCCTGCTTGGCTGTACCTCAACTTCTTTGCCATTTCTCTGAATTTTAAGAGTAAATTTGACATTTTTGTTTGAAGTAACCGTGATTTTATCATCAAAGTACTGTCGTTATACTGCCTGCCCGAGATCAACTTTAAATGTTGCTTGTTGTTTTTTGATTCTGATTTGAATTATATGTGCCCCTGGCCAAAAGCGCTTTTATAATAATCCTGTCACATTAAGGGGCAGGAGATAAATTGGAACTGTATATAATTTGGCTACAACACAGTCCTGCAGTCTGTAATGAAATCTTGACGGTAATCTTGCCAATAGTTTTTTTTAACTACCGTATGTGTATTCTCCTCTCAGGTTCCATGGGATGATATCTCGTGAGCAGGCTGATGACCTACTTGGTGGAGTTGAGGGAGCGTATCTCATCAGGGAGAGCCAACGTCAGCCTGGTAGCAACACATTGGCTCTGAGGTCAGCATGTGTTCCTTATGTCAATGAACTGAACAAATTATGTTGAACTTTCCTATTTTCTTAGAACAAAATTACAAATATTGTTTGTTATATTTTTGGGATTTTGTCATCTACAGTTTTAAAAAAAAACCCCAGAAAAATATTTATATGTTGGACTACTCCTCGAGGATGGGCTATAGCTCCCATAAATGCCAACTGTCTGTCTCGGTTTTGTGTGTTTTATCCCCTACCTGTCCTGTTCACATTTGCACATGTTTCGAAGGACACCTCTTGTACCACCATGACATGTGTCTTGTGGGAAAATCCAGACAGTAAATCCCATTAGAGGCACAAGATCACATGAAAATGAAAATGAAAATCGCTTATTGTCACGAGTAGGCTTCAATGAAGTTACTGTGAAAAGCCCCTAGTCGCCACATTCCGGCGCCTGTCCGGGGAGGCTGGTACGGGAATCGAACCGTGCTGCTGGCCTGCTTGGTCTGCTTTAAAAGCCAGCGATTTAGCCTTGTGAGCTAAACCAGCCCCTGTGGGGCTAAACCAACCAAACATGTGGACTGTGCACACAAAGTGTGTCATGCTTCTGCAATTTAAACTGAATTGCAGAATGCACAAACTTGTCAATCTATATCTTGATCAGTTTGAGGTCTCAAAGTCTTGTTCACCTTGTATAATTGAAGGTCGTGCAAAAACATGATAGACCTTTGACATTGACCCAATTTTGAGCAATTCCAAATCGATTAATAAGCTTAGGATTGTGCACCAAGGCTATAAAACATTCAACATGTGCTCATCTTGTGCTATTATTCCAGCTTGGATTTGTTGGCACTTGTATTCATTCCATTCACCTTGGTTATGCCAGTGTCTGACTGTTGTAACCTGCCTGCTTACCATTACCTGGGACTAATGGCAATCCCACAATCCTTTGGGAGTATGAGCTTCCCCAATGAGGGAGGCGGAGAAATCATTAGCAGATTCCCTGCACAAATAAAATTGGAACCGGCTAGAGAAGAGTGAGCAGCAAAGGAGTTGTTGCTGCTGTGTGTGTGTGTATATATATATATATATATATATATATATATATGAGATATAGACATAGATATCGATATGTTATTGTAAATAAATGTTATTCCTTTCTATGCTTCAACTCTTGCTGCATTCTTTGTGGCCCTCACAAAACTGGCGACGAGGGCTCAAGTGAATAGTTGTCTGCACTGCTGAAGCCACCTCCCTGGATTTTTGTTGGATACAGATTGGAAGTTGTTTTCTATTACACCATGCCTCTGTATGGACATTTGGATGTTTTTGACGCTGCGCTGGAAAGCTGGAACCAGTACGCACAACGGATGCGTTACTATTTCAGGGCAACCAACATCACCAAAAACGGGTTGAATGGCCTCCTTCTGCACTGTAAATTCTATGATTCCATGATAAGCCAATATCGCCCATTGCTTCTGCACGGATCCAGCGCTGGGCTTTGTTGCTCGCTGCCTACGAGTATTCTCTGGAGCACAAACCAGGAACCCAGATAGCGAATGCCGACTCACTCAATGGATCCTCTTGTGGGAACGCATGTGATTGTCCCGGAAAAATGTCAGGAGCTGATACTAAGAGACTTGTACAATGGGCATCCGGGTGTGACCAAAATTAAAATGTTGGCCTGGAGTTATGTCTGGTGGCCAGGCCTTGACACCGACATTGACAAGGTGGCCCAAAACTGTTCCATTTTCCAGGAGCATCATAAGTTTCCGCCGGCTGCGCCCCTACATCACTGGGAATGACCAGGGCGGCCTTGGGCGCGCTTGCATGCAGATTTCGCCGGCCCTTTTCAAGGATCCATGTTCCTTCTATTAATCGATGCCCAGTCTAAATGGTTAGAGGTGCATAAGATGGTAGGCACAACGTCCTGCGCAACAATCGAGAAGATGTGTTTGTCTTTCAGTACGCATGGCCTCCCCGAGGTGCTGGTCATGGACAATGGCACTCCGTTCACAAGTGGGGAGTTTGCGTGGTTCATGAAGATGAACAGCATTCGCCATATCCGCACCGCCCCATACCACCCGGCTTCAAATGGGTTGGTGGAGCGCACAGTGCAGACATTCAAACGAGGCCTAAAGAAGCAGTCTTCCAGATCGATGGACACAAGGCTGGCTCGGTTTTTTGTATTCATATCAGACCACCCCACATGCGGTGACTGGGGTAGCTTCCGCGGAACTTCGCACCCACCTTAGTATGGTTTTCCCGGACATTGGCGCAAACGTACGCCGCACACAAGAACAGCAGGGACATGGTTTTTCTCGGTATCGGCCGATTCGGCAGTTTGCGCCCGGTGACCCAGTGTTCATTTGGAATTTTGCTGGTGGTGCACAGTGGGTCCCTGGCGTTTATCGTTCACAAAACGGGCCCTATTTCTTAACAGGTGCAAGCCCAGGGTCGTCTCCAGTGCAAGCATGTAGACCACGCTCGGTCCAGAAGACTATCCCTTCCAAAGATTCCCTGCCCCCGGAGCTCACTTCTACAGCCACAGAGACTAGACACAGTGGAAAGTATTCCTCATAAACTTCCTCTGGTGCCGCACTTGAAGTCTGCGCAGGTCGTTGCAGAACCGCGTGGAGATAGAGACGCCAAGATGACGGAGGCAGCGGACTCCGACTCCGAGATGGAGACACAGGACGCCTCAGAGGGGGATTACTCGGGCCCACAGGCCGTGGATGTACAACCGTTACGCCGTTCATCACGGAAGCGCCATTCTCCGTCTCGTTACACACCGCCCGATCCAGCACCTCATACAAATGGTGTCCGGCCTGCGGCAAAACAAGTCCGACGCCCTCCTTCGCCAGGGTCTTAAGTGGATTCCTTGGACTTTGGGAGGGGGGAAGGGATGTTATAACCTGCCTGCTTACCACTGGCTGGGGACTAATGGCAATCCCACAATCCTTTGGGAGTATGAGCTTCCTCAATGAGGGTGGCGGAGAAATCATTAGAAGATTCCATGCATAAATAAAGCTGACCAGTTTGGAACCAGCTAGAGGAGAGTGAGCAGCAAAGTAGTTGTTGCTGCTGTTGTGTATATATATGTTATTGTAAATAAATGTTATTTCTTTCTATCCTTCAACTCGTGCTGGATTCTTTGTGGCCCTCACAAAACTGACATAAGGAAATAAACTAATAAATGTATTGGCCGTATTACTGGACAGGTATTGCAACATTCATATGTACAAATCGAACAATGCAAAGTTGTGAATTAAATTTGGTAAATTTGGCAGCATTTGACATCGCATCAATGATGGCGTTTTCATCAATGTTTCCATTTTATTGTAAACATCTAACTAGTTCAGTAGTATCTCTGCAGACTATTGTCCAAGCTGGGAGAGCTTTCCCATCAGACCATAAGGCGGTGCTCCTTCTTCTGGCATACAAGCAGAAACTCAAGTGGGAGAATCCAGCTAAGAAGGTCATGCAGTGCTGGTCCAAGGAAACAGAAGAGCTCTTATATCACTGCTTAGAGACAGTGGACTGATCCATATTTAAGAACTCCGCGACCAACTTAAATGAGTATGCCACCACCGTCACAGACTTGATTAGCAAATGTGTGGACGACTGCGTGACAAAGAAAGTAGTACGTACGTTCCCCAACCGGAAACCGTGGCTCAATCGCGAGATTGACTCCCTACTGAAGGACAGGTCTGAGGCGTTCAAGTCTAGACGACCCTGACCTATACAAGAAATCCAGGTACGACCTCCGCAAAACCATCCGAGATGCCAAGAGAAAATATCAAACCAAGCTAGAGTCGCAGACAGACTTTCTGCGATTGTGGCAAGGACTAAACAACATAACGGGCTACAAAGCGAAGCCGAGCAGTATATCCGGCAGCAGCGCACCCCTCCCCGATGAACCCAATGCATTCTATGCTCGGTTCGAGCAGGTAACCAACAATCCACTGTAGAGTACCCCAGCAGTCCATAACTCACCCATACCCACCATCTCAGCTTCCGAAGTCAGATCGGCCTTTCTGAAAGTGAACCCTCGGAAGGCTGCGGGCCCAGACAGGATCCCTGGTTGTGCACTCGGAGTCTGCGCAGACCAGCTGGCAGAGGTATTCGCGGACATCTTTAACCTGTCCTGACTCCGCTTCGAGGTCCCCACCTGCTTCAAGAAGACCACCATTATACGGGTGCCAAAGAAGAACCAGGCAACGTGCCTCAATGACTACTGTCCGGTGGCCCTGACTTCAGTCGTAATGAAGTGCTTCGAGAGGTTGATCATGAAGCGCATACTCCCAGAACACCTTGATCCACTGCAATTTGCATACCGTCGCAACCGGTCCACAGCAGACGCCATTTCCTGGCCCTACACTCATCCCTAGAGCATCTCGACAACTAGGACTCCGACATCAGACTCCTATTTATTGACTACAGCTCCGCCTTCAATACCATAATCCCAGTCAAGCTCATATCAAAGCTCCAAAGCCTAGGACTTGGCTCCCCATTCTGCAACTGGATCCTCGATTTTCTGATCCACAGACCACAATCAGTAAGAATGAACAACAACACCTCCTCCACAATAGTCCTCAATACCGGGGCCCTGTAAGGCTGCGTACTTAGCCCCCTACTCTACTTCCTGTACACACACGACTGCGTGGCAGAATTTGGTTCCAACTCCATCTACAAGTTTGCTGACGATACGACCACAGCGGGCCGGATCTTGAATAACAATGAGTCAGAATACAGCAGGGAGATAGAGAACCTAGTGGAGTGGTGTAACGACAACAATCACTCCCTCAATGCCAGCAAAACTAAAGAGCTGGTCATTGACTTCAGGACACAAGGTACTGTACACACCCTATCAGCATCAACGGGGGCGAGGTGGAGATGGTTAGCTGTTTCAAATTCCTAGTGGTGCACATCTCCAAAAATCTGTCCTGGTCCACCACGTCGACGCTACCATCAAGAAAGCACAACAGCGCCTATACTTCCTCAGGAAACAAAGGAAATTCGGCATGTCCACATTAACCCTTAGCAACCTTTACAGATGCACCATAGAAAGCATCCTATCTGGCTGCATCAGATGGTATGGCAACTGCTCGGCCCAGGACCGCAAGAAACTTCAGAGAGTCGTGAACACCGCCCAGTCCATCACACGAACCTGCCTCCCATCCATTGACTCCATTTACACCTCCCGCTGCCTGGGGAAAGCGGGCAGCATAATCAAAGACCCCTCCCACCCGGCTTACTCACTCTTCCAACTTCTTCCATTAGGCAGGAGATACAGAAGTCTGAGAACACGCACAAACGGACTCAAAAACAGCTTCTTCCCCGCTGTTACTAGACTCCTAAATGACCCTCTTGTGAACTGACCTCATTAACACTACACCCTGTATGCTTCATCCAATGCCGGTGTTTATATAGTTACATTGTATACCTTGTGTTGCCCTATTATGTATTTTCTTTTATTCCCTTTTCTTCCCATGTACTTATGGGATCTGTTGAGCTGCTCGCAGAAAAATACTTTTCACTGTACCTCGGTACACTTTACAATAAACAAATCCAATCCAATCCAATGACTACACCAGCAATAGTTTGACATAGTTGTATTCAAATGCCTGATTTCTCCATGACTGCTCCTTGATATGTCCTATCCAGGATGCGCTCATCAGCAGTGGAGGCACAGTGTTATATTATATAATAACCAAGACCGTGGAAATATACAGCCTTGACCTTTTGGACCCCAAGGAGCCTCCTGACTTCAAGTGAAACAAGGCCAAAGGACGCAACTGTTAATTACCAGCTACCATTCCCTGTCAACTGCAAAATCAGTACTCACCCATATTTAACACCACCTTATAATACTGGAGGAAATATTTTTTTTTCTTATATTTGTTCGTGGGATTTGGCTGTTACAGGGAAGGCCAGCGTAGATTGTGTCAGGAATCTGTATAGAGACAACAATAGACAGCATTCAAAAGGCCTCAATTGGTATGCGTCTCTCCCGATAACAAGGTTAGAACGGCAGTTTAGATAATAATCAAGTGTGAATGGTTTATGGAGGAGAAACATAAGAACTAGGAGCAGGAGTAGGCCATCTGGCCCCTCGAGCCTGCTCCACCATTCAATGAGATCATGGCTGATCTTTTGTGGACTAAGCTCCACTTTCCGGCCCGAACCCCATAACCCTTAATCCATTTATTCTTCAAAAAACTATCTATCTTTATCTTAAAAACATTCAATGAAGGAGCCTCTACTACTTCACAGGGCAAGGAATTCCATAGATTCACAACCCTTTGGGTGACGAAGTTCCTCCTAAACTCAGTCCTAAATCTACTTCCCTTATTTTGAGGCTATGCCCCCTAGTTCTGCTTTCACCTGCCAGTGGAAACAACCTGCCCGCATCTATCCTATCTATTCCCTTCATCATTTTATATGTTTCTATAAGATCCCCCCTCATCCTTCTAAATTCCAACGAGTACAGTCCCAGTCTACTCAACCTCTCCTCGTAATCCAACCCCTTCAGCTCTGGGATTAACCTAGTGAATCTCCGCTACACACCCTCCAGTGCCAGTACGTCCTTTCTCAAGTAAGGAGACCAAAACTGAACACAATACTCCAGGTGTGGCCTCACTAACACCTTATACAATTGCAGCATAACCTCCCGAGTCTTAAACTCCATCCCTCTAGCAATGAAGGACAAAATTCCATTTGCCTTCTTAATCACCTGTTGCACCTGTAAACCAACTTTCTGTGACTCATGCACTAGCACACATAGGTCTCTCTGCGCAGCAGCATGTTTTAATATTTTATCATTTAAATAGTAATCCCGTTTGCTGTTGTTCCTACCAAAATGGATAACCTCACATTTGTCAACATTGTATTCCATCTGCCGGACCTTAGCCCATTCACTTAACCTATCCAAATCCCTCTGCAGACTTCCAGTATCCTCTGCACTTTTCGCTTTACCACTCATCTTAGTGTCATCTGCAAACTTGGACACATTGCCCTTGGTCCCCAACTCCAAATCATCTATGTAGATTGTGAACAATTGTGGGCCCAACACGGATCCCTGAGGGACACCACTAGCTACTGATTGCCAACCAGAGAAACACCCATTAATCCCCACTCTTTGCTTTCTATTAATTAACCAATCCTCTATCCATGCTACTACTTTACCCTTAAGGCCATGCATCTTTATCTTATGCAGCAACCTTTTGTGTGGCACCTTGTCAAAGGCTTTCTGGAAATCCAGATATACCACATCCATTGGCTCCCCATTATCTACTGCACTGGTAATGTCCTCAAACAATTCCACTAAATTAGTTAGGCATGACCTGCCCTTTATGAACCCATGCTGCGTCTGCCCAATGGGACAATTTCTATCCAGATGCCTTGCTATTTCTTCCTTGATGATAGATTCCAGCATCTTCCCTGCTACCGAAGTTAAGCTCACACTAGGAAACTATTGCGGATACATTCTATAAACTCCTCAAGGTTGCCTTGACCGACCTGGTTAAACCAATCGACATGTAGATTATAATCCCCCATGATAACTGCTGTACCATTTCTACATGCATCAGTTATTTCTTTGTTTATTGCCTGCCCCACCATAACGTTACTATTTGGTGGCCGATAGACAACTCCTATCAGTGACTTTTTCGCCTTACTATTCCTGATTTCCAACAAATGGATTCAACCTTATCCTCCATAGCACCGATGTCATCCCTTACTATTGCCCGGATGTTATCCTTAAATAACAGAGCTACACCACCTCCCTTACCATCCACTCTGTCCTTCCGAATAGTTTGATACCCTTGGATATTTAACTCCCAGTCGTGACCATCCTTTAACCATGTTTCAGTAATAGCCACTAAATCATAGTCATTCACGATGATTTGTGCCATCAACTCGTTTACTTTATTCCGAATACTACGAGTATTCAGGTAAAGTACACTTATGTTGGGTTTTTTTTACCTCTGTTTTGAATCTTAACATCTCCAGTTTTATTCCTTTTACTGTTACTGGGCCTATTCACTGAGCTCCCCTCAGTCACTGTACCTTGTACTGTCGCCCTTTTTGATTTTTGACTATGGCTTCTCTGCCTTACACTTTCCCCTTACTTCCTTTTGCTTCTGTCCCTGTTTTACTACCTTCCAACCTTGTGCATCGGTTCCCATCCCCCTGCCACATTAGTTTAAACCCTCCCCAACAGCTCTAGCAAACACCCCACCTAGGACATCGGTTTCAGTCCTGCCCAGGTGCAGACCGTCTGGTTTGTACTGGTCCCATCTCCCCCAGAACCGGTCCCAATGCCCCAGGAATTTGAATCCCTCCCTCTTGCACCATCTCTCAAGCCACACATTCATCCTATCTATCCTGACATTCCTACTCTGACTAGCTCGTGCTACTGGTAGCAATCCTGAGATTACTACCTTTTGAGGTCCTACTTTTTAGTTTAACTCCCAACTCCCTGAATTCAGCTTGTAGGACCTCATTCCCGTGTTTTACCTATATTATTGTTGCCTATGTGCACCACGACAGCTGGCTGTTCACCCCCTCCCCCCCCCAGAATGTCCTGCAGACACTCCGAGACATCCTTGACCCTTGCACCAGGGAGGCAACATACCATCCTGGAGTCTTGATTGCGTCCACAGAACCGCCTGTCTATTCCCCTTACGATCGAGTCCCCTATCACTATAGCCCTGCCACTTTTCTTCCTACCCTGCTGTGCAGCAGAGCCAGCCACGGTGCCATGAACCTGGCTGCTGCTGCCTTCCCCTGGTGAGCCATCTCCCTCAACAGTATCCAAAGCGGTATATCTGTTTTGCAGGGAGATGACCACAGGGGACACCTGCATTGCCTTCCTACTCTTGCTCTGTCTTTTGGTCACCCATTTTCTATCTCCCTCAGTAACTTTCACCTGCGGTGTGACCAACTCGCTAAACGTGCTATCCACAATGTCCTCAGCATCGCAGATGCTCCAAAGTGAGTCCATCTGCAGCTCCAGAGCCGTCAAGCGGTCTAACATGAGCTGCAACTGAACACACTACTTGCACGTGAAAGAGCCAGGGAAAGTGGACGTGTCCCTGAGCTCCCACATCGCACACGAGGAGCATGACATGGGTCTGGGATCTCCTGCCATGTCTTGAACCTTAGGTACAACTACAATTTCAAAAAACGAAAGAAAAATAAATAATTAGACAATGAAAAGAAAAACTACCTACCAGTCACTTACCAGGGTTAGAAGCACCTCCTCCCCACTCAGCTTCGAATTCCTACCTAGCTTCAAATTCCCAAACTCACTCTTGGTTGTGCCTCACTCTGGCTGTGTCTTCTCTGGCTCACTGGGAGAATTCACCCAGGATCTCAGATGCTCCCTGGTTCTCTCCCTGCAGATTAAAAGTTACAGGCCAGAAGAAAGAGAGAGAACAAAACAGTAGAGCAAAAGCACCTTCTCCCACTCTGCACCGAATTACCTCACTGCACCAAATTACCAAGTTCCAAGTTCCCACTCTGGATGTGCGTCACTCCGACTGTGTCTTCTCGACTTGCACAAACCTTATAACAGATTATATATTATTGGGAAGGTCCATGAGATAGACATATGTTAATATATAGTCAAGGAAGTTGATGAGAGCAGACACCCGAATACACAGAAGGCATCATCAAAGAACAACAAAGGGATAATTGTCGAGACCCGCTGGGTCACTGTCTGTGTGGAGTCTGCACGTCCTCCCCGTGACTGCATGGGTTTCCTCCGGGTGCTCCGGTTTCCTCCCACAGTCCAAACACATGCAGGTTAGGTGGATTGGCCATGATAAATTGCCCTTAGTGACTAAAAAGGTTGGATGGGGTTATTGGGTTACGGGGATAGGGTGAAGGCTTAAGTGGGTCGGTGCAGACTCGATGGGCTGAATGGCCTCCTTCTGCACTGTATGTTCAATGTTCTTTGAGACTGTGAGAAGCCAGGCGAGGCAGTTACCATCTAGCAATCTCAGTGAGCGGACAGTCCAGTTTCCAGCCACCAAACCTGAAGACCAAGTTTTTAACAAACAAGCTTCTAAGTCTTAGAGCCAAGGCAGTGCAGAAAACATTCGTCACAGCAGTTTTAAAATATCTTCACTGGACTAGGAAAAGACAGTTCCCAGATTTGAGTATCATCCCTGTGTTGTGTGGTAACTATAGCTGGTTATTCAATTTGGATGCTGTTTGGGAAATTGGAAAGTCTTTAAAGATTTAGGGGGCGTAGAGATATTTTGTAACATGGGGTACGTTCTAAAGAAACGGTGTGTGTTCGGTAATTCATAACTTTTAATTGGGTGAGAGTAGAGTAGTCCTGGTTGTGTGTATTTGTCTTTCCTTTAGTTTAATAAATAGTCTTTAATAATTGTTACATGATGACTAGGCTATTTATTCTCACTGAGGTTATACTTGTCTCCACATACCAAAACAAAAATAAAACCATACATCCCCACGAACCGATGTTCCAAGTTGGGATACTCTCGCAGACAACATCAGTGTGCTTCGTGACAATTGGCTATCCCCAATTGATCTGGGGAAGGTAGCGGTGATTTGTCTTCTTGAACTGTTGCCGTCCATTGACAATGGAGATGATGAGGAACTTACAGATGATGGCGTTTCTGTGGTCCTTGTTATTCGAGGTGGTAGAGATCATGGGTTTGAAAGGTGCTTTTGAAGAAACTTTTGGGCATGTGGTTGCAGTGCATTTTGTAAATAGTGCATGTTGCTGCCACGGTGAGCTCATAGAGAAGGGAGTGAATATTTAAGATGCTGCATGGGGTGCCAGGCAAGTGGGATACTTAATTTTGGATAGTAAAAGGCGAAAGATTTATATGATCTGAAGAGAAACCAGAGTGTACTTTAATTTTGGATAGTGTTGAGCTTGTTTAGTGTTGCCTGGATGAGTACAGCTCCAACAAGTGGAGAATATTCCATAACACTCCTGACTTATGCTTTGCAGAATGGGGAAAGCTTTAGAGAGTCCGAAGGTGTGTTATTCACTGCAGAATATCCAGCTCCAAGCTTTTTCTCGTAGCCACAATATTTGAATGGCAGGTTCAGTTAAGTTTCTGGTCAATGGTGGCTCTCACAATGTTGATGATATATTCAGTGATAGTAATGCTGTTGAATGTCTAGAGGAGATGCTGAGACTCTCTACTGGAGACGGACATTACCTGGCACTTGTTTATCTCAAATGTTACTTGTCACTTATCAGTCTGGCCTGAACATTTTTGATAATTTTCTTTCTTTAAAAAAAAAATTTAGAGTAACCAATTAATTTTTTCTAACTAAGGGGAAATTTAGCGTGGCCAATTCACCTAGCCTGCACATCTTTGAGTTGCGGGGGCGAAGCCCACGCAAACAGGGGGAGAATGTGCAAACTCCACACTGACAGTGACACAGTACCGGGATTGAACCTGGGACCTCGGCGCCGTGAGGCAGCAGGGCTAACCCACTGCGCCACCGTGCTGCCCTCTCAACATTTTTGATAATTACATAACAATAAAATCGTTAAACAAATAAAAGCAACAGTACCCACAGCCCCCATAAACCCATTCCCCCTCCCTAACAGCTGACGGTGACCAGCTCTTTAAAGTACAAAATAAATAGCTGCCATCTTTTGTAGAACCCTTCAATAACTCTTCTCATGGTGTACTTGACTTTCTTGAGATGTAAACCCCCTTCTCGAGATGTAACCCCCTCCAGCGATGCTACATCCTCTGCCAGAATCCTCCCATAAATCCCCAAAGAACTCCCCTCCTCCATCCCCGCAAGTGACAACACCCTCTTCAACAATGATGATGGACACAATACCAGGAATGTGGGGAAAATCTTCCACGTGAAATTACGAACCTAAAGGTTTCTGACTGCGAAAACTCAAATTTCTCTGACAACTCCTCCAAACTTGCGAATCGCCCCTCCAAAACCAAATCACACAACCCTTCCACCGCCTTGTTCTTCCACCCTCTAAATTTGGCATCTAACCTCGCCGGCTCAAACACATAGTTCGCACAAATCAGCACCAACTTCGAGACTACCCCTAATTTCAAGTGCTGCCGAAATTGTCTTTGCCTGGTTACCTGAATACTTGCCTGGGGAGAAAGGAAGTGAGGCCGTCACCAATACCCACAGCCCTGACCCCCTACACAAACCTGATTCCATCTGCACACAAACTATCTCCTGATCCCCACACCAGGCCAACACATTCACCACCCAATAATAATCTATTAAATAGGCGGCGCCTGACTGCCGGACCCCCTGGAGAACAATTTTCCAAACCCTTGCCATCTTGCCCGCCCGGATGAAGGACGAAATCAATCTCTCTACACCCACAAAAAATGCTATTCGTAGGATAACCGGCAAACACTGGAATAGGAACAGACACCTCAGTAAAATATTCATCTTCACCGAACGAACGCGACTCGTCAAAGATAGAGGGAGGCTATCCTGCCTGTGTAAGTCGGCCTTAACCCAACTCACCTGGCTCGTAAAGTTCAACTTACGAAGCCAAACCCAATCCCGAGCTACTGGCACGCCTAAATACCAAAAATGAGCGTCCATTAAGCGAAACGGCAACACCCCCAGATTAGCTCCCTTGCCCAGCGGAGTGGTCAGAAAACACTCATTTTTCTCCAATTCAGTGTATATCCTGAAAACGCTCCAAACCGTTTCAACAGCACCTTTATGTCCCTCATTGTGGGGACCGGGTCCATGACATACAGAAGAAGACCATCAGCATACAGGCAGACCCCGTGCTCTACGCCCTCGCCCCCACCCCTGCTTCACTATCCCCCTCCACTTTTTCCGAGTTCCTCAAAGCGATGGCCAGAGGCTCAGTGGCCATTGTAAAAAGAAGGGGGACATAGGGCACTCTCTCATTCCCCTGTGTAGCTGAAAATGTCTCAAACTCGGGTTCATGTGCACACTAGCCCTAGGCGCCTTATATAGTAACTGGACCCATGCCACAAATGTGGGCCCTATCGCAAACCGTTCCAACACCGCAAACAAGTAGTCCCACTCTACCCTATCAAAAGCCTTATCTGCATCCAAAGCTACAATAACATTCTGTTCCCCCCCCCTTCCGAAGGGGATAGTGCCACATTTAGCAGCTGCCACACATTAGAGGACAAATGTCTACCTATTACGAACCCTGTCTCATCTTCCCCAACAACCTGAGGGAGACACTCCTCCAACCTCAGCACCAGTAATGAAATGAAAAAATGAAAATCGCTTATTGTCACGAGTAGGCTTCAATGAAGTTACTGTGAAAAGCCCCTAGTCGCCACATTCCGGCGCCTGTCCGGGGAGGCTGGTACGGGAATTGAACCGTGCTGCTGGCCTGCTTGGTCTGCTTTAAAAGCCAGCGATTTAGCTGAGTGAGCTAAACCAAGTACAACTTGAATAGAAGCAAAATGGATGCCTGCATCTTCGTCTCCAGAGCAGACCCCCGCGCTACTGAATCCTCAAACATTTCCACCAGCAATGGTATCAGCCGGTCAGCAAAGGTTTTATAAAATTCCAGCGGGAACCCATCCGGCCTCAGCGCCTAAACAGTCTGCATTTTTCCTATAGCTGTCTGAACCTCCTCCAGCCCTTCCTGATCCTCCTCCTCCAATGTAGGACACTCCAATCCCTCCAGAAATTCCACTGTATCCGACTCATCCTCAGGTGGCTCCAATTTATACAATTATGCCTCAAAGGCCCCAGTCACTTTGTCCAGCACAGACACTAATCCACCTCCTCTATCAGAAACATGAACGATTTCTCTGGAGGCAACTAGCTAGATCAGTTGGCCAGCCAAAAGACGATTGGCCTTCTCCCCATATTCATACATGACCCCCTTTGAGCGCCTTATCAGTGGACAACAAGTTTCTTCCTGCTGGCCATGAGCTCAGGGGAGGGATCCTCTGAATATTTGCCATCTACCCTCAAAATCCCATCCACCACGGTTGGCGTTCCAACGCACCTCCCGATGTACCTGTGCCTAATGCGAGATTATCTCTCCTCTCACCACCACCTTCAAGACCTCCCACAACCTCCCCATTCTTGTTAAACCCCACAAATTCGTCAATCACCCTAACCATCTTCACACAGGATTCCACATCCGCCAACAGCCCGACATCCAAACTCCATGCCAGCTGTTGAGCTGGCCCCTCTCCAACACCACATCCACTAAGTGTGGAGCATGATCCGAGATAACAATCGTGGAATATTCCACTTCCCTCAACAAAGACCTCCCATTATAAAGAAATCAATCCGCGAGTATAAATTATCCACCGGTGAAAAAAATTGAGAACTCCCTGCCCCCACCCCCCCGTATGTAAAAGCTGCCACAGATCTGCCATCCCCACATCCCTCATGAATACCGCCAGCATCTTTGCTTCCCCCGAAGGGATCAGCGACTTTGGCTTCGACTAATTCGAGACTTCCTCACCCAAAGATCAGTAGGTGCATGTTCGTGTCCCAAATGGCTGTCACCATCCTCTTCATGAGCATGACATCGTCCCAATTTGGAGTGTATACATTCGTTAAAACAAGTCAGCTATTTCCACCTCGAGGGATTTTAACCCCCCTCCCCCAAACTCCGGAACCCGGGGCGCACTCAAGGTGGCACCCATCCCATCCAATGGATGAGACATAGAACAACCCCAAATCACCGTCAGCAATCTATTCCTTCCCCCCCCCCATCCCAAACCCAACCACCCCCGCAACTTCCTTTTGAAACAACTCCTCTCTCCACTATCCCCATCCCCCCACCATTCAGACCATCAAACATCCCTCTCACATTCACTCCCGTTCACTAGCCAACTTTAGTTTACAAGCGAGGAAGCCCCCTCCCACAGGCGAACAACAAAGATATTACAAAACTCCCCCACACCCAAACAGTCCACATCGAGTACCAAAACGCCCCTGCCCCTCACTCCAACCCAGAAACCGCTAATCTCCCTTCCCCTCCCCGCCATCTATATATTCTCACCAACCCCTCAAAACACAATAGAAGAAGAGAAGAAAAAGAAAAAAACAAAATCCGCCAAACAACAATTTCAGTTAACAAATGTTAACATACAAAAAAAGTAAGGGGCACATGATAATTAAACAACAAAAACACAGAACCTATTACAGCAAAGTCCCCAAACAAACCCATCCCAACAAAAAAGTCCCTCTTCCACCATTCTTCGTTCACTCACAATCCTTGAGCTTTCACGAATGCCTCCACTTCCTCTGCCGCCTCGAAGAGGTGATCTCTGGAGTTATGCGTAACCCTCGGCCTCCCCCGTACACCACACCGAAACGCACTCCACTCTTGAACAACACTGACTTCGCCCTTTTGAAGGTTGCTGACCTCCTTGCCAGCTTTGCCGTGGCATCTACTATATACGAATACCACTTCCTTCTCACCTCACCCCCCCCCCCCCCCCCTCCCCCGATTCTACTTGGCCCATCTCCTTCATCTGATAGCTGTAAAAATTACTGCTCTTGGTGGCTCATTCGCCCGTGGTTTCGCCCACAGGGACCAGTGGGCCCTACCAACTCGAAGAGGGGACAATATCTTCCTCCCCCAACAACTTTGCGAACATTGTCGCAAAATACTCAGTTGGCCTCGGGCCCTCCACCCCCTCGCCCCATGATCCTGAGATTTTACCTCTCTGGCGTATTCTGCAGGTCCTCAACTTTGGCCCTCAGGCCCTTCTTACGATCCACCACCTACAGGACCTCTGCTTCTAATGAGGCCAACTGGTCACTCTGCCTGTGACAGTGCCTCCTCCACTCCCTTCAGCACTTCACCATGCTCCCGCATTGTCCGTGATGTTTTTCCAAAAGCCTCCCTTTTTTCCGGGCCAGTGCAGCCTCCACCGACTGCTTGAGGGTCTCCAGTATCTCCCTCCCTTGTCGTTGAGTTTATTGAACCGCCTTTCGAATTCAGCCACTATCACCTCCACCAGCTTATCCACCGTAATAGGCGTGGTCCACCCAACGAGCCTGCCTCTGCCCCCCCCCCCCCCGGACTCCACACCTTGTTTGACTCTGCAGGAGGACTATCGTTCACACCCTTCTTCCCAATATTCCATCTTGAGTATTTTAACATCCTTTTGCAAACAGCTCTCCACCGGGACGAGTCTGTACATAAATGATCGCCGGAAACTGTGTAAAAAGGGCCAAAAAGCGAGGACTCTAGCGGGAGCTTCCTTGTGTGCCGCCTCCTCCTATATGTCGACACCGGGAGTCCCTTCCATCACTTTGTTGTTGATTGTGAGTAGATTGATGGGGCGGTAATTGGCTGGGCTGGATTTGTCCTGCTTTTGTGGACAGGACATGCATTTCCACATTGCTGGATATGCCCGTGTTGTAGCTATGCTGGAACAACTTTTCTAAGGGCACAGCTAGTTCTGGAGCACAAGTCTTCAGTACCATTGCTGGAATAGGAGGGGTTATTGGGTTACGGGAATAGGGTGGAAGTGAGGGCTTAAATGGGTCGGTGCAGACTCGATGGGCCGAATGGCCTCCTTTTGCACTGTATGTTCTAATAGTGTCAGGGCCCACAGCTGTTGCAGTATTCAGTGCCTTCAGTATTCAGTAGTTAATTGATCTCACGTGCAGTAAATTGAGTTAGCTAGAGACTGACATGTGAGGCTGGGGACCTCAGGAGGAGATCAGGATGGATCATCCACTTGCTGAACAATGTTGCAAATGCTTCAGCCCTGATGTGCTAAGAATGGAGATATTTGTGGAGCCTCCGCCTCCAGTTGGTTGTTTAATTGTCCACGACCATTCACAACTGGATGTGCCAGGACTTGGATTTGATCCTTGGTTGTGGGATCACTTAGCCATGTCTTCCTTCTGCTATTTGACATGGGAAGTATTCCTGTGCTCTAGCTTCACCCGCTGATACCTCATTTTTAGGTATTTTTTTGGTGCTGCTCTTGGCATATCCTCCTACAATCTTCATTGAACCAGGGTTTATTCCCCTGTTTGATGGTAATGGTAGAGTGGGAGATATGCCGGGCCATGAGGTTACAGATTGTGGTTGTATGCTGCTGCTGATGGCCCACAGTGCCTCGTGGATTCTCAGTTTTGAGTTGCTCGATCTGTTTGAAATCTATCCCATTTACCACCGTGGTAGTGCCACAAAACACAATGAAGGGTATCCTCCTTGTGAAGACAATAGGTGGCAACCAGCAGGAGGTTTCCTTGCCCTCATTTTAATATGATGCCATGCAACTTCATGGGGTCCAAAGTCGCTATTTAGAACTCCCAAGGCAGCTCCCTTCCCCACTGTTTACCACTGTGCTGCCACCTCTGCTGGGTCTCACCTATCATTGAGTCAGAACATACGAGTGATGGTAGTGTCGACGATATTGGCTGTGATTCCTTCAGTGTGACTATGTCAGGCTGCTGGCTTGCCCACACTGTGGGAGAGCTCTCCTAATTTTGGCACAACTCCCCAGATGTTAGTAACGGGAATTCGTCAGGGTCGTCAAAGCTGTTTTTTCCATTGTCGTTTCTGATGCCTAGGGCGGTGCTGAGTGATCCGTCTGGTTTCATCCCTTTTTGAAGACTCCCCAGCAGTTTTATACAACTGAATGGTATGATAGATCAGATGGCATTTAAGAGTGAACCACATTGTCTCGTGTCACATGCAGGCCAGGCTAAGTAATGAGATCAGATTTCATTTCCTAAAGGATGTTTGTGAACCAAATGGGTTTTTAACGACAATCGACAATGGCTTCATGGTCACTACCGAGACTAGCTTTTTTTGAAATTCCAGATTATCAACTTAAATTTAATTCCATTAGCTGCCATGGTCGGATTCAAACCTGTGTCCCCAAAACTATAGCTTCGGCCTCTGAATTACTAATCCAGTAACATTACCACTATGCCACTGCCCTTTTTACATTATTTACAGTCTTTTGCACTCGCGTTCTGAGTTTCACCATCATTTTTTTTGAACAAACATTTTATTAAGGCATTTATGGTTTTATTTTTTTTTTTAAATTTAGATTAGCCAATTATATTTTCCAATTAAGGGGCAATTTAGCGTGGCCAGTCCACCTACTCTGCACATTTTTTGGGTTGTGGGGGCAAAACCCACGCAGACACAGGGAGAATGTGCAAACTCCACACGGACAGTGACCCAAAGCCGGGATCGAACCTGGGACCTCAGTGCCGTGAGGCGGTTGTGCTAACCACTAGGCCACCATGCTGCCCCATTTATGGTTTTATAACAACAAAAGATACAAATACAAATGCCAACATAATTCAGTACGTAACATCCCCCCAACCAACAACCGTACCCCGCCAACATAGCTTATACAAACAATTCCCCAAAGTCCCTCCATCTCCTCTCGCTTATCCCGCCTAAACTGAACTAACTCCCCCTAACCCCCCCCTTATTGTATCTGCTAACAGTTTAGTTTTCCCCGAAGAAGTCGATAAATGGCTGCCACCTCCAGACGAACCCAAGCATTGACCCTCTCAGGGCGAACTTAATTTTCTCAAGCCTGAGAAACCTGGCTATATCGCTAACCCAATCCCCCGATTCCGAGGGCTCGGAGTCCCTCCACGCTAATAAGATCAGTCTCTGGGCTACCAAGAAGGCAAAGGCCAAAAAGTCAGCCTCTCCCGCCCCCTGGACTCCTGGGTCTTCCGACACTCCAAAAATCCCGACCTCTGGGTTCGGTGCCACCCTTGTCTTTAATATCGTGGACATGACATCAGCAAATCCTTGACAAAATCCCCTAAGCTTCGGATATGCCCAGAACATGTGAACATGATTTGCGGGCCCTCCCACACATGGCCCACACCTGTCCTCTACCCCAAAAAAACCTGCTCATCAGGTGACCCACCTTGAATTGTATCAGGCTGAGCCTGGCACACGATGAGGATATGTTGACTCTGCTCAGCACATCCTCCAACAGACCAGCCTCTAACTCCTTTTCCAGCTCATCTTGTCACTTGCACTTCACCTCCGCTATCTGGGTTCCCTCCCACTCCATAAGCTCTTTATAAATTTCTGAGACTTTCCCCTCCCCCATCCCCATTTTTGAAACTGCCTTATCCTGTATCCCCTGTGGCGATAGAAGCGGAAAGGCTGAAACCTGCCTTTGCACAAAGTCCCTCACCTGCAGAGAGTGAAACCCATTCCCACCCAGCAATTCAAAATCCTCATCCAAATCCTGCAAACAAGGAAAGCTCCCATCGATAAACAGCTCCCCCGGGCTCTCAATACCTGCTTTCTGCCACCTCCAAAACCCCCATCCAACCTCCCTGGGACAAACCGATGATTGCCATAAATTGGAGCCCACACCGACGCTCCCTCCACTCCCATACGCTTCTGCCACTGCCCCCAAACTCTCAGAGCCGCCATCACCATTGGGCTTGTAAAGTACCGGGCCGGCAAGAACGGCAGAGGTGCCATTACCGTGCTCATACATTTGTGCCCCTACATGATGCCGCCTCCAACTGCTCCCATTACAGCAACATTTCCTCAACACCGATCTGAACCCCATGAAGTTTCATGGCTTCAGGTTAAACATGGGCAAGGAAACAGCCTTCAGGTTAAACATGGGCAAGGAAACAGCCTTGTAGTTGATGCTAAAACTTTGAATATATTCAAGAGGTGGCTAGATATGGCACTTGGGGAGAATGGGATCAAAGGCTATGAGGAGAAAGCAGGATTAGGCTATTGAGTTGGATGATCAGCCCAGATCGTGATGAATGGCAGAGCAGGCTTGAAGGGCCAAAAGGCCGCCTCTTGCTCCTATCTTCTATGTATCTTGCAGATTACCATGTACCGGCTGTCATCAGCTGGTGAATCAGTACTCCTCCATGTTGAACACCACTTAGAGGAAGCACTGAGGGTGGCACGGGTGCGGAATATTCTCTGGGTGGGGGACTTCAATATCTCGGTAGTACCACCACAGACCAAGCTGGCCGGGTCCAAAAGGACATAGCTGCTAGACTGGAGCTGCAGCAGGTGGTGAGGGAACAAAAAAGGGGGAAAAACAACTTGGCCTCATCCTGCTGCAGACCATCTGTCCATGACAGTATCGGTAGAAGTGACCACCGCACAGCCCTTGTGAGACAAAGTCCTGTCTCCATATTGAGGATACCCTCCATCGGGTACTCGTGCTCCAGAACTTGCTGCACCCATAGCCAAGCTGTTTCAGTACAGCTACAACATTGATATCTACCTATCAAAGTGGAAAATTACCCAGGTGTATCCTGTACACAAAAAGCAGGACAAATACAAACGAGCCAATTATCACCCTGTTTACACTCCATCATCAGTAAAGTGATGGAAGGAATCATCAACAGTGCCATCAAGCAGTAATTTCTCAGCAATAAACTGCTCACGGATGCTCAGTTTGGGTTTCGCCAGGGTCATACAGCTCCTGACCTCATTACAGCCTTGGTTCAAGCATGGACAAAAGAGCTGAATGACAGAGGTGAGGTGAGAGTGACTTGAGTATGGTATCAAGACAGCATTTGACCAAGTATGACATCAAGGAGCCCTAGCTAAACTGGAGTCTATTGTAATCAAGGGGAAATCTCTCACCTGGTTGGAGTTATACTTGGCATAAAGGAAGCTGGTTGTGGTAGTTGAAGGTCAATGAACTCAGTTCCAGGACATTACTGCAGAAGTTCCTCAACCATCTTTAGCTGCTTCATCAATGACCTCCCTTCCATCATAAGATCAGAAGTGTTGACATTTGTGATTGACTACACAATGTTCAGCACCTTCGTGACTCCTCAGATAATGAAGCAGTCCATGTCCAAATGCAGCAAGAACTGGACAATATCCAGGCTTGGGCTGAGAAGTAGCAAATTACATTTGTGCCACACAAGTAACAGGCAATGACCATCTTCTAAAAGAGAGGACCTAACCACCACCCCTTGACATTCAATGGCATTACCATTGCTGAATCCCCCACAAACAGCCCGTTTAATTGCTCCTCCTTCCACAAACATTCAAACCCTCCACCACCGACAAACAGTGGCAGCCTTGTGCACCATCTATAGGATGCACTGCAGTAATTCATCACAGTTCTTGAGACAGCACCTTCCAAACCCACGACCACTACCATCTAGAAGGACAAGAGCAGCAGATGCCTGGAAACCCCACCACTGGAGTTTTCTCTCCAAGTCACTCGCCACCTTGAATTCGGAACTATATCGTCGTTCCTTCACTGTTGCTGGGGCAAAATCCTGGAACTTCCTCCCGAACAGCATAGTGGGTGTACTTACATGTCAAAGACTGCAGCGGTTCAAGAAGGCAGCTCACCACCACCTTCTGAGGGGCAAGTAGGGATGGATAATAAATGCTGGCCTAACCAGTGCCCAAACCCCGCAAATGAATTTTTTAAAAACTTAAATGAGATCGAAAGATTTGGCTAGAGAGAGGAATCCCCAGGGTAACCAACACCATGAAAGTCAGTTTGGGGATTAGAAGTTACCCAGAAGGAAAAAGAAAACTGAAGCAAGCCATTGAAAGTTGAAACTAGTTTTGGACTGGGTCTTGGAGAGTGAAGTGACCATTTATGGGACATGTTATGGGCCAGGGTTTAAAGAACACCAAAGTATGTCATGGAATTCACCTGACCTTCAACCTTTAATAGAGTGGTTATGAGGAGCACAACGGTCCAGTTTCCAGGTGTTATGCAACAGAGATCTTAAGTATTTTTAAACAAAACAATGTTTATTCTATGAATCCAGTTAATATGTTATAAACACACAGTAAACATCTTATCAACTACCAACACCCCCCCCCCAAGATACAGTACTCTATAGGTAACCCTTAATAACTTTCCTAACAACATCCATAAGCCAAACCCCTTTTTCTACAAAACAGTAGGTTTGAATTCCCTACAGAAAACAGGTATTACTTTGAAGTTTTGAAGTGGTCTGGAGACATTCTTTAGCATGCAGAGGGAGAGACCAAAATATACCTTCCTTGTTTGAATGAAGTTACCAACTGAAAATGAAACCAAAAACTCAGAGCCACAAAGCAGCCTCCAGCTCAAAACGAAAGTAAAAGGCAGAATCACAGCTCAGTATGGGGAATTACTGATTCACCAACCTCGGTGGGGTTGGGGGGAGGGGGTCAGTAGTTGGTTTGACCTGATGCCATGAGACTTCATGGGGTCTGGAGTCAATATTGATGACTCCCAGGGCTAGTCCCACCTGTCTATATGTCAATGTGTCTGTACACCACCTGTGATGACTGTCCTGTCAGTGAGACAGGACATACCCAAGGATGATGATGTTTGGGACATTATCTGTAAGTTATTGCTCTGTGAGTGTGACTATGGCTGTTATTTGACGACTCCATGGAACAGCTCTCCCACTTTTGGCACAACCCCACAGATATTAGTATGGAGGACTTTTTGCAGAGTCGACAGGGCTGAGTGTGCCATTGTGGTATCCGGTGCCTAGGTCAATGCTGGGTCATCTATCAGGTTTAATTCCATAAGGGGCGGCACGGCACGTGGCACAGTGGTTAGCACTGGGACTGCAGCACTGAGGACTCTGGTTCGAATCCCAGCCCTGGGTCAATGTCCGTGTGGAGTTTGCACATTCTCCCCATGTCTGCGTGGGTTTCACCCCCACAACCCAAAGATGTGCAGGTTAGGTGGATTGGCCATGCTAAATTGCCCCTTAATTGGAAAAAAATAATAATTGGGTACTCTAAATTCATTTAAAAACAGGTTTCATTCCATATTGGGTTTTCTGCAGCAGTTTGATGCAACTGAGTGGGTTGCTAAGTTGTTCCGTGGGCCTGGAGAGACATGTAGGGTTTCTTTCCTTAAAGAGCAGTAATGAACCAGATGGGTTTTTACAACAGTGTTTTAGAAACAACAATAGTTTCATGATCACCATTCCCGACTGACTTTTAATTCCAGATTTATTCATTGATTTCAAAATCCTTCGTCTGCCATGGTGGGATTTGAACCCATGTCCCCAGATCATTAGCTTGAGCCTTTTGATTGCCATTCTAGTGACATTACCACTGCCTCCTCCCACTAAAATTAGTCTGTGACACACTTGATATCGATGTCAGGGACCCTGCTTATGACCTATTGTCTTTTTGTTCTTTTCTTTGTAGGTTTGGATATCAGACCTTAAACTATAGATTGTTCTATGATGGAAAGCACTTTGTTGGTGAGAAGCGTTTTGAGTCGATCCATGATCTTGTGACTGATGGCTTGATAACACTGTATATAGAAACTAAAGCATCAGAGTATATTTCAAAGATGACAACAAATCCCATCTATGAGCACATAGGATATGCCACTCTATTGAGAGAACAAACCTCAAAGAGACTGATCAAAGCAAAGCGTGACAGTAGAAAGGTGTCCTTGGTGAATGATGAAAACAGTTCAGTTGAAAAGGTAAGAATTTCCATCTACTTTTATTTCTGTTGCACCACTAATGGTTGTTCGGTGGCTGTATTTTTATGTGCAGCTGCTTCTAACATACTGTCTTGTATATGCCACATACTTGTTGTAGATTTTACAATTGCTCTGTTCTTTTTTCCATCATGTTACTTTTGTCCTGCCCAACTACAATATTAATCCAACAGTGTAATATTCTTTGGCTGTTCTCCGAACACTCCATCTGTAGTACAAAAGAGACATGTTTGCAATGCTATTTCAATTATATTTTTGTGTTACCTATGCCACACTGTTCAGCCTGCGCTATATTTTTTGTGTCTGTCACTTCGAGTGGTAAATTAGACAGTTGCTTATAATGGATAAAGGATTCACAAACTTCCGCTTTACAGTTGGCTGGCGCCAATCCATTTGTGGTTGAAAGTGACACACAACATCACATGATCCATTAAACCGCCAAAGTTCTTCATAGAGTTTCTAAATACTTGATAATTTCTTGATCAATCAAGGTAATGAAGCACTTCCATTGGAAATATTTTCAAAAGTACATGCTCCTCTGAGTGAAGACGTCTCTGCCCATCTCATTGCTAAGTAATCAAACTCTTTCCTGAAATGGTGCGCCCTGTTCTAGATCCCTTAATCAGGGAAAATAACCTCTCAATGTCTATCCTTCAGAATTTTGAGTATTTCAAATAGGGGACCTCTCATTCTTCTAAACCCTGGAGAGCGAGGCCCAATTTACTCTAAGTCTCTCATCAGAGAGTTAACCCTCTCATTCTAAGGACCAATCTGTTGCAGCTTCTCTGTGTCAGCTCCAAGCCAAGTAGGGAATGAATGATGTGGAATCTCACTGCATGCTATTACTTTTATTATCTTTCCAGTTATGGTAAGTGGTAGGTGTTTGGTATGTTGTATTGCTATATTTATCATGTTATAAATATGGCAGTCAATATGGTCGCCTTCCTTAATCCTAATTATGTTTGCTCTAGAGTCGCCAAGTATCTTTCGATACTGCCACAAGGTTCAAACCCGAATACTGATCAAAGAACCAATGCACCAGCTAATTAGCTCAAAGTCAATACTATTTATTTACACACACAGTAATATCTACTCATGCACAAAATACTACAAACTAAACTATCTCTAACGCTAATGCCTATACTTAAATTCGGGTGCCCACTCAGTCAGAGGAACAATGGCCGTTGTTCGGATCTGAGGCTGTTGGGTTTGAAGAGGTGACAGGAGAACAGCTAAGGTCGTCCGTCTGATAGCGAGTGTTGACCTTGGACTTGCTTGCTTCTGGTGCAGCTGGTGGACGGGTCTCTCCGCTTTGAGAGCCGAGTCCAAGAGAGCGATTCTCTCTCGGGGCCTTCTTCTTATACCCGAAGGGGCTTCGCGCACTTTTGGGTGGGCCTTGAACTTGGCCCCAATTAATTGGGCCTATTCTTGATCACTCGTATTGATCTTGACCAATAAAGGGGTGGGTGCCCTGATGGCTGGGCGTGTCATAGGTGGCCGTTGGCCTTGCTTTGTTTATGCTTTCGTTTTGGGGAACTGGCGCAGGGGTGTCTGGAGCTAGATCGGTTGCTTGAGTGTCTTTCCTTTGTTCCCAGAGATGGGCCATCAATATGTTAATTGACCTACAGTTTCAGTCTTATCTGGGAGTTGCCTTCTCAATACGCATACAGGCTCTGTGCCTGCTTGCTTTCTTAACATTGTCCATATTTCCCTACAGTCATTGCGATCATCCATTTTGTATTCTGGAAGTGGCCATCCCAGATGGCTACAGTTGGAAAAAAATAGCACTCAGCTAATTCATCGTTTTATTAACAGAAAATATTTTCATTATGTTTTAAATGTATGCCACATATAATTTTAATAAGTTGTGTTGCACTTCCCAAGTTACAATCAGCAGGAATTTCCTTCCACACCTCAAGCAAGTTAGTTAGGCACAATTTCCCTTAACAAATCCGTGCTGGTCTTCCTCAATTAACCTGCATTTGCCCAAGTGACTATTAATTTTGTCCTGAATCATTGCTTAGAAAACCTCCCACACCACTGAGATTAACCAGGCTGGCCTGTAGTTGTTGGGTTTATTTTTACACTTTTTGGGGGCAAGAGAGTAAAATTGCAATTTTCCAGTCCTCCCGCACCACCCCTGTATCTAAGAAGGATCGGAAAATTATAGGCAGTGCGTTTGCAGATCCTACTGGCATTTCCCTCTCTATCCTTGGATACATCTCATCCAGTCCTGATATCGTATCAAATTTTAGTATAGTCATTCTAACTAACACTGTGTTGTGGGTACGATAGTGGGTAATTAGAATCACGGTACCATGTTGTACCACACTGCGCTGCTTTGTTTAATATCCATGGAAAACCGTGCTGCCAGCCTGGGTGGATACAACTGTTCCTGTAGTTGTAACTGACTGATCTGAAATATCTGAATTTCACATAATAATCTCAATCCAAAACTTTCATACAGGCTTCAAGTTGTTTTATGAAGATTGAATCATTTTTGTTCTGACTCCTTGATTTTGGTGGATGATTGTCAGAATAGGAAAGGTTTTTAAAAAGAAGTTCATATGTGATCATAGCACATATTGTAAGATAAAATTTAATAACCAAATTTTACATATGATGTTTCGCTACAAAAGTGAGTAAATTAATTGAATTTTGCTTGCTCAATAATCTTTTCTAAAACTACAATTGTAAAACAGTTTGGTATTGTACTGTAACTTCAGTAGTTCTGAAAGGGTATTATAAATCATGCCACAAGCAGCAACCAATTGGGTCACTTCATTCAGTTAAGTATGCATCTCATTAAACGACTTGTATTCTAAATAGCTGATTCATCAATAGTCAATTCCCCGAATGCTCCAGTTGAAATTGAAATCCTTTATGCACTTGAAAATGCCTTTCAAACATCACTGACCATGAAGTTGTTTTGTCAGTAAAGTGAATTTAATGTAAATTATTTTTCGTATGTCAATATGTCCTTCACTACATTTTAGCTGAAAAAGGACATCTCTCGGGCAGAAAAAAACAGCATGGTTGATGTGTTGCATTCCTTTACAAACCAATACTCTGAACACATTTATACAGTTGAGAAATTAAATAACAAAGTAATATGCAAATGCAAATTAACTTGCAATATGAAAAGCAAATGTTACATATTATATTTAATGCAATATTTTTGCTTTTCCTGCTTCTAATGTTGATGCTAATTTTCTTTCCTATCCTCCTGTTTAGTGGATAACAACTGGGATCCATAGCTAACTGTAACCCTGTGATACCTTGTCCTTGTGGTTGTTAGTTTATGAGCCTGAACAGAAAGTGTTGGGCTGACTATTCAACCAGTAGATGATCACAGCTGACGCTTAGAATGCCCTCACTTAATGTCTAGATATTCATAATTCCAGCAGTTTGTAGTCAGTGCAGAAGTATTCAAAATGACGACTCTGCCTTGTTGCCATCATCCATCACTAAGGGGCATGGAAGGTACCCTTTATGTTACTACATTTCTCCCACCAAGACCTCTTCCTTTGGCAACAGCAGTGCAAAGTAAAAGAGGTAGTGTCGCTTCCTGTGAATGCATCAAAATCTGTCTTGAGATGCTTTATCCTAGAGGCATCAATCGGTGTCACCGTTAAGAACAGCTCTGCCAGTTGTAACTGTTGCCATGTTTAATCCTTTCTCAAAATGTGAACAGGCAAAATTTTCATCCCATTGTTACAAACATGGTTGCTGATGTGAACAATACTTCTGTAAGCCGTTTTGGAAAATCATTCGGCCAGAAAATAAACCTCAAATAATTTTTTAAAAGGTATTTGTTGTTGTTAATTCTGTGGAAATTTTCCAGTGTGTTGTAGGCCCAACCATTTTTAACTGCTTCTTCGTAAGATCAGAAGTGGGGTTGTTTGCTGATGACTACACAATGTTCACCTTTCGCAAATCATCAGATATTGGAGCAGTCCATGCCCAACCTGGACAATATCCAGGCTTGGGCTGACATGTGGCAAATGGTATTTGTGCCACACAAGTGCTTGGCAATGACCATATTCAACAAAGAGAATCTAACCCTTGCCCCTTGACTTTCAATGATGTTACAATCACTGAATCTCCCACCATCAACATCTTGGGGGTTACCATTGACCAGAAACTGAACAGGACTAGCAATATTAATATGGTGGCTGCAAGGGCACAGTGGTTAGCATTGCTGCCTACGGCGCTGAGGACCCGCGTTTGAATCCCGGCCCTGGGTCACTGTCCGTGTGGAGTTTGCACATTCTCCCAGTGTTTGCGTGGGTTTCACCCCCACAACCCAAAGATGTGCAGGATAGGTGGATTGGCCATGCTAAATTGCCCCTTAATTAGAAAAAATGAATTGGGCATTCTAAATTTATTAAAAAAATATATATATGGTGGCTACAAGAGCAGGTCAGTGGCTAGGAATCCTGTGGTGAATAACTCACCTTCTGACTCCCAAAGCATGTCCACCATCTCCAAGGCACAAGATGGGAGAGCGATGCAATGCTCTCCACTTTCCTGGCCGCTCCAAAACTCCTCAAGCTTGCCACCATCCAGGTCAAAGCAGCCCTCATGCTTGATACCCCATCCACAAACATTCATTCCCTCCACCACCAATGCACAGTGGCATTAGTGTGCACCATTTACAAGATGCACTGCTGTAATTAACCAAGGTTCCTTGGACAACACCTTCCAAACCCACGACTACTAGCATCTAGAAGGACAAGGCCATAGACACGTGGGAACACCACCATCTGGAAGTTCCCCTGTAAGCCACCCACCCTTCTGACTGGGAAATATATCGCCGTTCCTTCACTGTCGCTGGGTCAACATTCTGGAACTCCCTGCCTAACAGCAATGTAGGTGTGCTTGTATCACATGGACTGTAGCAGTTCAATATGGCAGCTAACCACCACCTTCTCAAAGGCAATTAGGGATGGATGATAAATGCTGAACTAGCCCATGACACCCACATCCTGAGAATTAATTTATTAAAATGTAAGTGAAGTGAATACACAGCAACAGGATCTCTAGGATATTACAGAAGCAGGAACCAAGCAGTCTTCCTGGGTTGTAAGACACTTACACCATACAATGTCCTGCCTCTAGGATTTGAGGAAAGAAGGACCATTAGAGAAAGGTTGTTTCTCATACAAGTTATAGTTGTTGGTATTTTCATTGGCTGTTTAATCCTCTCTTCAAGCCAATCTCTGTTATGAAAGCCTTGTCTGGATACAGTAGTTACTACCTAATCATCCATGGTTTACATGTGGGGAGTCAAGACCAAGTGCAACATACAAGCAGGAGAGAGGGCTGTAGAATAATTGGACCCAGACAGGGAAGAGATGAGATTAGGATTTGGAGGAGGAGTGAGAATGGGGAGGAGAGAATGGAAAAAATGGAAGTTGGGGAACTACCTTATTGAGGGGCTGAGGAGATCCCCTTTTCCCTGCCAGTAATTTTATCTTGGCAGGGGTGTGAAGTTTGGTGGTGGACTTTGGATCAGATGCAAGTCTTGGGGGAATGAAATATGCAGCAGTGGCTACTGAGGAGCTGAGAGCAAGCAGCTGTTCAGGTCAGGGAAGGATGTTGGCTATTGAACGGACAAGGGGCATCTGAATTGTAATTGGGAGCAGGCGACGGCAGGATGGACAGGAGAGATATGTGTGAGGTGGAGGTGATGAGGAATAGCAGCTGGTCATTCAACATTGAAAGCCTGTAACACGCAGGAGCTGTCTGGAGGAAAAAAAAGAGAAAGATGTGCATTGATATAGCACTTTTCACATCCGCCTGATATGTTATGGAGCGTTTTACAACCAACATAAGCACTTTGCAAGAGGAGTCAGTGTTGTATTTACTGTGTAACCTGTTTCTGATACTGAGCATATCATTTTTTTTTTAATTTAAAAAAAATAAGTTTAGAGTACCCAATTCATTTTTTCCAATTAAGGGGCAATTTAGAGTGGCCAATCCACCTACCATGTGCATCTTTGGGTTGTGGGGGCGAACACGGGGAGAATGTGCAAACCCCACACAGACAGTGACCCAGAGCCAGGATCGAACCTGGGACCTCGACGCTGTGAGGCTACAGGGCTAACCCACTGCGCCACTGTGCTGCCCTATACTGAGCATATCATGATATAATGCAGTAGTGATCTATTTAAGGGTAAATCTTCTCATTTCTCCACACCTCCCGGTCTTGCACTTTCCTCTTCAGTTACTTTTGAAGCCTCCCGTTTCAATTTTAAATGATCAAACCACATCATTCTCCTTCTCTCTCTAATATTTCTTTAATCACCTCCTTCATCAAGTTCCCATGTGTTAGAATATGACCAATCCAACCTTGTTATCTTTAACTTATGATGAGATGTTAATGAGCTCTTCTCATTGTTTTGGTGGGGCAGTGGGTGGCAGTTAAGCTTCAATATTCTCACTAGCATGGTTTGTTCACAAAACAGCAGGTTTTTTAATGTGGGGCCTGGAAAGTATGTTCAATTTGTTGAGTAGATCAGAGAGATGTGCTGCCAACTGGTTTGCTAACGTCAAACTCAACATGTTTCGAATGTCAAACTCAACATGTCTTCGTGAAAGAATGTAAGAGCTCAAACATATGTAGTCCCCCACCATCACTGGAGCAGACTGACAAAGGAGGGAGTCCCTCCATAGCCCTGAGCAGATTGGCAGGGCAATTGCTGCTTACAACAACTGAAAGAATAGCACTTTAAAGTTTAAAAAGTTGGTGTGGTGACTGTTAGTGCAAATTCCTTTTCACTGGTGCAGATAAACATTCCATTTAAACTTACCTGAATTTGGCCTCTTTCATAGTACCATAACTATTTTAATACAAAGCTTCTGCGTAAGAAAATCTTATCTCTTTCATATTGACACGGACATTGAACTTGGTCTGAAAGGAAGGACATTATGCATCAGTTTCTGACTCAAATTTTTCTTTCTCACGTTCCAATATAAATTAGCAACAATGTCCCTAGGATTGGGCGTCCATGCTTTCTGAGATTTTTATTGGATTAGCTCGGCAATCGAACAAGGCATCGCCCTGCCCTGGTCATGATTTTTATTTGCTCAATTGGTCAGTTGGATCCAGCATTTTGCCTGGGTAAACTGGGATGAAAATTGCTTTAAGGTTATGGGCTAAGGAAACTGCAAGGGGTGGGGCTGGAATCCGAAGCTTGAGCTTTCTCACGTGGGTCAGGAGGGCGAGGGAAGATTGGGTATGACTGTTTGAGTTAATTTGGAGGAGGCTGACATTGCAGTAAGTTATTCCATCCACTCCTGGGAATTTTAGTGGATACAGCTTGGATTTCTGCCGCTGACTGATGGGAATCTCAAATAAGGTGTGCAACAAATTGGCCAGAAAGATGAAGCTTCCATAACCCTGGTGGATTAGGTGGTGTTCATTTTTGGCAAACCTCATATTGATCCATCTCACCCTCCTGACCCCATGGAAGGGCCTGTTTGAGAACCTCTGGCACAGATACCTCTAATAGGAAGCTAAATAAATATATTAGGGAGAAAGTAATAGCAGGATATTGTAATTGGGTGATATGAAGCAGGGTGCAAGGAGGCTCATGTGGACAAGTTGAGTCTAATGGCCAGTTTCTATGCTGTGACCATACCACCACCTTGTGGCTAAGTCATGCAACTATATGCAAACTGAAAGCATTTACTGTCACTGTCCAAATAAGAGAGCGTTAGGATTTGTGTCACATTAGTTCACAAGCAAAACATTTAATTACATTGGAAGCTGCTCCCACAGCTCCACCTATAGATACTAGAGATGAATATTAACAGTATATTCCTAGAAGTTGCATAAAAACAGAAATTAAAACAGAAAATTCTGGCAATGCCCAACAGATCAAGCAACATCTGTAGAAAAAAAACCATTTTAAGTGGAGATGATCTTTCATCAGAGCATTGAAAATCCGGGGTAGGATTTTATATTCGCACACCATGGACTGCTGCCATCCAGTGCATGGGTAAAACCTGGTGAGATGACGTCAGGTCGCGAACCCAATGTCATCATGCTGGTCTGCCATAAAAATCAGCAGCCCATCACCATTTTTAAATATCTCACTGAGAAGCACTTAAGCTTGTTTACAATCCAATTGATTGAAATAAAACTCTGTCCATGACATAACACGGGTGCACAGGAAACCGGTTCGGAAGGAGTCGTGTTTTTAACAAGTGCTGCAAAGGCGGATATAATATACTGCAAGTGAGACAATGGCAGGCTTCGGGAGAGGATTCTGTTTCTCAAGCTGGGAGACCTAGCTCGTGTTGTTAATTTGATTTTTCATTACTTTTCAACCTGCCTTTGGGCATTTCCCCAGGGGAGGGGAAAAAAGGAAGTGCTTCAATTAACATTGAGCATAATAGCTTTTGTGCTGTACATCGCTGTCCCCTATGGGAATATGAAGCACAATTATTATTGAATTTCTTTTGGTATTTGAGTTTGGCCCTAGGAAAGCTTTTGATCTGGAACCTAGTACCTTCTATCCTTTTCCCACTCAATTATGTGTTGTTGAACGGTATTCGAATTTTGCTAACCTCTTTTGTCGGAGTTTGGACATTTTAACATCAACAGACTTGTGGCTTTATAGTGAGCTTCAAACTCAAGTTCAACTCTTGAGTCCTTGAGGGGATCAAATTTGACAGGCTGCTGAAGAGGCACCTTTTCTGTTCCAAGGCTTGTAATATGCAAATTGTGATTACTGCATTGGTGCATTGTTTAAAAAGCCCTTACTGCTGCCTCCACAAGCCATGAGTTTAGTAATTTTGGTTTCTGGCACACTGATAATGCTCATCTCGAGGATGACAGTGGGTGGGTGATAAACTGTTTGTTTTTGCTCCTGTGAGGTCCCTCCTGCTCTTTGCTCTTAGTGAGTTCTGCATCCAAATTGGTGGGTTCGGTTGACTTTGGATTTAGAATCTGACCACTTGATTCTTCAGTGGCCAAATCCACGCAGCTTCACTTTTATTTTCCTTGCAGTTTCCATAAATGCTGTTTTTCTTGGAGCATATTACGTTCCCTTTTTCTTTACTTTGGCGGTGGTTTTTCCCCAAAACTGTCTCATGCACTCTGGGGCATTACGACTCACATTTGGCTGTCCAGCTTCAGTTGCGTCCTCCTATGGCACATCAAATAGTTGGAGCATCTCCCTTACTTTTGGCTTGCTGTTTGGGATCTTCCTTTGTTCCTGTTTAAATCCTTAATAAGGTGTCTTCTAACCCTACCTCCTCTGGTGTATTTCCTACAATTTCTGCTGCTTTGATCTCAGCTCCTTTACATTCCACTGGCTTTGTCTTTGTCACTTAAATTCTGCTGGCCTTCCTTTCTCCTCCTTTTTCTTCTCCTGGCCCTATCGCCTCCTGTGGGATCTTTGGAACTTCCTCAACTCTTGACAGATTTGTATCCACCCTACTCTAAATTCCCCCCCCAAAAAAGAACAGACTACAAACTTACCTATAAATCTTGTTCCAAGAACTTTTCTTTCCTTAAGTCATCAGGCTCAGCCACTGAATGTTTCGAAGAAGAGCAAGGGAGCTCTCCTTGGTATCCTTGCCAATATTTGACTCTCGGGTCTCTCAACAGCATCACTAAAACAGATTATCTGACCCATGAGCTCATCACTGCTTGTGAAATTTGGCGCTGGACAAATTGACAAACCCAGACCTCGGCAGAAAGCTTGTTTTTTTTCCACCGCATCAGTTCTACATTCCAAAATGACTTCATTGGCTGTAAAGAACTCTGGGACATTCTTTGGTCATGGAAGGCACTATATAATGGCAAGATTTTTAAATGTTACTTTCACAATCACCACAGCTGCTCAGTGACCACGTTTGGAGGACAGGTGCAGTGATCATAATGCAAGAAAGTGCACCATTGAGTTGAACTTCCCCAGAGTCAGCATGCACCACCATCTCCCAGCTGATGTATGTTGGTACCCCAGACAGCAAGAATGTTAATTGATGCAGCTACATTGGACAGTCAAGAGCAATAATAATTTTAAAAGGTAAAACTATCTCCTACAAATAATGAATATCTAATGATTACAAAACCTGAGTACAGTTGCAGTAAATATTCAACCAAACCTGCACAGCAATCATAATAATGAATATAGTCAGCACACTGCAGCAATTAACTGTATTCTTGGGCATGGCTTAACGTAGCTTCCCGATAATTCCCCAATGTCCTTTCAACCCAGACCTCCACAGACATTATGCAATGGAACAAAAGAACCTACACCCAATCCCTTGTCAGAAGTCAAAACAGGCGTTTGGAGCCAAAGACATTCATGCCATGACAGAAGAAAATGAGAGAATATGAGATTGACAAATAATCAGAGAGAGACCTAGCTAAAGGGAAAGAGAATAAAAGCGATATGGAAAGCACCCGATAGTCAGAAAGAAAAGAATGTATACACATGGAATGCAGAGAGAATGGAAGTCATATAGGAATGAGAAGAAAGACACGAGCAAAAGAAATACACAAAGGGGTAGCACAAGAATAACTCATCCTAAGATGAACATAAACCATAATTGTAAGTGATGAGAGTAATAGAGAATGCAAGGGGAAGTGTGGAATTAAAGTGGTCTGGGTAGCTATATTCGTCTCAGTTGTTTCCTATTGCACCATTCTGTTGTGAATATATGTAAATATAACTCGATTAAAATTTTATCCCTTCCATATTGCACTGTAATATTGTTTTACTCGGGCTAATTATATGGTTTAATTACCATAGAAGCTAGCGGCACAGATATTTACTTACATGATGTGCCCAGAGCTTTTGCTTAAAATAGAATTAGTAATATTGTATTATATAGTATGTATTATTATCTAATAAATACTTCTCGTTATTTCCATGGTTTCTGTTAGTAATGACAGAATCGCACAGTGCAGAAGAGGCCCTTTGGCCCATCAATTCTGCGCTGACACATGAAAACACCTGACCTACCTAATCCCATTTACCAGCACTTGGCCCTTCGCCTTGAATGTTATGACGTGCCAAGGATATGAGGCAACCTGCCTCTACCACCTTCCCAGGCAGTGAATTCACTCAGTCTTCTGTGCTCCAACGAAAATAACACGAGCCTCTCCACCCTCTCTTTATAACTTAAATATTCCATCCCAAGCATCATCCTGATGAATCCCCTCTACACTCCCTCCAGTGCAATCACATCCTGCCTATAATGGGACGATCTGAATTGCACACACTACTCCAGCTGTGGCCTCACCAAAGTTCCATACAACTCCAACATAACCTTTGTGCTTTTGTAATTTATGCCTCAATTGATAAAGGCAAGTGTCCCATATGTCTTTTTCGCCATTCTTATTAACCTTCCCTTCCGCCTTCAGAGATCTGTGGACAAACAAGCCACGGTCCCTTTGTTCCTCAGAACTTCTTCGTGTCATGCCATTCATTGAATACTTCATTGTCAAATTATTCCTTCCAAAGTGTTTCACCTCACACTTTTCAGGGTTAACTTCTACATGCCACCTTTCTGCATATTTGACCATCCCATCTATATCTTCCTGTAACCCAAGGCACTCAACCTCACTGTTAACCATCCAATCAATCATTGTGTCATCCACGAACTACTGATCCTACTCCCCCATAGTCTTCAATGCTGTTTACATAAATGACGAATAATAGGGGACCCAGAACAGACACTGGCATCCAGTCACTAAAGCAGCCGGCTGTCATAATCCACTGTCTCCTACAACTAAGCCAATTTTGAATCCGCCTTCTGAAATTACCCTGTATCCTATGCGCATTTGCCTTCTTTATAAGTCTCCCATGTGAGACCTTGTCAAAGGCTTTGCTGAAATCCATATAAATTACATCAACTGCATTACCCTCATCCACACATCTGGTCACCTCAAAAACTTCAATCAAATTTGTTAGGCATGCCTTCCCTCTGACAAATCCATGCTGACTATCCCTGATCAAGCGTTGCCTCTCCAAGTGGGGATAGATCCTCTCCTTCAGAATTCTCTCCAGTAGTTTTCCTACCACTGAAGCCTGTAGTTCCCTGACTTATTTCTACAACTTTTCTTAAATAGTTAGCTGTTCTCCAGGAATAGTTTCATCCCCGTGTCCCCCATCGGGGGGTTTGGAGGTGTACAGCCCTCAGTAGAAGGTCTCAAACAGGGTTGACCTGTTTTTGCTTGGTTACCAGTCTGCCTCTGCTATTCTTCTATTCTTCACCTGAGCTATCTCTCTCATGGCTGCCTGTTCATAGAAGTTTCCCCATGTCTGGCGGAGT
Organism: Scyliorhinus canicula; assembly: GCF_902713615.1. Classification (NCBI taxonomy): domain Eukaryota; kingdom Metazoa; phylum Chordata; class Chondrichthyes; order Carcharhiniformes; family Scyliorhinidae; genus Scyliorhinus; species Scyliorhinus canicula. Next base: position 80,931,952 of record NC_052150.1, read on the forward strand.
TGGTGCACGGCTTTCTATGTCCTTTTGTAGCTTTTTCCTCTCTGCCAGAAGTTCTGTGGTCGGGACCTCTGTTGACCTCTCTTCCCTGCCTCTAAGTGCCTTGTAGGCTATAATCTCTCCCCTAATCACAGCCTTCAGTGCCTTCCAGAACGTGGACGGTGAGACTTCCCTGTTCTGCTTATTAGCAACATACTCACCTATGGCCGGTGATGTTTTCTGGCAGAAGACCTTATCGACCAATACCTCCACGTGTGGCATTTGGAACGGTCGGCTCCAACCTCACATCCACGTAATGTGGAACATAGTCAGAGATAACTATTGCAGAGTATTCCGCCTTTACTATTCCTGAAAACATCGCTTTCCCCTCTGCAAAGACGTCTGTCCTTGAGTACACTTGTGGACCAGCGAAAAGAACGAGAATTCTTTCTCACCGGGATGTAGGAGCCACCATGGGTCCACCACCCCATCTGCTTCATGAATGTTCCCAGTTCCCTAACCCTGCCTGTCCTTTTCCCCGATCTGGGGGTCGATCATGTCGGGGATTTCTACCATGGTCATTTTTATGAAATCTGTCGTCTCAGTTTTGCACGTACATGTTTTCCAGAACTATCAGTGCCCAATCTGGGGCACCACTGACCATGACATACTGTCCCCCTTGGTCTGTAACCGTCCATGTCACGTTAAACCTCATCGTCTTGCTAAACCGTATAGCTCCTCCCCTTGCCCTTGTCCCGTAACATGGGCCGCACGGTAGCATGGTGGTTAGCATAAATGCTTCACAGCTCCAGGGTCCCAGGTTCGATTCCCGGCTGGGTCACTGTCTGTGTGGAGTCTGCACGTCCTCCCCGTGTGTGCGTGGGTTTCCTCCGGGTGCTCCGGTTTCCTCCCACAGTCCAAAGATGTGCGGGTTAGGTGGATTGGCCATGCTAAATTGCCCGTAGTCTCCTAATAGTAAGGTTAAGGGGGGGAGTTGTTGGGTTACGGGTATAGGGTGGATACGTGTGTTTGAGTAGGGTGACCATTGCTCGGCACAACATCGAGGGCCGAAGGGCCTGTTCTGTGCTGTACTGTTCTATGTTCTATGAGTGGTATGTTTGTCCCACCCAGCGCTTCCTTATCCGCAATCGGTCTTTCTCCCTCCGGTGTATCTCCTGCAGGAATACTATGTCGGCTTTCAAACTTCTTAGGTGGGCCAAGACTCTGGATGTTTTCTTTGGGCCATTAAGTCCCCTGACATTCCAGATGATAATCCTGGTGTGGGGGTTTTGTCCCCCCACTCCTGCGGGATCAATCATAATTACCTGGTGGATGCACCTCTGCTGTAAGAAGATTAATTACCTCCTTAGGGCAGCTCGGGTGAGTCATCACTTCTGTGCCCCTTGCATCAATTCAGTCCCTCACTCCTCACATCATCCCTATCCCCAACACCCCAACTACCTGCATCTCCCTCACAACCCACCCTCCATGAAATCCCAACACGTATTGCCCTCTTTAGCCAGGAGCCTTGCCCACGCATACAGTCAGCTACAGACCCCTTATAAAACTCACCTCCCAGCATCTCACTATCTCCTTTTTGTGTCCCCAAGTACAAGGTGGCCCATAATCCCCGGGGGTGCCAGAAAACATGTCCACACCCCCTCAGAGGAAAGGGCTCTGCAACTCATAGAGGAGGCCGAGGACAGGGCAGTGGCTGCAATGGAGTTCAGCATGGGCCAAACATGTGAGAGCCCTATGTAACGCAGATGTCCTTTTCAGCCCTCCATCCAGACCCTCAGCACACCCAGGAGCACCACACCAGCTAAAATACCAACGTCGCACCAGTGCTTTAACCTGCACCATCCACTGTTGTAGAGATTATCACTTCAGTGGTAATTTGAATATTCTGAATTCTCCCTCTGTGTACCCGAACAGGCGCTGGAATGTGGCGACTAGGGGCTTTTCACAGTAACTTCATCGCAGTGTTCATGGAAGCCTACTTGTGACAATAAAGATTATTATTGTTATGTCAGCAATCCGACCCCTCGGTCAGTCTCTGGTGAGCACCACACACATGCTGCAGCACATCAGGGAGAGGCAGGGCATTCGAGGGAGGGGGTGATCAGAGGGCTGCCCAATCCCTGGGAATAGCTGTTGTCCAGACAGATGTTGCACTTCTGGAAAAGATGATTCCATCACTGTTGCAGATACAGAAGCACAGGCAGAAAACATACAGGACGGGGTGGCAGCAACTTTCCAGTGCCTGCAAGTCCAGCTGGAGAAGCCCAGTCACCTTCAGATGCAGGAGATGTTGCCAGTAATGCATGGCACCCAAGCCAACACTGAAAGGGTGGCAGCTGTGGTGGCAGGCCTAGGGCAAGATGCCAGAGCCATGCGTCAGGACGTCCAAAGCCTGGGACGCACGGTGCTGTCCACAGCGCAGGACAAGAGAGCCCAGTCGCAGGCAGACACGGGCGCAGATGAACATTGATGTGGCGCTTCTGAGCTTGGCCCATTCACAAAGCGATCATGATTGGGGGCATCGAGAACATTGCCTGGGCACTGACTGACCTTGGTCAATCATAGAAGAACATGTCACAGGCACAGAGGGACTTGACTGAGACTATGAGCGCATTCACTGAGGATCATGACCCAATCTCAGACGAGTGCGAGCGTCCAGGACTGTCAGCGACAAGTGATGGTGGTACCTCCAGAGCACACTCCGACCTCCCCTCTATCCCATGGAGTAACCTGGGGGTCAGCAAGAACCCCGAGGGAGGAGGAGGCGATGGCGTCCACGCTGGTGCCTCCCAAAGGGGAAATGCTGGAACTCCTCAGCGGTTCCGAACCTCCCCCCACCACCACCACCCCACCCCAAACCTGGCACTGGTGCATTTCATGGGCAGTAAGCAGAACAGGCTGACACGGCATCGCCTATGACACCCAAAGGTAGATAGTAAGACACATGAATGTCCTCACTGGGATGTTGTATGGTCTGGGGGCAGCAGTGTGAGCCCGCCTTGCATGACAGCAGAGTGAGAGCCATTTCCTGCAAACCTCCTCCCTCCCATATTTTTGGGCCGGTGAGCAAAATCGGCATCACGCATGCACGGATAATCCGGGCGGACTGTGGCATGTTATCTTAAAGACAGGAGTCAAACTTCCTCAGACAATGAGGTGCAGCACAGTTCAACTCACAGCGAGCCATCGTCACCCTCCTCCGTTGTTCCTCCTCCGTTGATTCTGCCAACTCAGGGCCATCACCCTATGGTGACGCTGGCATGTCCCTCGGGGGAAGGGGGAACTGGGAGTGGAAATGAATGGAAGGCTGGGGAAAAAGTGGATTGATGGATAGGGAAGGGATGGAAGGACTGAGGGAGAGGGAAAAGGTGGAAGGACAGAGGCAGAGGGAAGGGGTGGAGGACTGAGGCAACGGGAAAGAGTGGAAGAATGAAGGAGAGGGAATGGTTGAGAGGCTCGGGTAGGTGGATTCTGTGTGGATTGCGTTGGGGCGCTGAAGTGGGGGGGGGGGGGGGGGGGGGGTGGAAGAGCTGTGACATTGCGGCAGAACTGTCGATGGCCAGGCCTTCTAGCTGGTAAATCAGGAGGTGATGCAGTTTTCCTTAGGTGGTGGCCCTGGGTCATATATGGGCAACCTGCCGTGCCGGTTCAGACTCCACGCCCGGATGCTCCTGGAACCATACTCATCCTCCTCATCAGATGAGGCCTACTGTTTTTCCTTCCCCTCCAGCATGCCGCCCTGCTGTTGTGCAATGTTACGAAGGACGCAGCAGGCCAGCATGATGCTTGTGACCCTCCTGGGCTATATTGAAGCACCCCACCAAAGCAGTCCACGCATCGGAAGTGCACCTTGAGCATGCCGATCCACTACACTATGCGCTCCTGGTTGCTGCATGAGCATTGTTAAAACTGTTCTCTTCCTCGGTCTGCAACTTCCAATCAGGTGTCATTAGCCGTGACCTCGGTAGCTAACCCTTATCACCCACTAGCTAACGCCTCAACCCAGGGAGCACCTCGATGGTGGAGGGAACTGATGAGTGCACTAGGATATATGTGCTATGCACGTGGCCTGGGTATCGGGTGCAGATGTGTATGCTGTGCAGTTGGTGGTCGCACACCAATTGCATTCACATGGAGTGGAAGCCCTTCTTACTGATGAAGGGGCACCCCTGTTGAACCGATGCACGGAGGGCGACATATGTGCCATCAGTTGCCCCCTGGACCTGCACCCACCCTCCACCCCCTCAGCCCTTTAAAGATTGTGCAATCCACACTGCATCCCTGTCCCCATTAGTGACTGGCTTCCAGCCTGTGATGAGGGGAGCCTCTATCCCCACCACCTGTCCTTACCAGCAGGGGTACCAGTGCCTGCCACAACCGGTGCTCGCACTAGGCTCTATGGCCCCTGTGCTGTTACTCCCAATGTGGTTTATTGTGGCTCTCCTCGCTGGGTGAGCCTTATGCTATCCTGCCAGGTGGGCGGAAACTGGTTGTGTCGTAGAGACGTTCATATTTTGCAGCCAATCATCTCCATGCACCAGAGCCTGGTGTGCAGACAGGTCCGGCAGATGGAGATGAGCGAGGGATGTGCGCATTTGCTGGCATTTTAGCTGCAGTGTTATGTGGAGCCCGGGTTTAACACACAGGTTGTGACTGGGAGCTGGCCAGGTTTACTGGTCAGGAGCGGGATGGATGGGATCAGTGGCGTGGTGGATAGGGAGGGCTTGCAGACATCTTGTGAGTCTCAGGGGTGAACTAGCTGATAGCGTAGCGAATGAGGCAATTTGTTCTGAGAGAGGCTGAGAGAGGTGGGTTTAAATGAATTTATGCAGGATTGGGTGTTTCAGGCGGGATATCCCGATCCCGAGGGGGAGACCCCGAGACCACGTGCCTGCCACCAAGTCATTCCCCGCTACTCCCTGAGGTCCAGGCATACATCCACCAGCAACCAGAAAAGTTGTAAAATTTTCTCACCTCTTTGCACCCTCTCAATCGCCTTGACGCCTGGCTCCTTCCCGTAAATACTTGCACCAATTCACGCTGAGAGGGCTGGAGCATCGGGCGTCCAGCCCGTTAATCATAATTAAATCCATGCAAATTGCGATTCTGTATGGTACCGCTGGTGTGGGGCGTTTAGCTCACTGCCGCTCTGGCAGGGCCCAGACTGTTTTTAGGCTGATACTTGATCCTCTGCTGGATCGGCAAACTCGCTGCGGGGTGGCAGAGAATCAGCCCCTTTATTCCAGAGCAGATGGTTGCAATTCTCTAACCAAAGTATGATAATTTTGATCACCAAGCAACTGTTAAATTTTAAATAGTTTTCAATTAATTCAGACACAGTAATGGCACCGGGCTAAACAGTTTTTAACCATGCAAAGATATCCAGTTTATAGCACGTTCATTTCAGCTGATCTGTGTGTGACTGCTCTGAATGATTTGTTTATTCGTATACTTTATGAATTAATGACCGCTTATCTCTGTGTTCCAAATCTAATAATTGAAAACATTAACATCCTGTGTTATATAAGGTTACAGCATTTTCAGCATTGACTCAGATAGTTTATATAATCCAGGTTATGTTACAAAGTAATTTTACTGAGAAAGGTAACTAATACAACACAATGGAACATGGTGCCGAGGAAGCACATATAAAATGACATCAAGTTTCAGGTTTCAATTCACACCAAGTGAGAAGGCTGCAGGCATTTCTGCATTTTGTGGCAGTCGGGGGGTTTGAACCTCACGGCATAAATTGAATTGCAAGGCTTGAAACAAACTTTAGTTGGAGGGATTTCCATTGTGCGCTATTCAGTAGTGAAATGGTAAAGCATGCTTCTAAAGATGGCTCACAATTTTGCTGAACCAGCACACAGAAAAAAATCTTCCCATTAATAATAATAATTATTATTATTATTATAATCTGACAATGATTAATATATGAAATGTTTAATCGCACTGAGCTATTTCTTGAAAGCAATAAAAAAGGTTATTTATTTCTGATCTGATGTACTGTTCATTAATGTGGGGAGTTTGATACCAACATAAACTTTGTACTGAATCTTAAGATTTGGCGCCTAAAGCTTCAGTAAACTTACATTCGTGACATACAGCAATTTGTTTTAAATCATAAATTAGTTAGATTGTAAAATTGTCTCAGTAACTGAAATGTCTATCAAGTTTGATCAGATCGGTCAAGATGAGTACATTAATGTAACTTGTAATCTTCTAATATATTCATGAGACAAATGTTTCTTGACTGTTTAATTAGGTACCTGCTTCTTTCACTACACCCCTCTTTTGCATCAATAAATGTGTGTCATTTCTGCTGCATGTAGTTGATCTACTTAAATATTTGTATTGTTTAGTATCTGAAAACCCAGCTGTACTATTCTACAAATGCACAAGTCCATGCTCTCTGCTGGATGAAGTTAAAAGTTTACCACTGCAACTGGCATCTTTGTTTTTGCTTTACTTATCTTTGAAATTTTCAATATAATTTATAATTCACCATGAACTTGATGTGGCTTCCAAGCCACTTCCAGGTGAAACTAGTCTGGGAAATGGACAAATGGCATGTGCAGTTACTTTTTTGCTCCTTTCCCATGGATAAGAACATATACCTTTCCTTTGATAAAATGCTCTCAGGCCACCTGCATGCTTGTTTTCAGTAGCTCATACTCAAGTTTGCCCATATGTTTGCAACATTGAAAACTGATCAAGAAAATATAATATTTTCCATACGATAAACAATATTGTTGATGTGACCTCATTACCAGTTCCACTTATAATGCGGTCGCATCAGAAACTGTACAATGTGTTGGTTAGATTACACAAACATTCGGTGTACGTTTCTGGCTGCTGAGATCTGGAGGGGGGGGGGGGGGGGAGAGAAGAGGAAGGGGGGGGAGGGAAGAGGAAGGGGGGGAAAGAGGAGGAAGGGGGGGAAAGAGGAGGGGGGGAGCAAAGAGGAGGGGGGAGGAAAGAGGAGGGGGGAGGAAAGAGGAGGGGGAGGAAAGAGGATGGGGAGAGGAAAGAGGATGGGGAGGAAAGAGGATGGGGCGGAAAGAGGAGGGGGGGAGGAAAGAGGAGGGGGGGAGAAAGAGGAGGGGGAGAAAGAGGAGGGGGGGAAGAGGAGGAGGGGGGGAAGAGGAGGAGGGGGGGAAGAGGAGGAGGGGGGGAAGAGGAGGAGGGGGGGAAGAGGAGGAGGGGGGGAAGAGGAGGAGGGGGGGAAGAGGAGGAGGGGGGAGAGGAGGAGGGGGGGGAGAAAAGGAGGGGGGAGAAAAGGAGGGGGAAAGAGGAGGAGGGGGAGAGGAGGAGGGGGAAGAGGAGGAGGAGGAGGAGGAGGAGGGGGGGGGAGAGGAGGAGGGGGGGAGAGGAGATGGGAGGGGAGAGGAGGAGGGGGGGAGGAGGAGGGGGGAGAGGAAGAGGGGGGAGAGGAGGAGGGGGGGCACATCAACTATGCTCATTCTCCGTTTTGGAGGAAAGCAGTTTTGGTGGAAAGGAATTGTGAAGAATGACTTAAGCTGTAGCTCTTCCGCTGTGACAAGTGGTAGCTCAGTGGGATCTTGTGGAGATATTCTTAATGGGATAGAGGAATTGAACTCCGAACAGTTCTTTCAGATTTGCAGCAGAACAAGGGGCCTCACGGTAGCATGGTGGTTAGCATCAATGCTTCACAGCTCCAGGGTCCCAGGTTCGATTCTCGGCTGGGTCACTGTCTGTGTGGAGTCTGCACGTCCTCCCCGTGTGTGCGTGGGTTTCCTCCGGGTGCTCCGGTTTCCTCCCACAGTCCAAAGATGTGCGGGTCAGGTGGATTGGCCATGCTAAATTGCCCGTAGTGTAAGGTTAATGGGGGGATTGTTGGGTATACGGGTTACGTGGGTTTAAGTAGGGTGATCATTGTTCGGCACAACATCGAGGGCCGAAGGGCCTGTTCTGTGCTGTACTGTTCTATGTTCTATGTTCTAAGGTGGTATGGGTTGCAAAATGAAAATTTAAGTTTATGTCAGAAAGCATTGAACATAGTATGATCATTAGTTGGGATAGGTCAACAAGCAAGAAGGCTCAGGCCATATAATTGAGGGAATTATTAAAGATATAGCTAGATCCTATGTTGGGAAGGTGGGTAGGTTGGTATTTTGGAAGGTTGAGGTCTGTACTGAAATCTATTCATTATGTGTCTCTTTCTGCCATGTAAGCTTGTGGTCTATGGAGATTGTAACATTTAAGTACACGTGTTCCAATACTTGTTACATTTGTTCCTGCTAGTTACAAAGGCAAACGCTCTTGGAGTGTTTTGATAGATCACTAAATCAGTTCAAGGCCAGTGAACAGTCAGTTTGAGTCGGTCAGTTTTAATCCAAAAAGAAGTGGAGAGGGACGAGGGTGAGGGACAAGGAGACAAGGCGAGATCCCAAAAGGAAATCTCAAATCAGGGACAAAAACAGGAGACGAAAGGGCGGCACGTGGCGCAGTGGTTAGCACTGGGACTGCGGCGCTGAGGACCCGGGTTCGAATACCGGCCCTGGGTCATTGTCCTTGTGGAGTTTGCACATTTCCCCTGTGTCTGCATGGATTTCACTCCCACAACCCTAAGATGTGCAGGTTAGGTGAATTGGCTACACTGAATTGCCCCTTAATTGAAAAATAATAATAATGGGTACTCTAAATTTAAAAAAAAAGGGGACAAAAACAAGTTCAAGTTAAGTTCAGGAAAAAAGAAAGGAGCAGAGATATGGGCTCAAAATTAAATAAAGAGCTTTGGGAAGCAGATTTTTAAATGAAGTGGTCTCAAGAGAGTCTCAGAAGGTCTGCAAAGGCAGCCAAAGGTTGCTGACTCCATACTTTAGGCCGTCTGCTGGTACAGTGTCAGAATTGTTCTTGTAGGCTGATGCTTGAGTGTACTTGGGAATCCAGGTAAACGGAATCTTGGAAAGCGTGACTGAAAATCTGTAAAGTCGGTCATCATTGAAGCCATCCAAGTTGGAGCGACTTTGGGAGTGAATTCCAAGGTGACACCTGTGTGAGTTTTTGAGAAATACATGAAATCTGTTTTGATCGCATCTGCCACCTATTGTGTGGTCGACCTTAGTTTGCGTGTTATTTCACACATACTTCATACTTACTCTGAATGTTCGAGTATAAGATGGATATTGTAATTTGTTTTTATCTTTCTGAACTTGTTTAGGTTTGTTTTTTTCAAAACCTGTGGAATCTTGTGGCTTTATTCACTTAGTATGTGCCTTGAATCTCAAACTTTGCCTACTTTAACCAAAACAGTTTGGGGTCTGGTCAAGGATCATAACAGATTAAATAGCTGAAGTGCATTCTTTATCCAAGCCTCTTTGAAGATCAAACAATATTTGAACATTATTTGCATATCTCACCTGTCCAATTCCACACGTGAAGTACTTCCAGTTTCAACATCAATTTCAAACGTCTTTATTCTCCTCCTTTCCTGTGTAGATAGCATGATTTTCTGTGCAGATATGAGTACTTTTTTTATCATTTTGTAAAACATTGACTGGATAAGACTGGAAACAGTTTTCAAAAAGACAATATTCCAGTAAAACACATCATCTAAATCCTTTAGACTTTACACCTTTGCCATTTCCAGTATATGACAATTTCCATATTAGCAAAGACTCCATAACAAATGGAAACTGACACAATGTGTGTAGGTTTTCATACAGAAATAAAATGATTAGTGCAGAATAGTGTGGGTCGTAGAATAACCTCTGAGAAGTCTGATGATCTAAACCACATTTTAAAAACTCCTGTGTATAGGAATGCCAACTCTCCAGGGCTAACTCCTTGCAGATTGCAGTGAGTAACTCAGGAGAAAAATAATCCGCCCATTCATAAAAATATGTTTGTCATTTCATTTTCTTTCAACACTTTTATTCATTCAGGCCCAACCTAAGCAAATACTGTAAATCCATTGTAGTAATTAGAACATAAAATATTGTGTATAGGGAATAGGTGAATGAGAGGTATTTTAGCTACAGTGTGAGAGGTTTATTTTACAGATTCTGCAATGTGTGATGCCAGGCTTTTGCTAACGCACATAGAACATACAGTGCAGTAGGAGGCCATTCGGCCCATCGAGTCTGCACCGACCCACTTAAGCCCTCACTTCCACCCTATCTCTGTAACCCAATAACGCCATATAACCTTTTTTGGTCATGAAGGGCAATTTATGACGGCCAATCCACCTAACCTGTATGTCTTTGGACTGTGGGAGGAAACCGGAGCACCCGGAGGAAACCCATGAAGACATGGGGAGAACGTGCAGACTCCGCACAGACAGTGACCCAGCAGGGAATCGAACCTGGGACCCTGACGCTGTGAAGCCACAGTGCTATCCACTTGTGCTGCCGTGCGCAGTAGGATATTTACTATGAGCTTTGTTGTTCTATTAGGTTTACATACACATAGCATGCCGTGTAAACAAAGCTTTGGTACTGCACTAAAAAGGAACATTAAAATATGCAAGCACACTTTATTTTCTATGTTGAAGGGTAATGGATCAGAGTTTGCTGCAAGCAGCAACTTGCACTTGTCCATAATATTTCTATGGGCTTTTACAAGGCAAGCTTCTGTCAGCTAAACATGAGAGGGCATCAAGGATCAGTGTGAACAGGGAGAGCAATTGTGGATCAACTAAATGAATCAGACAGTAGAATTGTTAATGAGCAGTGCAGAATCTGAATCAGAAGTGTCAGAATAGTGAATTCAGTGCTATATCAGATACAAAAAGTAGAACAAAGAGGGAAAGGTGGATGTAAGAAAGATATAAATTATTTAGATTTGAGGAAAAACTCATTCAATAATCAAAGCTGAAGGAATGTGGCTCCACACTTACAAACATTTAATTTAATGCCAGAGAGGTTGTTTGTAGTAATGAAAGCTTATTTACTTACACTGGAATGGATAAAGCTTGGCTTTTTCTGATGTGTTTAGCCCACATCTAAGTCAGTACAGGACTTCATGTCATTCAGTATCATGAACTAGATGGCAAAATGCTGTTTTTACGCAATTTACAGAGAAGCAACGTATTTTGGACCGCCACATCTAGATTTGCATATTTAACTGTGCATGTGTGTACGCTGGAAGTTGGTGTCTGATCTGAGCAGCAAAATCCAGACCATGCAATTTTCAAAATGTCTGTGGAAGGAATTGTTAAGTGTAAGCAGTAGTGAGGAAATCCGGCAAACCTTGTTTAACTAAGGCCTCTATTGTTATGATACAAACAGTATCAGTGGTTATAAGTAAACTGGCCAGAGATATATATTAAACTACTATAAAGCTTAACCAATTAGAAAATATTTAACTATTTGAACATGCATGGACATTTATTCCTCGAGGTGACGCGCATTATAAATACCTAGCTCATGATTCATAGTAATGTTTCATAGATAATTTTTAGTTCTGCAAATTTTAAGGTTTAATTGTAGAAAATATGGACCGTGATTTACCAGCCTCGTCACACCTGACTTGGTGATGCAACAAGGCTGAATGGGAGAGGTCTCCGAGATTTGTGATGCTTGAGACATCTCGTAAGATTCAAGTGAAACTCGTGAGATGTTGCAATGTGGATCTCGCCCTAACTTGGTGTGATCCAGGTCAGCATATTTAAATGAGCCATTAGGCTGGGTGCCATTTTGTACTGGTCTACACGAACATGGACCAGACATAACCTGGGGGGGCTCCTCAGACCATTGGAGACCCCCGGGTGGTCAGTCTCTGGGCAGGTGGTATACTGGCACCCTGGCACCACCTCCCTGGCGCTGCCAGTGTGCCTGGATGGCACTGCCAGGCTGGGAGGGTGCTGCTAGGGTGCCAGCCTGGCAGTGTCAAGGTATCCTGGTGCTTGGTTGCCCATTCCGGGTTGGGGTCCAGGGTTCTTTGTCCTTAAAAGGTAAGGTGAGGAGGAGCTCGATGACCCCAGAATAGGTAGATTGGGTGCGTTAGGACAGTGTTCTTCAAACTTTTTTTCCGGGGACCCATTTTTACCAACCGGCCAACCTTCGGGACCCAACTCGGCCGTGCTTCGCTACACACGCCGGCCGACCTTCGCGACCCACGCCGGCCGACCTGCGCGACCCACCATTTTCTCTTACCTTGATTGCTGCTGACAAAAATGGAGAAATTGGTTTTGGGTCCCTTTGGCCCGTGTACACGCTCCTCCAATGGAACCTGTTGGATGAAGGTGAAGCCTTCTGGTGTTGGAAAGTATAGAGTCTCCATCTGTCCAAAGTTCTGAATATTTTTCCTGTAAAATTTTATCAAATAAACCCCCCCCCCCCCGAACTTGTAAAAAAAAATGAATAAAACCCCCCGAACTTGTAAAAAAAATAAAATGACTAAAATAAATGAAAAAATAAAAATTAAATGAATAAAATAAATGAGTAAAAACCACTACAGAACTTGTAAAATAAAAAGCTGCAACCTTTAAAAAAACAAAATAGCGGCCGCACTGCGCATGCGCGCTGATCATCGTGCGCGTATGCGCAATGCGGCCGAATTTTCTGTGCATGCGCAATGCAGCCAAATTTTTCTTCAACATGTTCGCGGCCGCTTGCAGCCGGCGTTATGAAAAGCCAGCTGCTGCACGGGGATTTTGCGATCGGGAGCGCCATGGACAACGACTCCTCCACCCTGCCGACATCCGCCCGCGAGTCGCCCCCCCCGACTTTGAAGAACACTGCATTAAGGAGGTCCGTAGGCAGCATGGGGGTCGAAAGATAGGGGCTGCCTTTAAAAATGGCACCCCAATCCATGAGAACCTTTCCTGCACTGGCGAGCTTCGTTCATCAGTGCAGAAAATGATGTAAGATGGCATCGACGGGGCATTCCTCACCATGGCCCCAAAAATGTGCCATTGAATAGCGAGGTCTTTCTCGGTGCTGCAGCCGGCAAAAAACACCCTGCTAAACCCGCCCAAAAACGGACTTTGATATTTTTTCTCATTGAATTGTGCTCATGATCAATGCGACTAAAGTGGGTGAAGAATATTACACTTAAAAGATTGAGGCCATGTTGACGTACTGTAAGATAATGAGACAGCAGATGGGCTTATTTAGCTGGAGAATTGGAAACCAGGTGCATGCACTGCTCGGAAATAAATCCAGTCCAGAGAGTTTTTTTGTTTTGGGAGTTAGAGCAATAATTAATTTAAAAACTTTCAGTGAGTCCTGGGAAGCTATGTCATCATGGAGATGGGTGGAGTTTAAAAAAGTTCTAGGGTTTCAATTTATCTGTGTTTGCTGGGGCAGTGAATGTTCGACAGCAAGGGAAAAGGCCATACCAAAAAGGTCCGCTGTAAGCAGTCTCCAGGCAACAAAAGTGTTGCTATCAGCTGGCTCTGTGTAGTTGGGGCTCAGGAGAAGTTCAGGGGAGCTGAGATGTTGGCAGAAAGTCACTGACTCCATGTTGGAAATGGTTAGGGCTCAGAGGAAGCCCTAGGAGGAATTTATACCTTTGTGTAGGTAGGAAAATTGGAGCGGGTGCCAGCCCAGAGATGTAAGCTGGCTATAAAGAACTGCAAGTGTGCCAGTAAGTACAAGTAGAAGGCAGACTCGTAAATCCAAGCAAGCGGAGTCTTGAGAGATGAGGTTGAATCCTGGGAGGTGTCCAATCATTGAAGCAGTCTGACTTGTGGAGGCTTTTGAGGGAATTGAGGCTTGAAAGTGAAAAGGTTGGAGCCCCTTGCGAGTGAGACGAAGTTTCAATGAGATTGGTTGACTCAGTGTGTACTGACATCTGGGTGGGTTGCTGAGAAACCAATGGGATTTGCCTTAGTCACATTTGCTATTTATTGTACAGTATGGGGGGCCAACCACATTTTGCCTGTTAATTCACATGTAACTTATATTAACCCTGAATGTTTTTTTTCAGAAATATAATACAAATTTTCAAAATTTTACCATATTTTGCAATGAATCAACAAACTCCCCCCCCCCCCCCCCCCCCACTCCTTGATGGCAACCAGATCCCCAAAGTGTAAAATAAACAAACCCCATCTCTTGCGGATCCCCTCATCTGCCCCTCTCACAGCAAGTTTCATCTTCCAATGCCATCCCCAGCTCCTCCTCCCACTTGGTCTTTATTCCTTTCATGGGCACCTTGGCCGGGATTCTCTCTTCCGGGGACTAAGTCCCCACGCTGCGGGAATACCAGCGGCAACGACTCCAGCGTCAACGGGCCCCCAAGGTGAGGAATAACCCCGAAGGGGTTAGCGCCGCTCCAGCCGGCGCCAAAGGGACTGCACAAGTTCACCGTCATGATCTTGCGCATGCACGGAACTGCTGACGTGATTCTGCGCATGCGCAGACCGGCCGTTGTGTTTTGGCGCCTGCGCAGGGGGTTCTCTTCTCCGCACCAGCCATGGCGGAGCCCTACAGGGGCCGGCGTGGAAGAAAGAAGTGGCCCCACAGAACAGGTCTGCCCGCAGATTCATGGGCCCCGATTGCGGGCCAGGCCACCGTGAGGGCCCCCCCCCCCCCGGGCTCTGATCCCCCTGCGCCCCCCCCCCCCCCCCAAGGACAGCCCACGTCGACTTACCTGCCAGGTCCCACCATGTGGGACCATGCGTAACCCAAGTCAGCGGGTCTGGCCAAAAACGGATGGCCGCTTGGCCCATCCCAGGGCCTGGAAAATCGCTGGGGTGGGGACGCTGCCAACGGCCCCCAACCAGCGTGGCGCGAGTCCCACCCCCACCCAAAAAATGGCACCAGAGAATACGGCAGCGGGCGGCGGGTCGAGATTCACCCCCCCCCCCCCCCGGGTTCCCTGACCCAGGGGGTGGGTTGGAGAATCCCGTCTCTTATCTTCCTCCATAATCCAATCTTAAAATGTCAAAATGCCCCACTCTCCAGCCTCATCACCGACTGAACCTCCTCAAGTAAAGAAGAGGGCGGTGCTGCCGGAAAGTCCGGGAAGACCTTTCTTGCGAAGTTCCACACCTGCATGTAACTAAAGCCCTCCTCACGTTGGAGTCCAAACTTTACCGCAACTCCTCCAAGCTGCGAACCGCCCCTCCAAAAACAAATCCTTCATCTCCTTCACCCCTTTCTCCCATCCCTGGAACCTCGCATCCATCCTCCCTGGCTCAAACCCATTGTTCCATCTTACCGGCATCACCCTCGAACCTGCTCTCAACTTAAACTGCTGTCGGAATTGCCTGCAAATCTTCAGCATGGCTACCACCACAGGACTCCCGATTAGTTCCCTGGGGCAAACGTAGCAGCGTTGTTGCCAGTGCAGGAAACCCTGATCTCTTATAGAAACTTGCCTCCATCCATACCCATAAGGCCTCCTTCTCCCTACTCCAACCCTGCACCTTCTCCACATTCACTGCCCAGTAATAGTATAGCAAGTTCAGAAGGGCCAAACCCCTGACTGTCACCCGCTTTGGAGCACCACTTTCCTTATCCTAGCCACTCTCCCTGACCGCTAAAATGACAGGATCAGCCTATCCACCCCTTAAAACATGGCTTCGACAAAAACACCAGCAGACACTGAAACAGAAACAAAAAAGCACAACAGGATGTTCATCTTCACTGCCTGCACCCGGCCTGCCAATGACAAGAGGCGACCATCCCACCTCAACAAGCCCTCCTTCACCCTCCCAACCAAGCTTGTGAAATTGAGCTTATGAAGTCCCCCGCCACCTGCATCCCCAGAAACCTGAACTGAGTTGTCGCCACTCGGACTGGCAGCCCTCCCCACTCGCCCCTACGCCAGGAGAAGACAGCACAAAATACTCGCTTTTCCCTGAATTCAATTTGTACCCTGAAAACGCTTAACCCTGAATGTTAAAAGATAGATATTGTTAATTGTTTATCTTTTTGAACTTGTATTATTTTTGTTTGTTCAAAACCTGTAGAATCTTGAGTTTATTCTCTTAGCAAGGGCCTTAAGTCTCGAACGTCGCCTAAGCAAAATGTTATTGGTCCTTAATCAGACCTTACCAAAAACTTAAGGGCTTGGTCTAGGATCATAATACAAGGCACTTGTTAAAATGCAAGTACATACCTATTTGCTTTACTAAAGAATTTGTTGGGAAATCGTCCTGCTCCATTTAATGATACTGCAGGTTCTACGAGTAAAATTCATCACCTTGTCATGAATCAGTGATAGTTATCTGCAGTAGAGTCTGGTCACATAACAAAAGCAGCAAAATCAGGAAGTATCTATGCCAAGAATGGCTGTAAGGAGTACATTCAAGGTTGAAGTCAATATTGTATTGACTGGTTACTGTGGAGCTCAGTACTTGTTCAGCACTGACCTGGCATCGATTTCCACGTGGGGTTGGGAACAATAGGTGGGATTTCCAGATAGGGTGGACAATAAAATTCCCATGGTGACCTCCCTGCCTACACCGATCAACCCTCTTTGGGTAGCTCTTCTTGGCCACTTAAAGGCCATTTGAAATCTGGCTACAATTTTCTCAGCAGGAGTTCAGGAATGGGGTGAGGGATGTACAGAAGCCTAGCAGATAACCTTGCTTGGACCTCGGGCAGCACAGTAGCATTGTGGATAGCACAATTGCTTCACAGCTCCAGGGTCCCAGATTCGATTCCGGCTTGTGTCACTGCCTGTGCAGAGTCTGCATATCCTCCCCGTGTGTGCGTGAGTTTCCTCCGGGTGCTCCGGTTTCCTCCCACAGTCCAAAGATGTGCAGGTTCGGTGGATTGGCCATGATAAATTGCCCTTATTGTCCAAAATTGCCCTTAGTGTTGGGTGGGGTTACTGGGTTATGGGGATAGGGTGGAGGTGTTGACCTTGGGTAGGGTGCTCTATTCAAGAGTCGGTGCAGACTCGATGGGCCGAATGGCCGCCTTCTGCACTGTAAATTCTATTAAATGGACCACCACTTTCCCGATCATAAGAAATGGGAACAGGAGTAGACCATTTGGCCCATCAAGTCTTCTCTGCAATTCAATATGACCAAGGCTGAACTGATTGTGGCCATAACTCCTGTCCTGACTGACCCCCATAACATGCGACTCCTTTGTAGATCAAAAATCAGTCTGACTCAGCCTTGAATATACTCAGTGACCCAGCTTCCACTGCTGTCTGTGGAAGAGAATTGCAGAGATCTGATGAATTTCTCCTCCATCTCATATGGGAGAGGCCTAATTCTTAAACTGTGCCCCTTGCTCTAGATTTCTCCATGAGGGGAAATGTCTTTTCAGCATCAATCCTGTCAGGCTCCCTCAGGATCCTGTGTTTCAATAAGATCACCTCTAATTCTTCTAACTGCATTGAGTATAGACCCACACTGCGCAACCTTTCCGCATAAGGTAATCCTTTCATCCTAGGAATCAGCCAAGTGAACCTTGTGTTAATGACTTCTAATTCAAGTATATCCCTCCTTAAGTAAGGAGACTAAAACAACACAAACTCTAGGTACTGTCTCACCAAAACTGATTTCAAATTTTATACTTCATCCCCTCGACCTTCTAGCCCACAGACCACAATCAGTAAGAATAACAATAGTCCTCAGTACCGGTGCCCGGCAAGGCTGCGTACTTAGCCCCCTACTATACTCCCTGTACACACACAACTGCGTGGCAAAATTTGGTTCCAACTCCATCTGCAAGTTTGCTGACGATACGACCATAGTGGGCCGGATCTGGAATAACGACTAGTCAGAATACAGGAGGGAGATAGAGAACCTAGTGGAGTGGTGCAGCAACAACAATCTATCCCTTAATGCCAGCAAAACTGAAGAGCTGGTCATTGACTTCACAAAGCAAAGTACTGTACACACCCCTGTCAGCATCAATGGGGCCGAGGTGGAGATGGTTAGCAGTTTCAAATTCCTAGGGGTACACATCTCCAAACATCTGTCCTGGTCCACCCACGTCGACGCTACCACCAGGAAAGCACAGCAGTGCCTATCCTTCCTCAGGAACTAAGGAAATTCGGCATGTCCACATTAACTCTTACCAACATTTACAGATGCACCATAGAAAGCATCTTATCTGGCAGCATCACAGCCTGGTATGGCAACTACTCGGCCCAAGACTGCAAGAAACTTCAGAGAGTCGTGAACACAGCCCAGTCCATCACACAAACCTGCCTCCCACCTATTGACTCCATCTACACCTCCCGCTGCCTGGGGAAAGCGGGCAGCATAATCAAAGACCCCCTCCTACCCAGCTTACTCACTCTTCCAACTTTCCATCAAGCAGGAGATACAAAAGTCTGAAAACATGCACGAACAGACTCAAAAACGGCTTCTTCCCCGCTGTTACCAGACTCCTAAATGGCCCTCTTATGGACTGACCTCATTAACACTACGCTTCGCCCGTGCTGGTATTATGTACCTTGTGTTGCGCTATTATGTATTTTCTTTTATTTACTTTTCTTTTCAAGTACGTAATGATCTGTTGAGCTGCTCGCAGAAGAATACTTTTCACTGTACCTTGGTACATGTGACAATAAACAAAATCCAAATCCAATAAAGGCCGACATTCCATTTGCCTTCCTAAGTATCATTGTATCGGCATACTAATTCTTTGTGATTCATGTACAAAGTCAAGCATATTCTCCTGTATTACAGCATATAGCAATCTCTCTTCATTGAAATAATATTCTGCTTTTCTGGTCTCTTCCCCCTGCCCCCCCACCCCCACCACCACCACCACCAAAGTGGACAACCTCAAGTTTTCCAACATTGTATTCCATGAGCAAAACTTTGCCTACTAATTTAACCTTTCTATAGTATGACACTTTGCAGACTCTTTGAGCTGGATATTGATAGTGCAAGTCAGCGCAACACGTCTGCCTCGGACAAAAGTGCTCTGAATGGTCCGATTTTCATTCCAGGGGTGGATGGAGAATGGAGTCAGGCCCATCACAACTGGACACAGATCAGGGCGAGCATTGGGACTGCCGAGTGCATAAATGCACTATTTAAAAGGCCTGCTTTGGTTCTCCGGAACTTTGTCCCAGTTCTTTTGTAAAATAATTAGGCCCTCTGGCCTTCACCCCTCACACCTCAGCATGCCCTCACGCACTCCCTATTCCCCTTCCATGTCAGAATATGCTCCTCAACCGTCCCTCATTTCCCTTCATACCCTCCATACTGACTCATGCCCCCCAATCATTACCATGGCTCCTCATTGCCTCCATGCCACCTCAAGCTCCCACTCCCCATGTCAATTTAACAGTAACCCATACCCACTCCCTTTACCCTTGCACCCTCCATGCCATCTACCCAGTATCCACTATGGGCAGACCTCATGAGCTATGTTGAGAGAAAATAGAATTCAAATATTACACCGTTCACCATAAAAAAGCAAACTTCCATTTATAAAAGCACATTGATAAATTTAAAAGCACATGAAATACTTAATCCCATATCAAAGCAAATAGACTTTTATTCATAACCCCATAATCAAAGGCAACTAATTCATATCTTCTTTGAACTGTCAATAAACCTGTAAACATACAACCTCCACTGCCTGCTGGGATAATTGCAGGCAGTGCAATGCAGCCAATCTGGAATAATAATAGTCCTTGTGGTAATGTCAACAAACAACTATTATAACTGATAGAACAGATTTTTTTTTGTTTTCAAAATTTAAAGGGCTCAGGATTTAAATAGCTTCACAGATTGAATGTTTAAAAACTCTTACTGACACAGGCAAGCATTTTTTATATTTAGAGGGTTGGGGATTTAAATAAGATGACAATTTGCCAGTTCTATATATCTTATCTGCATTTCATGAAAATTCATGCTTCCTGCATAAAAAGTCGGTGTTCGAACTCAGCATTGAGTTCAAATGCCCCCTCTGCTGATGGCCAAAATGGGATCTGTCAGAAAGTTACGGGGAAGGCAAACCTTCCCAATATAGGTCCTGTCCACCATTTCTAAGGTACACTGAGTCTCCATGACTCTGTGAAAAAGTCTGACCCTTTTATATCCTGCTCACAATTTACTTTCCTACCTATCTTTGTATCATCACCAAATATGGCTGTAATACTGTTGATCCCTTCATACAAGTCATCAGTACAGATTGCAAATAGCTGAGGCCTCAGCACCGATCACTAGTTACAGTTTGCTGACGTGAAAATGGTCCAATTATCCCAACTCCCTGTTTCTTATTTGTTAGCCAATCTTCTCTCTATTTGTGTATATATCACCCCACAAGAACAAAAAATTTCCCAAGATGCTATCCCGTATTATAGAATCAAGCAATCTTGAAATTTCTTGTTGGTTATGCCAATAAATCAAATGTGTGTAATCTTTAAATACAGTTATTCAAAAAAAAATCAATTTATGATTCCGAGAACAGGAACTACAGAAAATATCAACAAACTTGTTTAACAGGTGGGAGACTTGATAACACTTGTGAAAAGCAAACTTCAGATAAAATATATCTGATGGACCTTGTACTCCAAAACGCAGGTGGTCATAGGTTTATGTAAAGTCTGATTATCTTAAATAAACAATGATACTTTGCCAGATATTCTGATGTAAACTGACTTATCCATTAGATTTCCCCAACCTGCGTTTACATTAAAAACTGAAGAACTATTTTAAGAAATTGTGAAAAAGGGGGAATTGTTTGAAAGAACAGCGACAGAATAAGTTTAATAACAGAGTGCCACTTTGAGTAGCTACTCATGTATTTGAGTAGCAGGACTCCTCCTATTGACAGAACACCGGGGCATAGATCACTGGGAGAGGCAGATATAGCAAAAGTTCAATGACATTGCAAGCAATGGTGATGCTTTTAACTGCTTTCTGAATCACTAGTATGGCAACAGAGGCTACATTTTAATTCTCCGGATCATAATAGATTTGCATATGTTTTAGGGAATTCTGTTCTCTGCTAATTAAAATAAGATCAGGCTTGTACTGGAATTTGTTTCATGAATTAGTTGAACATATTAACTGAGTTATGTGGGTGGCAGTGGTTAGCACTGCTGCATTACAGCGCCAGGGACCAGTTTTTGATTCTGGTCTTGGGTAACTGGTCGTGTGGAGTTTGCATATTGCCTACGTGGGAAGCGTGCATACACGTGCATGATCTTCATGTGGTGGTTGCACACGAGCTGGATGTTCAGGGAGTGGAGCCCTTTTCTGTTAACGTAGGCACTCTCGGATGGCCCGGTGAGCGCAAGGCGACATGTGTGCTCTCTATCAGCCCCTGGACCTGAGCATCTCAGCGATGGCAGAGAAACCTGCTGCCCGGGCACCTTGTTGGCATGGTCCATGTCAAAGATGATGTAGCTTTCCGCCCGAGCAAGCAAGTCATCTGTGACCTGTTCGATGCACCTGTGGACTATGGCCTGCACGATCCACATAGCACCGCGCTCGAGCCCTGGAATGATCTTGAGGCGTAAGCGTTCAGGGCTGCAGTGACCTTGATGGCAACGGTAGTGGGTGTCATCTTCGTCCACGACGACATGGCACAGATTTTACACCGTCCCCTTGTTGACGCAGAGCCTCATGTGGCCCACGCTGTCTGTCACTTGTTCAAAGGACCAGCGATGCCTGCACACCCTGGACCAGGGGTGGGCAAACTTTTCCGTGCAAGGGCCACATTCAGAAATTCACAATTCACAAAGGGCTGCATAGTATATTAAGTAAAATAATTACTTCACCCGGTTATGATTCTGGGCGCCTCATATAGAACATAGAACAGTACAGCACAGAACAGGCCCTTCGGCCCTCGACGTTGTGCCGAGCAATGATCACCCTACTCAAGTCAACGTATCCACCCTATACCAGTAAGTAACCCAAAAGCCCCCCCCCCCCCATTAACCTTAAAAAAAAATATTAAAAAAAACAACTTTTTTTTTAAAAACTTTTTTTTTTTAATGACTTGGTGGGCCGCAGAAATACCTTTGGCGGGCCGCATGCGGCCCGCGGGCCGTAGTTTGCCCACCCCTGCCCTGGACCATCATGGGCCTCCCCTCCCCCCTCTGGGTCTCTCCCTGGCCTGATGGGTGGCCGGGTCCTCGGTCTGGGACTGGTTCCAGCACATGGGCCGCTGCCATCTTCGGCGTCTATCGCCCGGGCTACCAGCAGAACCAATCAGGCCAGTTCTGCAGGATCCAAAATAACATCCATATCGTTCAGTATCTGTAAGGAATTGGGAAAGGGCGTTAGACTGACAAACAACGGTGACTCCCACTCCGGGGTCTTCCATTCCCCTATTGATCTCCCCCCTCTCCCAAATCCAGAACGCCCTTCCCATGCATTCCCGGCAGCAGGGTCCCCCCCTCTCCAACAGACCCCAGACACCGGTCATTAACGTCACCTGGATCGGGCGCTGGTCCCCCCTCGTTGCACTCACCCTCCAGCCGTGGACATGTCCCTGGAGCTGTGTCCCATCCCCTAGGTGTTTGTATCTCAGCTGCTGCGTGTGTGATGTTGCCTCCCACAGTTTCAGGCACAGTGTCCAGGCAAATTTAATTGAGAAGCAAGGTGACGATTCCCACATGGTGCATGGCCCGCCCACCCATGGGAATCCACTTGGGTTGTGTGAAGTGCTCCCTCAGCCACGATTGCCAATTTCCTATCAGCAATAGTCTTCGGCCACAAGGGCAGAGGCCTCAGCAGTCATTGGGAATTATAGGTGGGGCAGATGGGGAGGGACAAGGTTTGTCCCCGGAACGGGTATACGCGATCCAGGGGTTGGCATGGTGATGGTGCACGTGTTTGCCCATGGTGGCCCATGCTTGCAGAGGGTCCCTCGCTACCACCACCCCCCCCCCCCTCCTCCCCCCCCCCCTCCTCCCCCCCCCCCTCCTCCCCCCCCCCCCCCCCCCCCCCGCTAGGGTACCCCAGCCAAGAGTCCTCATCCCATACCCTGCAGAACAATGGGGTGGCAGCGCCCCGGCATCTTTGCCAGTGAGCAAAGATGGCTACTCACCTCCTCGGTTCCCCGCAGAAGCTCTTCCGCCAGGCTCACATTATTAAAAAGGAGTAATAATCGGCACCAGCATGACTACTTGCTGGGGAGGCCACGGGAGGCCATTGGATATGGGGTCGCTCCTGTTAACTGTATGGAAATAGAGTTTAAGTGGTGATAAATGGTTTCTCGCCAATCTACGGTGAGATCCCAATTTTGCCTTCGGGAGCGGGCAGTTTGCATCACAAATTGCCTGGCGCTTGGCTCGGTTCTCATTTTCGACCTCCCCTGCTAATCACCGGCTTCATTTCGCTTGAATGAGAACACATCGAGGCTGGAGAATCACGCCCAAAGAATACCTATAGTGCAGAAGGAGGCTATTTGGCCCATCAAGTCTGCAATGAATCTCTGAAAGTGAACCCTACCCACTTCCCATCCCTGCCCCATCCAATCTTTGGACACTAAGGGGAAATTTAGCATGGCTAATCCACCTAACTTGCACATCTTTGAACTGTGGGAGGAAACCGGAGCACCCGGAACAAATCCAAGCAGACACGGGAAGAACATGCAGACTCCACACAGACGGTCACCCAAGGTTGGAATTGTACCAGGATCCTGGCACTGTGAGAAAGCAGTGTTAACCATTGTGCCACAGGCCTGCACTAATTCAAAATTACTTGTGAAGAATCTCTCTGGACCTGGAAAATTATTTTTCTAGTGATTGTATTGGCAACTTTTTCCATTCTGTTAATTTCAAATTTGCTAAATGTATTGTTATGTAATATATCGTTTTTAAGTTTGTGATATTTCAGCTTCAACATTATAACATAGAGAAGAACCAGAGCTTACAAAATGAGATTGTTTTGTTACGTTGTGTGATTGAAGCATATGAAAACAATCTTTATTTTGCACTCAATAAAATTTCTATTAAGAAGTGCATTTTACTTCCTAGTCTGCTGTTGGTGAGAAATCTTCAATGCGATTGGTTGCTTAACGTGTCTGATAACGCCAGTGTTGCTGGATGCCTGCAGGTGCCCATGTGTTGGTACCAGATTCAAATGAGCATTGCAAATGACTGCAATATTTAGTATTAATCATTTGGGTCTTGGGAATGATATAAGATGAAACAGCGAAGAGAAATTCCAATTGCGAGTCCACAGTAACTGGAGACAAGTGATGTCTGAAGATCTGCTGTCTAAACATGGTAGTTTAGGATGAAATCTCCTCCAGAGCAATTGTTTATTAACAGTCTTGCATTTCAGTGATAGAAAGTTCAAGTGCTTGTTGTAAAGAAGAAACAGCTGGAGGTGTCAGATGTCTCCTAACAGATGCAATATAATGTATAGTAGAGGGGGAAAGTAACAGCTAACTTGTTCAGTGCATTTTAGTGAAATTTGTGCAGTGCAAAGATGTTTGATGAGATTCATTTTAGTTTGTGTATTAAAGTTTTAGTCCTCGCGCCCCAACCCCTCACAATCTGTTCTTCTTCCATGTACTGCTCATTCATGGAAAAGGAAATTAATTTAACGTGAAAATAAAACTTTCTGTTTATCCTTTTCAGCAAAGACTGTTAAATTGCATACTTCATGTGCCAGATAGCTAGAAGAGAGGGTATCAAATAAATGGCAAAGTTTGCCATTGTATTAACATTTCCAACAAACAATTGCAGTTGATGAAAATACTTCCTAAACCTACTTGTAAAATTATTTCCAAATGTTTATTTGAGGTCAGTGAAGGAATTTCCTACATTGGTTTTAGTTTGCAATAAGTGCATGCATGATACAGCAATCCCATTTGAGACTGGAAAAAGTCTTGAAAGGCATTCTGACTTGTTAAATTACAACGAACATACCTGCCATTATGTTGCTGCATATGTGCCCTAGAAATACATGGGAGCTGTTGTTGCTCTACATGGGGCTGGATTCTTCCGTCCAGCCCGTTACAAGAATGCCACGGGAGAGGCGCCGACAATGGAAAAATCCATTGACCTTGGCCGGGATTCTCCGGTCACAGGGCAACCGTGGCCGGAGAATCCCGCTCATGGTTTTAGTTAACTAATGATCTGGTATACTTGGTAAACAGATAATCCCATTAAATTATTATAGCGATGCTCTTGATATTTCTGCATGAAGAACATTCCATTCTGTCTGAATAGTCATTAAAATGCCTGTAATTTTATATTTTTGAAAATTATTTTTCAAAGATGTTGGGAGACATTCCATATGTTGTGCCGCTGGAGTTGTGAAATAGTGAAACTTTTGCCCACTGATTTCACCGTGCCCTAATTTCATCCCAAATCTGGATTTATAAGCAGTCATTTGTAAAATAGGGATGAGTACTCACACCTGAACTGATGCAATAAAGATACCCACCCTTCCTGGATCAATGTTACTCGGGGTGGAGTAGCAGAGGCCACTCTAGATAAGGATGGAAAGTTCGGCAAAGACCCAAACCATTGTGCCGCCTGAGTGTTCTTATTTAAATCAATATAAATTTGCAATAAAGTAATTTAAGAGTGTTGGAACAATAAATAAAGCTTTAAGGGGACGGTTAACTTTGATATCTGTTGAAGTTTCGTTTCTTTTATGACAGTAAAACTCAAAGAGGAGGTCTCAGAGTGGGTAGCAGGCACTGCCTCTGAGCCAGATTTGTCTATTCTGTTGAATCCTTCCTTTGGATTCTTTCACTCTTGTTTTCTTTCTAAAATCTCAGGTTTATCAGAGGACAATGTATTCATTGTAATCTTTCATTGAAGATTTTAAAATTCAGTTTCACAGAATGGCTCTTTTCACAGAATGGCTCTATCTCCCTCAGGAGCTAATTCATTGAACCGTGATGCACATGCCATTATAAAGTTGCATCATCAGGCCTCTCAAACCAAATTTTACTCTTGTTAGTGAGAAGACTTTACTTAATCTTGTAACAGGAGCTGTCAACAGATGTAGATGTTGCTGAACATACCAAGCCCAATCCCCGTTGAGACATTGTGGGCAAGCTGAAGAAGGGCCTGTCCCCATTGAATCAGAACTTTCTTTCTCTTTTGCAGTGTTGTGTATGCGTATTGGGTCTGGCTTGCAACTTAAATTTTCCCACCATTAAAATTTTCCTCTTCAGGGGACAATATTAACCAATTTGGTTTGAAATATTTTTTGTAAATAGCTGCCAGTACTGCCTGAAAAAGGTTAAGATGTCCCTTGCAATTTAATTACAGCACAATGCTAAAATATGTATCTTTTAAACTTCCTGAAAAGATGTTTTCGGGCATGATTTAACAGGAAAAAAACAGTTTTGGACATGTTTAGACCCCGCTCTTAAATCAATGTTTTTTTCTTGCCTCAGTGAAGAATGCCCCACTGAGGCCGCACTTTATTTCAGTTCCTGCACTGACGAACAGTTTTAAATGCTGCCCCTATCCCTCAACCTCACCGTGGCCTCCAAATCCTCCCCCCCCCCCCCCCCCCCCCCCCCCCCCCCGAACACCCCAACTTATTAGGAGGTCCTCAAGCCCCCCTCACCCCACCTCATAAGCGCTCGACACCCGCAGGCCTGATCACTGGCATGGGCAACCTGCCACCTCAGCACCTTGGCACTGGCACCCTGTCAGTGCCCCTTGAGGCCTGTAGTGCCAAGATGCCCATCTGGCATCAGGAGTGCCAGGGAACCACCCTGCCCAGAGCCCCATCACCCAGAGGCCTCCAAAGATTTTTGTGTGGACTAGTGCTAAACAGCGCCATGGTGAGGTTGCCCAAACCTCTAGCAAGATTTAAAAACCTCGTTGCATCCCAAGTTGGGCGGGACAAGGCAGTACGATCACGTCAATTATTTGGGAGAGAGAAATGACTGAGGTGATTTTGTTGCATTATGTCATACAGTTGATACAGTGCTGCATTTTGGTCATTCACATCATACGATGTATTTGTAAAATGAAAGGGAGTAATTTTCACCAATGACACTCCAAAATTTATCACAAGGCGCCATCTTGGTAAAAGATTTGAAGCCTATGGTAGGGATGACGACCTTCAGGCTCTTTAAGAAGCTATTTGCAATTTTCGGAACTGGGCGGAGAAGGAGATTAAGGCACAAAAAGATTTGTTTCTTCGGGGTCGGTTTGCAGGATTGAGGGAGCTGGAAGCGGAGTATGGGCTGGAGCAGGAGGAAATGTTTAGATAGATGCAGGTTCGAGATTTTGCCAGAAAGGAGATACAGAGCTTCCCGGTGGAGCCTGCCCGCACATTGCTGGAGGAGGTGCTGACGACAGGGGGACTGGAGAAGGGGGTAGTTTCCGCGGTTCATGGAGCTATTTTGGAAGAGGAGAAGGCACCACTGGAAGCAAATTGGGAGGAAGAGTTGGGAGATAATATGGAGGAGGGGTCTTCTATCTTCTATCTGCTATCTTCTGAAATCTGTGGAGATGTATGTCAAGATTGCTTTTTCCTCCTTTCCTCTACACTTTTCATATCCCACTAATATGTTTCCTTGCCTCCCTGAAATGCATTATCTTGCATATTTCTAGATTGAATTAAATTTGCTACTTTTCTGTTCACCTGATAAGTCGTTTGCTTTCTACCACTGAAATCAATTTGGGATTAAATTTGCCACTTTCCCTTTTTTTCCCATGGGCATTTACTTTTTTAATCGGTCTGCCATATGGGGACCTTGTCAAAAATCTTGATAAACCGCATGTGGATTATAGTAAATCTGCCACCCTGATCAACGTTCCTTGTTACCTCCTCAAAATATTCAGTCAATTTAGTCAAGACAAACTTCTCTTAACAAATCCATGTTGGCTGTCTTGATTAATACGATGTGGAGATGCCGGTGTTGGACTGGGATGGACATAGTAAGAAGTCTTTCGACACCAGGTTAAAGTCCAACAGGTTTGTTTCGAATCACTAGCTTTTGCAACATAGTTCCTTCATCAGGTGAATGAAGAGGTGGATTTCACGAACACATATATAGTCAAATTCATTTATGCAAGATGATACTTTGAATGTGAGTCTTTTCAGGTAATTAAGTCTTTACAGGTACAGTCATTGCAACCGGAGAGAGGGATAATCACAGGTTAAAGAGGTGTGAATTGTCTCAAGCCAGGACAGTTGGTAGGATTTTGCAAGCCCGGGCCATATGGGGGGGTCGGGGGGTGGGGTGAATGTAATGCAACATGAATCTAAGGCCCCAGTTGAGGCCGTACTCATGTACGGAACTTGCCTATCAATTTCTACTCGGCGATTCTGCGTTGTTACGCGTCCTGAAGGCCGCCTTGGAGAACGTTTACCCGAAGATCAGAGGCTGAATGCCCTTGACTGCTGAAGTGTTCCCCGACTGGAAGGGAACATTCCTGCCTGGAAATTGTTGTCCGATGTCCGTTCATCCATTGTGCATGGTCTCGCCAATGTACCATGCCTCGGATCTCATTAAAGGGTGGTGGTAGTGGCGGCGGGTGGGGGGGTCAGCAGATTTTAGTAATGTTTCCAGAACACGTAATAGAACAGAGAGTATAGAGAGCGGCAGGAACCCAAGTTCAGGCACAGCAAAAAATGGACAAGTATGAAAAGGGGGGCGTCAACGCAGGATGGAGGATGTTGTATCTAAATGAGTGCAATATACAAAACCAGGTAAATGAGCTGGTTGCGCACGTTGAAATTAGCCGGTACGATGTTGTCGGCATCACAGAGACATGGCTGCAAGGGGATCAGTGCTGGAATGTAAACATCCAAGGATATGTGTTCTAGCGAAAGGATGGGCAGAGGGGGTTGGGTAGCATTGTTAGTAAGAAATTAACTTAAATCAATAGCAAGAAGTGATATAGGGTCAGAAGACGTAGAATCTGTTTGGGTAGAGTTGAGGAATCGCAAAGGAGAAAAATTCCTGATGGGAGTTATCTACAGACCCCTATCAGTATGGAGGATGTGGGGCAGAAAATAAGTCAGGAGATAGAAAAGACATATAAAGGCAATATTACTAATCATGGGGGACTTCAGTATGCAGGTAGACTGGGAAAATCGGGTTGGTAGCCGATAGCAAGAAAATTAATTGGTGGAATGTCTACTAGATTTTTTTTTTGGAGAAACTTGTGGTAGGGAACAGGCAATTCTGGATTTGGTGATGTAAAATGAGGCAGATTTGACTGGGTAACTTGAGGTGAAGGAACCCTTGGGGGGGTGGTGACCACAATATGTTAGGCCTTGCCCTGCAGTTTGACAGGAAAAACCTGGAATCAGATGTAACAGTTTTACAATTGAATAAAGTCATGAGGGTAGTGCTGGCCAGAGTTGATTGGAAGGGGAGCCTAGCAGTGGAACAGTTGAACAACAATGGCAGGACCTTTTGGGGGTTATTCGGGAGGCACTATAGAAATTCATCCCAAGGAGAAAACATGCCGAGGGGAGGTTAAGGCAACCATGGCTGACAAGCGATGACAAGGACAGCATAAAAGCAAAAGAAAGCGCCTACAATGTGGCGTGGATTAGTGGGAAGCCAGAGGATTGGGAAGCCTTTAAAAACAAGCAGATGGCAACAAACAAAGTAATAAGGGGGGGGGATGAAATATGAGTGTAAACAGTTGGTTGGGCGGCACGGTAGCACAGTGGTTAGCATTGTTGCTTCACCGCGCCAGAGTCCCAGGTTCGATTCCCGGCTTGGGTCACTGTCTGTGCGGAGTCTGCGCATTCTCTCCGCGTCTGTGTGGGTTTCCTTCGGGTTCTCCGGTTTCCTCCCACAATTCCCGAAAAACGTTCTGTTAAGTGAATTGGACATTCTGAATTCTCCCTCTGTGAACCAGAACAGGTGCCGGAGGGCTTTTCACCGTGACTTCATTGCAGTGTTAATATAAGCCTACTTCTGACAATAAAGATTATGATTGTTAAGCTAGCTAATAATATAAATATAAAAGAAGGTTACAAGAGTTTTTTTTGATACATAAAAGTTAAGAATGACGCAAGAATACATATTGACACACTGGAAAATGTGGCTGGAGAAGTAGTAATAGGAAACAAAGAAATGGCAGAGGAAATGAATAGTTACTTTGCATCAGTCTTCACAGTGGAAGATACCAGTGGGATACCAGAACTCCAGGTGAATCAGGGGGCAGAGGTGAATGTAGTGGCCATCACTAAGGAGAAGGTTCTGGGGAAACTGATAGGTTTGAAGGTGGACAAATCACCTGGACTGGATGGACTACACCCCAGGGTTCTAAAAGAGATAGCTGAGGAGGCATTGGTTGTAATCTTTCAGGAATCACTGGAGGCAGAGTGTGTCCCAGGGGACTGGAATATGGCTAATGTAACGCCCCTGTTTTAGAAGGGAGTGAGGCAGTTAGCCTGAGTTTAGTCATTGGTAAGATTTTAGAGTCCATTATTAAAGATTAAATTGCGGAGTACTTGGAAGTGCATGGTAAAATAGGACTGAGCCAGCACAGCTTTGTCTAGGGGAGGTCATGTCTAATAAATCTGTTAGAATTCTTTGAGAAGGTAACAAGGAAGTTAGACAAAGGAGAACCAGTGGACGTGATCTATTTATATTTCCAGAAGGCATTGGACAAGGTGCCATATAGGAGGCTGTTAAAGAAGTTAAGTGCCGATAGTGTTCGGGGTAAGATACTGGCATGGATAGAGGATTGGCTGACTGGCAGAAGGCAGAGAGTGGGAATAAAGGGGTCTTTTTCAGAATGGCAGCTGGTGACCAGTGGTGTGAATCAGGAGTTGGTGTTGGGGCCACAACTTTTCACAATATACGTTAACGATCTGGAAGAAGGAACTGAGGGCATTTTTGCTTAGTTTTCAGATGATACAAAGATATACAAAGGGACTGGTAGTTTTGAGGAAAGGGGGGGGGGGGGGCTGCAAGAGGACCTGGACAGGCTAGGAAAGTGGACAAAGAATTGGCAGATTGAATACAATGTGGAAAAGTGTGAGGTAATGCACTTTGGTAGGGAGAATAGAGGCATAGACTATTTTCTAAGTGAGAAGCCTTCGGAAATCAGAAGCACAAAGGGACTTTAGAGAATCCTGTACTAGGACACCTAAAGTTAACATGCTGGTTCAGTTGGCACTTAGAATGGCAAATGCAATGTTAGCATTCATGGTGAGAGGACTAGAATACAAGAGCAGGGATGTACTATTGAGGCTGTCTAAGGCTCTGGTCAGGCCTTTGTTGGATCCCTTTACAGTGCATAAGGAGGCCCTTTGGCCCACCGAGTCTGCACCGGCTCCTGGAAAGAGCACCCTATCCAAGCCCACACCTCCACCCTATCCCCATTACCCAGGAACCCCACCCAACACTAAGAGCAATTTTGGACACTAAGGACAATTTAGCATGGCCAATCCACCTAACCCGCACATCTTTGGACTGTGGGAGGAAACCGGAGCACCCGGAGGAAACCCACGCACACACGGGGAGAACGTGCAGACTCCGCACAGTGACCCAAGCCGGGAATCCAACCTGGGACCCTGGAGCTGTGAAGCAATTGTGCTAACCACAATGCTGCCGTGCTGCCCCGTGGGAGTCAAAAGATGGTGGCAGCCTTAAAAATGGCGCCCCGATCGGCGAGTTGTTTTTTTGAACTGGCGAGCTGGCTCGTCAACACAGGAAATGACTAAAGTGCGACCTCAGCGGGGTGTTCCCTGCTGAGGCCAAAAAAAATGGGAAACTGCCGTTGGATAGCAGTGTCAAGAAACACCCGCCAAACGTGCCCGAAACGGGTCTCTGTAGAGCCTGATGCTGAATCTTTTCGCAGAAATGAAGGAAAGTATAACGCAAACACTGTGTCGGCTCGTTGTATTTTAGTGACTGTTTACCTTTCAGTCACAGGACATGATATATGTGGGATTTGTGTTTTTTGTCCTGTTGAATCGCGCCCAATGAGATTGGGACTTCTGCATCCGGGTCTTCCTGACTCCAGGAAAATTGGCCCTAAGTTTCAGAAGGCTTGCGCCAACATTTAGCAGTTCAACGGTTACTTTCTCCAGTAAGCTACTCTTGATATTTAACACTGTTATTAAATATAAACAGAAGACTGACTTTCAGATTGATACCTGGAAACTCTAGGAAGCATGTATTTCAGTTCTGTGTACTGGACTGTAAGCATTGGCCTGTGTGTGTTTGGTAACAGTAGTGGTGGAAGCAGAAGTAGCTGCTCAGGTATACATGCATGTAGGTGGCAAATGAGCGTCTAATGTCTAATAGTTACCATGGCTTGTTATTAGTAGGCAAGTGATTCTCCAAAGAGTAACCAGGAGAATATATATGTCTGCTCAAAAATTGATCTAGATTTTTGATGAGGCTGGAGTAGGTAAAAATGCACACAGTTAGCAAGGGCTTGCTTGTAAAACAAGGTAGTGATTGAACTGGGGAATATGGTACTTAATAGAAATAGATCACTTATTATGTACTGCAGAAATTGGCAATTAATTCTTTATAGCAGGTCTCTGTTTTGTGTAATTATTGACCAATGTTCATTCTTGTCTACTGGAAGAATCTTGCATGCTGCACAGTTAAACTTTAGTTCTAAGTTGTTTCAAAGTCTAACAAGTAAATGACTCAGAAGAGTACTAATAGTTTTTTCTTTCTAAATAAAACATGCTGCTCTTTACTGAAATGTTTTTATGCAACTTTTAATTCTAAAGGCTTGAAATTTCTGCCAAGAATCAAAACAAAAGAAATATCCCTTCAGAGGAAAATAAAGGGTAAAAAGAGCAATTGAACCGGATTCCCATGTGTTCTTTTATTTACAAAATATTACTCTGTTTGTACAATAAACTCTACTTCCCTTCATGTGACCTATTTATGTTTTTATCTTGTAAGGTTTCTTTTGTGTGATTCCACCGCCACCCCCCCCCCCCCCTCCCCCCATTCCCATATGCTGTGTTTCTTTCAGATTGTTTGATTGCTGCATTTTGAAATAGATGGGTGTGTTGTGATCTTATATTAAACAAACAGATTGCAGCAACCTTGTTCTACTGTATCTCTGGCATCCCTATGCTGATTAGGGTTGCTGGAGCAACGCTTATGTTTGTTGAAACATCAGAATGCTGTACACCCCACTCTAATATTCTAGATATTACCCTTACAATTCCAGTTGTATCAAGGTATTAAGAGCATAGGCTTATTAGTTTGGTATAAAGTGGGTTACTCCTTTAAAGTCTCTGTAATCATGTATTTTTGGTTTACTCACTTTTGTTTTGCTTTGTTCAATTTTTATTACCTTTACATCGTTCAGGTTTTTTTTTATCAAGCAGAGTTTTTTCCTGATATCTATATTTCTCTCTCTCTCTCTCTCACTCTATTATGTATATATAATTTTCAGGATCATTATAATAGGTCAGATTAAATTGCCGTTGTGTAGTTTCATCAAACCCAATGGCAAAAAACACTTAATTCTTGAAATTTAAATACTTCCTGCCAGTTTGGGTGACAAGATCACTGGCCTGATACTGTGGATTCCTATTTTGGACAAACCAAATAAACTGCGGGAGCATTAAATGGGCAGCCTCTTAAAGGATACTGCCTGACACAAACAATACTGTGATATTCCCAGCACATTTTAATTAAGGTTATTAATTAAAAGTCAGAAAGTGTAGATTGAACAGAAACTGTTCTCGTTCCAAATGATTAAGTGATAATCTTCTGTTGGTTTGGGACACATGAGCGTCAGTAAAGGTTTTACTATGGCTGTATGCCAGAGCCAGTGGGCCAAGACTTTTGAACAGATGTTAATGTTTATGCAATAACATACCACATAACTGGATATTTTTACTGTTGTATTATATTTACTTATGAAAGATAACTGCTGTGCAATATCACTTTCCACCAATAGATACTGCTATTCTGCCACCAAAGAGAGATGGGATTGTAGAGAAATTAAAATATTTGTTCTATAGTTTCTGAGATCAATGTTTGAAATATTGTATTGAGACTTTTTTTTAAAATTAGTTTTACTTCACATTTAGATTCCTTATTTTATTATGTGTCATTGATTATAACTTTTAAGTTTAAAAAAATATTTGTAATGACATAATACACAAGCCTTGACTTGGCACTTGAGCATTGCTCTATTTGTTGTATGTTTAATCTATCATTAATAGTTGAACAACAGAACCATGTCACTAATTCCCTCTAGTATGATTGACTTCACGTGCACAGCGTTGAATAGAAAAAAGATTCTCTTGTCTGCTTTTCTGTTTGTCACTGTTCAGTGAGACAAATTACATTACTGTGCATAATTAAATCACACGCCAAATGCCTCAATGCACTGTTTGCATAGGTTGCTGCTGGCACATGCTTTTACACTCTGCAGTGAACCAGGATATACTCTGGATTGACGGAATGGAGTAAGGAGGGCGTGGTACGGTGTAAATGACAGTGTACAATTATGTTGCAGCTGATGACCTATGGTTTCTCACTAATGCAGATTTCAGTCTTTGATCCATGATTAAATTGTTCCACGTTGCACTTTTGTGCTATAATGTTATAGGATTTAGAGGATGTCCTCATTGTGAAGCCTTTATCTTCAATAAGGACTGTGTGATGATTATCCTTACCAATGCCAGCATAGATACTTGGTTTGTGACACTTGCATTGTGAACACAAAGTCATAGGTGCCAGAATGTGGCGACTGGGGGCTTTTCACAGTAACTTCATTAAAGCCTACCTGTGACAATAAGCTATTATTATTATGTAGGTTACTCCCTCAAGTTGACTCCCTCAAAACCTGATGCAGGACCTGTTTGGCAGCTTCTGCCAGGTATGACGGTGGAAGTATTACTTTGTACAGATTGTTGATGGGTATTCAAGACCCCACCCAAAACACACCTCATCCTCTTGTTTCCTCCAGTTGTTCAACATGCATGAGTTGAGTCTGGGAAATAGTGGGTATCAGCAAACATTTTTACAACCTGGGGTTGAGACTTCATGGGACCTGGGAGTTCTGCCGTGCTCATCTGACGGTATGCTAACCAGGTAGGGAATCAAGTGTTATGAAGAAAGTGAAGTTGAGGATTATCTTCCAAGGTCAGTCATGATCTAATTGAATGGCGAGCTGACTTGACGGACCGAATGGCCTACTTCTGCTCCCACCTCTAATGTTCTTCCTGTCTTTGGTGTATTAATTCAGTTGGCAGAACAGGACATTGGCAGGATTTTCCATTTGGGAGAATATGTTCTCCCGCCAAAGCTGAATTGCACCTGATGGGGAACACAAATTTTTGCATGGCGAGGATTAAAGGTGACTTTGAAGTGGTCAGCTGTGAAACTAACAGCACTTAGCTCTGTTAACTCTGTGGACCACGGGCAGCACGGTGGCACAGTGGTTAGCATTGCTGCCTACGGCGCTGAGGACCCGGGTTCGAATCCCGGCCCTGGGTCACTGTCCGTGTGGAGTTTGCACGTTCTCCCCGTGCCTGCGTGGGTTTCACCCCCACAACCCAAAGATGTGCAGGTTAGGTGGATTGGCCACGCTGAATTGCCCCTTAATTGGAAAAAAATAATTGGATATGCTAAATTAAAAAAAAAAAAACTCTGTGGACCACTGGGCAACACGGTGGCACAGTGGTAGTACTGCAGTCTCACGGCGCTGAGGTCCCAGGTTCGATTCCGGCTCTGGGTCACTGTCCCTGTGGAGTTTGTACATTCTCCCCGTGTTTATGTGGGTTTTGCCCCAACAACCCAAAGATGTGCAGGGTAGGTGGATTGAACACGCTAAAATTGGAAAAAATTAATTGGGAAATTTAAAACAAACCCTGTGGATCACAGAGATCCACAGCATCAAATGCATATTTGTCTGGACCAGCAACAACTCGCACCCACGTGATTCCCAGCCCAGAGGACCGGAGAGTCAAGAGGGCTGGGAGAATATGGCACCAGTCCATTAATAGGATGCAAATAGTCTTCCCATTTGCAACCTCACTTTGGTGGAGAGCACAAACTTTGATCCCGATGCCAGAGGGGGGCCAGAGCATCAAATGCGGCTGATGCTGGATTCTCTGATGCATTGGAGGTGTGAGGCAGAGAATCCATCCCATTGTGTGGTATTCTCTGAAAAAAATATCGTTGAAATATAATAGGCGAGACTCTCTGTTTCTCAGACTAAGTGTTGACGCAGAATTTGAGGAGTTCCACGACAGCAAAACTGGCGCCGCAACTGGACCAAATCCGCTACTGTTAAGGGGCTAGCACCGGCGCCACATGGAACACAATCGATTCCAATGAGAAATGGTGCGAGATTCGCCGTGTTTGGTTTTTTAAAAAATAATTTTTATTGAAAAACTTTGAATTTATACAACAACAACGAACCATAATAAAATACCAAAAATAACAGTAATATTAGCAATCATAAACATTCGCCCCACCTCCATGAACAACACAGCATTTTAACAACAATGCAAATTAACACAATATTAAGTTACATAAAATAAACTACAATAAGGAACACCCCCCCCCCCTGCCCGGGTTGCTGCTGCTATTGACCAAGATACCTATCTTTGAGCCAGGAAGTCCAGAAAAGGCTGCCATCGTTTATAGAACCCTTGTATTGATCCTCTCAGGGCAAATTTGACCCTTTCCAATTTTATAAATCCCGCCATGTCACTGATCCAGGTCTCCACACTTGGGGGCCTCGCATCCTTCCACTGTAGCAGGATCCTTCGTCGGGCAACTAAGGACGCAAAGGCCAGGACACCGGCCTCTTTCGCCTCCTGCACTCCCGGCTCTACCGCAACTCCAAAAATTGCGAGTCCCCACCCTGGTTTGACCCTGGATCCAACCACCCTCGACACCGTCTCCGCCACCCCCTTCCAGAATTCTTCCAGTGCTGGGCATGCCCAGAACATATGGGCGTGGTTCGCAGGACTCCCCGAACATCTGGTGCACCTGTCCTCACCCCCAAAGAACCTACTCATCCTAGTCCCGGACATGTGGGCCCGGTGCAGCACCTTAAATTGGATGAGACTAAGCCTCGCACATGAGGAGGAAGAGTTGACTCTCTCCAAGGCATCCGCCCAGTTCCGTCCTCTATCTGCTCCCCGAGTTCCTCCTCCCATTTAGCCTTCATCTCCTCCACTGACGACGACTCCACCTCCTGCATGACCTTATAGATGTCACACACCTTCCCCATTCCAACCCACACCCCCGAAAGCACTCTGTCCGTCGTCCCCCGCGAGGGCAGCAAAGGGAATCCCTCTACCTGTCGCCTAGCAAACGCCTTTACCTGCAAGTATCTGAACATGTTCCCTTGGGGAAGCCCAAATTTATCTTCCAGTTCCCCCAGGCCCGCAAACCTTCCGCCAATAAACAGGTCCCTCAATTTACTGATGCCCACCCTTTGCCACCCCCTAAATCCCCCATCCCTGTTCCCTGGGATGAACCGATGATTGCCACCCAATGGAGCCTCCATCGAGCCCCCTGTTTCCCCCCTATGCCGTCTCCACTGTCCCCAGATTCTTAGTGTTGCAGCCACCACCGGGCTCGTGGTAAACCTCTTGGGGGAGAGCGGCAACTGCGCTGTTATCATGGCACCCAGGCTCGTACCTCTACATGACGCCATCTCTATTCTTTTCCACGCCACCCCTCCCCCCCTCCATCACCCATTTACGCACCATTGACACATTGGCCGCCCAATAGTACCCCAGAAGGTTGGGCAGCGCCAGCCCGCCTCTATCCCTCCCTCGCTCCAGGAACACCCTCTTCACTCTCTGAGTCCCATGTGCCCACACAAAGCTCAAAATACTGCTAGTCACTCTCCTAAAGAAGGCCCTGGGGATAAAGATGGGCAGGCACTGAAAGAGGAACAAGAACCTCGGAAGCACCGTAATTTTGACGGACTGCACCCTCCCCACCAACGACAATGGCAGCATGTCCCACCTCTTGAACTCTGATCTACAAGTCTGGTGAAATTATGTTTGTGAAGAGTCCCCCAGTCCCAGGCCACCTGCACCCCCAGGTACCTAAAGCTCTCTCCTGCCCGCCTAAGCGGGAGCCTACCAATTTCTTCCTCCTGGTCTCCAGGGTGCACCACAAACACCTGATTCGCTGTGTTTGTGATTGACACTCAGGTGGCTGACAAGCTGCAGCCTCATTGATACACTGATGGTGCCATATTCTCCCAGCCCTCTTGACTCTCCAGTCCTCTGGGCTGGGAATCACGTGGGTGAGAGTTGCTGCTGGTCCAGACAAATATGCATTTGATACTGTGGATCTCTGTGGTCCACAGAGTTTTTTTTAAATTTCCCAATTCATTTTTTCCAATTAAGGAGGGATACACACCATCCCAGCCAACAGGATGGCAGAAAAATGCACGGCCCACAGATTCACCGACGTGAGCTGAGACCCTCCTGGATGCAGTGGAGGAGAGGAGGATGACCCTGTATCCTGTCGGGAAAGAGGCCGTCCCCAGCCAGCGCCGCAGCCGGAGCCCCCCCACCCCCACAGCAAGTGGAGGTAGGGACACCCACTGGGCCGGACAGTTGGAGGGCAAGCCAACCCCAGGAACTAGCTGCCGTCCAGACGGGTTTCGGGCTTCTGCAACGGACAGTCCTACTGATTATGGAGATGCAGTCGCAGAGCCAGGGACTGCATGAGGGGTTGTCGGCGAGCATCCAGTTGGAGGAGTCCAATCACATGCAGCAGCAGGAGGTGGTGCCGATCTTGCGTGCCACGCAGGCCAACACCATATGGGTGGCTTCGGCAGTGGAGGCATTGGGTGCTACGGTTTGGGCTACGATTCAGCATGTCCAAGGCCTGGGGCACCTGTACGGGTACTGGCCAAGGCCCAGGACAGGGTTATCGCCTCACAGGCAACCACTAGTCAGAGCCACCTGGGACATTGCAGTGGCGCTTCTGAGCATGGCCCAGTCACGCCGGGCCATGTCTGGGAATGCAGGCGGCATGGCACTGGCCAACGTGGCGCAGACACAAATAGAGGTGGCCCAGTCCCAGAGGGAGATGGCACAGTCACTGGCTGATGTGACATAAACCTAGAAAGTGGTGGCATTGTCAGTGAGTGATGTGAAGATATCCATGACCGCGAGCGTGCGGACCCTGGCTGAAACCAAAGTGGACCTGCAGGTCTGGCAGCTGCAGGTGGCGGGGGAGCCTCGGAGGGGGGGGGAATAGCTCAGCTCACATCCCCTCCCATGGAGTAGCCCAGGGGCCATTGGGCACCCCGAGGGAGGGGGAAGTGATATTGCCCGAGCCGATTACTCCCGCATCGCTAGTGCATCGGTGGGCTGTGGGCAGAAAAGATTGGCACCACGCCACCTGGGACAACGGAGTAGCAGCCGGGCCCATCCCTGCCCGGTTGCCCAGAAGACGGCCACCAACAGGGACCCAGGTCGCACAGCGGGAATCACAGCAGGCCTCCACTCCTGTAATAATAATATTGTTACAAGTAGGCTTACATTAACACTGAAATGAAGTTACTGTGAAAATCCTCATACTGTCAGGGAATCCACTTAGATGTAGCGTTTGGGCCCGTAAGGCCAGAAATTTAGACACCAGTTAAGTTGGCACGGGTGCAGGGCACAGTTTAGTTATAGGGGCTCGGGCAAGCATATGTATGTATTTGTGCACATCGAACACCTGTTACCACTGTTACAGCCTGCCTCGGTGCTCGGTCAGATGGGTGCAAGGGCTGGGCTGGCCAGAGAAGGGATGTGGGGAGGCATTGGTCGGACGCTCTGGGTGCCACCCCAGCCGACCATCCCGATAAACATCACCCCAGGGATCCAATAGGATCGTGTGTGATGGAATGGCCAGCTCGCATGCAGGGATCACCCAGCTGGGCAGTGGAAAGTGGTACCATGTGCAGGAGTCAGACGCTGTCACACAATGCAGAGCGCCAGAGCTCATCGCAGAGCGGGTTGTCAACATCCTCCATCCCATAGACCATACCCGCTGTTACTGCCAACCCAAGGCCCACACCCCGTAGTGCAGCACGTATGTATCACTGAGGGAGTGGCCGGGGGGGGGGGGGTTGGCGGTTGGATGTGAGTGAGGGGTGTGTGGGAAGTGGTGTTTCTGCCCTGAGCCAGCCCCACAATTTTGTGAACCTGGAGGCGATCACAGCATCCCGTGTGTGTTGGCCCTGGTGCATACGTCGTACAGCCTCCTTTGCCTGCCTGGGCCCATCCTCGCTCTCCCCTGCATCGTCCTCGTCGGACGAGGACTGGCATCCCTCCGCCAGCACATCGCCTCTCTACTAAGTGGTCAGCCCTCTCGGCATCATACTGGATAGCCCCTCCACAACAGTCCAGGTACCTGAACAGCATCTTCATGAGGCTGAAGCACCGCTCGATCACGCTCCTGGTTGCTGTATGGGTGTCGTTTTAGCGTGCCTCCGTGTCGGTCTATGGCCTCCGGATCGGTGTAATCAGCCACGTCCGCAGCGGGTAACCCCTGTCACCCAGGAGCCAACTGCCCAGCCGGGGGAGTGCGTCTCGAACATGTAAGGAATCGTTGAGTGTGCCAGGATGAAGGCATCGTGCACACTGCCCAGGTGAATAAGGTGCAGCTGAAAGTTACATATCAGCTGTACGTTCATCGAGTGGAAACCCTTTCAGTTTATGTAGAGCGGCTTGTCATCTGCAATTGCTTGTATGGAGACGTGAAACCCATCGATCAGGGATGGCACGGTGGCACAGTGGTTAAATGAAACTCGTCGATCACAGCCTGGACCTGTGGCATTCCATCAATGGCGACGAATCCCGTTGCCCGGAATCCTGGTGGGTTTGGTCCACATTGAAATGGATGTATTGAGCCGCCTGGCCATATAGGGCCTCTGTGACGCTGCGGATGCACCTGTGCACACTGAGGTCTGCGAGACCCCCACCCCCTGCTGCTGACGGTCAGTTTTCCTTAAATAATTCGATGAATGGCTGCCACCTCTGGGTGAGCCCCTTAAGATGAACTTAATTTTCTCTAGCCTGAGAAACCCTGCCATGTCACTGACCCAAACACCCGACTTTGTAGGCTCCGAGTCCCTCCATCCCAACAAAATCCGTCTCTCGGCCACCAAGGAGGCAAAGGCCATAACAAGGGCCTTTCTCTCTCCACCCCCCCCGGGCTCCCAGACCTTCCGGAACTCCAATATTGCTACCCCTGGACTCACCCTCCCTTCCAGGATCTCTGACATGACATCTGAAAATCCCCTCGGCCTTGGACAAGCCCAAAACTTATGTACATGGTTCGCAGGACTTGTCCTCCACCTCTTCAAAAAAACCTACTCATCCAGGCCACAATTGTATGAGCCCTGTGGACCACCTTGAACTGGATCAAGCTACGCCTGGCACACAATGAGGATGCATTGACTCTCCTCAGGGCCTCCTCCCATAACCAGACTTCCAACTCCCTCCCAACTCTTCCTCCCACTTCCTCTTCACCTCCCTGATTGGGACTCCTTTCCACTCCATCAGTTCCTTGTATATTTCTGAGACCCTCCCCTCCCCAATCCCTGTTTTAGACATCACCTTATCCTGTAGTCCCCTTAGAGGGAGGCGAGGGAAACCAGGAACCTGCCTCCGGACAAAATCCCGCACCTGTAAGTACCTGAACCCATTCCCCCCTGGCAACTCAAACTCCTCCTCTAGCTCCTCCAGGGTCGAGAAACCCTCCTCAATGAAGAGATCCTCAAATCTCTCAATCCCTGCCCGCTGCCACCTCCTGATGCCCCCATCCTACCCCCACGGAGCAAACCGGTGATTGTCACAGATCGGTGACCACACCTACGCCCCTTCCAGTCTCATGTGCTGCCTCCATTGCCCCACATTCTCAGGGCTGCCACTACCACTGGACATGTGGAGTACCGAGCTGGCGAGAAGGGCAGAGGTGCCGTTAACAAAGCCTTCCTCAACCAGCTCCTTACTTAAAGTTTATCTTGTGCGGGATTCTCTGATCCTGAGGCTAAGTGTTGACGCCATCGGAAACGCTTTTGCGTTTCCCGACGGCGTCAACACAGCCCCAGGATCAGCAATTCTGGCCCCTACAGGGGGCCAGCAGGGCGCTGGAGCAGTTGAAAAATGAAAGTAAAAAGCTGACAGACAGCCCAGCTCCACCCACACTCTGACATCACTGATAAACACTCATTTCTTAAAGGTACATTTCTTAAACATCCATTTCTTAAAGGTACTCTCACATGACAACACTAACCCAAACTCCATCTGGAGCCTCTGCCTCTCACTTAACAGCCCTAACAGGGACTGAGTACCTCCGATCCACACTCAAAATCTCATCTACCAGCCTTGCTCTCTCTTGCTCCAGTCACTCCCTGTGCACTGAATCCAAATAAATTCCCTCCCAAACTAGCGCCTTGAGTACCTCCCACAGCATGGCAGTGGTGATCTCCCTCGTGTTGTTCAACTCCACATTGTCCCGAGTGGCAGCCCTCACCCACTCACAAAGCCCCTCATCCACCAACCGTCCCACATCTAAACTAAACTGTGGCTGTTGGGCCTCCCCGTGAACTATCCGTAAATCTGCCCAATGTGGTCCCCGCCTGATACTTCTGACTTCCCCTCCCCTCTCCAGTCCACCCCTTGGCTAAATCCTCCAAGGCCTCTTTCCTCTGCTGCTGGAATTTATTATTCAACACTGATTGGCAGCACAGCCCCCTTGCCGTCCGCCATCTTCACCTGACGCGCACCATCAAAGCTTTCCTGCTCCAGCTGGTCTCCCTTTCTCGTGGCACTCGTCTGCTGATCTATACACCATCCTCACCAGAGGAGTATATCCTTCCCTGGGCACTCCTAACTTTTGTCCTCAAATAGTACATCATTCGTGTGGGGATAGGACCGAAAGAAAACACCTTGAGTGGGAGGCACCAAATGTTTGACCACTCACTCCATGGCCACCACCCAGCGCCGGCCCTAGGGTTGCTGGCGCCCCGGGCAAGCTGAAATTCGGCGCCCTTGGGGGGGGGGGGGGGGGGCCGTGGGGCCGAGAGGGGGGGGCCGAGAGGGGGGCGGGGCCGAGGGGGGGGCGGGGCCGAGGGGGGGGCAGCGGACCCGGGGGGAGGGCGGGGGCGGGGGCGGGGCCGAGAGGGGGGCGGGGCCGAGGGGGGGGCAGCGGACCCGGGGGGAGGGCGGGGGGGGTGGACCCGGGGGGAGGGCGGGGGCGGGGCCGAGAGGGGGGCGGGGCCGAGGGGGGGGCAGCGGACCCGGGGGGAGGGCGGGGGGAGTGGACCCGAGGGGGGGGCGGACCCGAGGGCGGGGCGGGGGACCTGGGGGGAGCGGACCCGGGGGGGGGGGGCGGGTGGACCCGAGGGGGGGGCGGGTGGACCCGAGGGGGGGGCGGGTGGACCGGGGGGGGGGGGCGGGTGGACCGGGGGGGGGGGGCGGGCGGGCGCGTGGACCCGAGGGGGGGGGGGGGGGGGCGCGGGGCGGGCGGACCCGAGGGGGGGGGGGGGGGCGCGGGGCGGACCCGGGGGGAGCGGACCCGGGGGGAGGGCGGGGGAGCGGGGGACCCGGGGGGAGGGCGGGGGGAGCGGACCCGGGGGGGGGGCGGGGCGGGGCGGGCGGACCCGAGGGGTGGGGGGCGGGGGGACGGACCCGAGGCGGGGGGGGAGCGGACCGAGCGGGCGAGCGGACCGAGGGGACGGACTGGGGGGGTGGGGGGGTGGGCGGCCACCGCGCATGCGCTGGTTGGCGCCGGCCCAACTGCGCATGCGCGGGACCCGAGTCTGGCGCCCCCTAGCACATGGCGCCCCGGGCAACAGCCCGAGTTGCCGGTGCCCTGAGCCGGCCCTGCCACCACCGGAAGTCCAATATCTTTTAGTTCTCCCATCCAAGTACTAACCAGGGCCGAGTCTTAGCTTCTGAGATTGGGCACTTTAGACTAGTATGGCCGTAGGCTCGCACTTTCAATTCTGAGAAAAATCTTAACTTTTGCCTTTGCTCTTTACCCATCTAACCAGATGGTCACATTCTCCTTAGTTTCATGTGCCGAATCTTTGGAAGTTATTTGCATCTTATCGGATATTTTCAAAGTTTATAAAGAACTTATTCATTAAATTTCCTCTATCTTTCCTCTCCGATATACCTTCA
Source organism: Scyliorhinus canicula (assembly GCF_902713615.1). Taxonomy (NCBI): domain Eukaryota; kingdom Metazoa; phylum Chordata; class Chondrichthyes; order Carcharhiniformes; family Scyliorhinidae; genus Scyliorhinus; species Scyliorhinus canicula. The sequence continues at coordinate 80,975,855 of NC_052150.1, forward strand.
AAGAATCCTAAATTTTTGGAGAAGTACAGAGTCCCTTTTAGAAATCAATTTGTGATTGACTCATGTTGTTTTACTTAGTTGGCCAGTTCATCCAATATTAAAACCTCTAGTAATTTACTGACACTAGAAGGAAGAGTTAGGAAGTAAAATTCAACTTCAGTGAGAACACAAAATGGACTGAAAGGGAAAGTAAAAACCTGAGAGGCCATCTGGAAAACATATCAACAGAAGCAAGCTGAACAGATGGTCAGCCATCTGTTTTTCCGATGGCTTGTGAATGTTTTGCTGCTTCAAGAGGGGTACTGGACTTAGCTCTGTGGACACTGCTTGCAGGGGAGTGATAGGTTTGTTTGATTGGCATCTTCATTATCTTATAATAATTTCAGAGTTCTTTGAAGAGTTATTTCAATGCTTTGTGTATATTTACAAAAGGTTAAGAGGTGTGAAGTGGCTACATTTTTTGTGATTGATACAATGAATGGTTGTGATTGATTGGCAGCTTTATGGAAGGTAAGAAGGGAGGTATATTTCAAACGGAATATTGAATGGTAGCCAATTATTTTGGTTTCCAACCTTGATTCACGACTCCAATGAGCTGCCATGAACGATGTCAACTGGCATAATGAGACTGACGCCATCAAGGCCGCCGGTGGAATGGGGGTTTTTGAAATGCCCACCACCACAAAGGAGCCAGCAAATGTTGCCCCATTACCCAATCCTTTATCCCACAACGGCAAAAATTGCCAGTAACATGAATGGGGTAGGAAGACCGAATCTGGTCCCACCCACCATTTTTAAAGGTTTCCCTCCTTGGTCTGACTCCACAAATATCCGAGCTTTTGTGTCCTCACAATTTGCTTTTTTTGTATTGGCAGCAAATTTGGCTGCAACACACTCGGTTCTTTCTTTCATGTTATTAATATGGATCATAAATATTTGAGGGCCTAGCACTGATTCCTGTGGCATTCCAGTGGTTACAGTTTGCCAACCTAATAATGACCAATTTATTCTAACTCTGTTTCTTTGAGTTAGACAATCATCTGTCCATTGTAAGAGTCCTGTCTGTTTATTTTCTTTGTTCCCATTTCTTTTATTTTATTATGTTTGTGGATCCATAATTGGGATGTATCTATAAGCAGAAGATTCAGAGTTGAAGTAGCCTACTTGCCAGGGCATTGTGCTCCCAGGTTTTGTATCTTGGACAGGAGAAGCCAGGCAGTCCAATGCCAAGTGGATCTCAGGAATCAGTTTTGGAGGAATTCTGTTCGATTGGTTAACTGGAAACCAGAGGATTGGCCAGGGGCAGTGTTCTGGCTGACAACGATCAGTGATTGGTTCCTGTGTGATGCTTTCTGAGACAACTAAGCATAAGTGTTCAGACATTGGAAGGAGAAGGAGCATTCTCTCTCTCTCTTGCTCTATTGATCTAAAACCAGTGAATGCCTGGCACATTTGTGCTGTGAACATGAAGTAGACAACCTTGCCAGAGAAAATCATCTCAAACCTAGAAGAATAATAATAATTTTTATTGTCACCAGTAGACCTACATCAATACTGCAATGAAGTTACTGTGAAAAGCTCCTAGTTGCCACATTCCAGTGCCTGATTGGGTACACAGAGGGAGAATTCAGAATGTCTAAATTACCTAATAGCTCACCTTTCAGGACTTGTGGGAGAAAACAAGCACCCGGAGGAAACCCATGCAGACATGGGGATAACGTGCAGACTCCCAACAGTGACCCAAGCCGGGAATCGAACCTGGGACCCTGGAGCTGTGAAGCCATAGTGCTAACCACTATGTTACCATGCTGCCCAGAAGGAGGAAGTACCAAAATAAAAGTCTGAATTTCAGAAAGACATTAACTGGAAGTCATCCCAGGGCATGAAAGATCTTTATTCTTTTATTTTATTAATATTTTCTTTACATTTCCACCACATTTTCCCCTCTGTTGTTTTACTGTGTGTGCGCGTGTGTAGAGAGTGGAGCGAGTTAGGAAGGGACGGGTTGGGATAGGGGTATTAGATAGTCAGTTATGTTTTCTGTCCGTTTAGTTATAATACTATACATCATAAAAGGTTACTTGTATTTTAAAGTTTTAAAAACCTGGTGGTGCAATTTATTTGGCTCAACCAAGGGCCTCGGGTATTTTGCTTCAATATAAATTTAGAGTACCAAATTCATTTTTTCCAATTAAGGGGAAATTTAGCATGGCCAATCCACCTACCTTGCACATTTTGGATTGCATGGGTGAATCCCACGCAAACATGTGGAGAATGTGCAAATTCCACACGGACAGTGACCCAGAGCTGGGATTGAACCTGGGACCTCTATGCCATGAGGCAGCAATGCCAACCACTGTGCCACCGTGCTGCCCTGGGCCTTGGGTATTTTAAATAAAATCTAATTTCACCTGTGTTGCGACTCTGGGTCAAGTGGGTCTGGAATTGACTGTGCACTAGTCTAGGGTGTCGTGCTAATATATTACCCCCAAAACTATGATTTCTTATCTAATGCAGTAACCTTTTATGTGGAACCTTGTCAGATATCTTTTGGAAATACAAATACACCACATCCACTCATTCCACTTTATCCACCCTGCTTGTTATACCCTCGAGGAGCTTTATTTTGTAGTGGACAACTCATTTATACATATGTGGATTTAACCATGATACAGCGACTGATGTCTCAGTTTTGAATGCAGCATAAGTAGAAGCCACCCAACAGTTAGGTTTTCTTGTGGAATCTGAGACCTCTGCATACAAGAACAGCAGTGCAGTCATGCATGCTCAGACTTCCATCGCCATTACTGTGAATACCGTTGCTGAAAGGGGTTCAGAGCAGTTAGTTACTCTTGCCTCTTACAGAATACGAGGAGTACTGAGATGCCACCAGGGTGGAAAGGCAATGGCTCCATGGCACTCAAACTTGCTATACCCTCTTAAGATGACGGCGTTTGTGCTCTTACCGCTGTCACTCCACCAGTGCCCTTGCTATTACCTGTCGACCAGCCAGCCCTAACTCCTGTAACTCCTGCTGAGATGGTACAGATTCCCATAACGGCTTGAGATCAGCTTGGAAGGCCATCCGCAGCCTTCCCCACTGAAAGATAGCAACTTTCCACCAGCCCGGCTGCAGCTGGTGGAGTAGGACTGTATAAGAGCAGCAGGTCAGGCAGGCACTAAGGGAATGCACAAGAATGAATAGTTCATGTTTGCAAAAGTTATGACATGGTTGATTTATATATTTGGTTTATAAAGTTTTGGGTTTTTTTTCACTTTTATTTTTGCATTATGGATCAGCGAACATTGTGTAAGTTAATGACGGATGGAAGGTCAAGAATGGGATTGTTGGTGAAATGGGGCATGGGCTTGGGTGCATTGGTTTTGTAGTCCAATAATGTTTTGGATGGACAGCCCAGTTAGAAAGGGGTTATCTAGGTTGCCCTTGTCCTTCCTCCTCCTTTTCCTCAGCTGCTTGCTCAATAGCTGTGCCCTCATGGTGGTCAGGTCTTTTTCAAAATTCACTTATTAGTCAGGTTCCATCCCGGCTTGGGTCACTGTCTGTGCGGAGTCTGCATGTTTTCCCCGTGTCTGCGTGGGTTTCTTCGGGTGCTCCGGTTACCTTCCACGAGTCCGGAAAGACGTGCTGTTAGGTAATTTGGACATTCTGAATTCTCCCTCCGTGTATCCTAACAGGCGCAGGATGTGGCGACGAGGGGCTTTTCACAGTAACTTCATTGCAGTGTTAATGTAAACCTACTTGTGACAATAAAGATTATTAAAAATTTAAATTAAGAAGCTGGCGGTGGCTGCCTACGGCGCTGAGGACCCGGGTTCGAATCCCGGCCCTGGGTCACTGTCTGTGTGGAGTTTGCACATTCTCCCCGTGCCTGCGTGGGTTTCACCCCCACAACCCAAAGATGTGCAGGTTAGGTGGATTGGTCACGCTAAATTGCCCCTTAATTGGAAAATATAATTGGGTACTCTAAATTTAAAAAAAAAACAAAAAAAAAAAAGAAGCTGGCGGTGAGCTACTTTCTTGAACTGCTGCAGTCCCTGTGGTATAGGGTACATTCATTGTTAGGGAGGGAGTTTGAATATTTTGACCCAGGTTGGATAAACTTGGTGTTTTGTGTGCTCCAAAATCCGCCATGGAATCTTTGGATCCAGGAGAAAATAATAATTTGGCTCCGAAATTTTGAGGTCAAGGATGAAGTGTAAAATGTGTATCAAAATCTAGTTTAATTCTGATATGTTTATACCTAACATTAGTGTCAACCCTTTGGATGCATTTAGATGTGTATGTTATACTGGGTTAGAAAAGGCAAATATACATACTTGACATAAAATACCATATTTCCTAGAGCCAAGAATGTTATAGCCACAATAATTTTATATGTTGCTTTTCAAAATTTGCTGTAGTTCTACTATTTGATTTTTAAGCAAGTACACAGACACTTTGTGCATGGCGACTTTTATATGGTGATCCTGATGAAATGTAACAGATTTCTGTTTTTGCACAAAGTTTAGGTTTTAGTTTTAGGATAGGATTAACATAATTTGTGTTAAAATAAATGGATTACATTGTAACACTATATGCAGAATTGCATTTTTAAACTGGAAGGTGACTCTCAAACTGTTGTAGAGTCTTATAAATGATACTGGTGTCATCTTACGTGATATAAAAAAGAGCTTGCATACTCCAAGATTGGATTTTTTTTTTCCTGCACTTTAATCTCTCAGCACCATAGAAGGTCTTGCAACTTCTGGTCTGATTTGCTGTGGAATTGAGTGCAGGATCTGACCAATGTTGTTTGAGCTAGTTTCTTTAATGTGGTACCCTGCAGAATGGATCGGTCCTTTGAAATATGCTGTGGTTTCGGGGTGCAGAGGTACTACCCCCTGCCTAAAGTTTCTCTAGCGTCTGTCTCAAAACCGTTGCCACGGTTTTTCAGGGTTTATGAATGTGAGCTTTTGTCTGCAGCACACGTCTGCCTTGAGTGCTCACACAGGCCTTTGCTAAGGCTCATTCAGATGCAGAAACCTCTTTCATCGCACAAGACAGCCCATTCAGGTCACATGCCTGAGGTCTCAGCTGAATGAAGTGCAGCTGCTGCCACTTTGGTTGCTAACATTAGAGACTGTTTGACAAAACTTGAGGACGTTATAACTTCACAACTCAGAGGACAGAGAACATATTTGGGACCCTAGCACCATGCCGTCTCAGAAATTGTGGCTTGAGAGTGAACAGACATGTCCTCCTGTTATGCACAAAACCAAAAAGGACAAGAATCATCAAGAATTGCTGGCTGTGGCATTAGGGATGAAAGTGGGTAGAAGCAATACAGTGTTATGGCGACCTCTGAAACTTTTTGCCTATTCACAGATCACCTCACTTGTCAGAAGAGCTGCCTTGAAACAAAGTGAGAACCATTTCAATTATGAAAAAGCTCACAATTTTAAGGTAAGATTGACTTTTAAATTTTTGTTATTAAAATACAAGGAATGTTGGAATTATTTGTAAGAAAGGTTACCCTTATTGCTGCTTAACGTAATTGAATGTTACTAATGTAGTGTGAAGGAAAGTTTGTAGAACTGCTATGACTTTCACTTCAGGTTAGCATATTTAAATGAAACAATGTAAGACACTCAGAAACGTGACTATTTAAATTTACTTAAACTCATTAAACATTCATAAAATTCCAGATATGCATTGTTTTATCTTTGATGATATACATCTGAATTTTTGGTCCGTTTTCTGTTTTATTGCTTGCTATTTAACTGCTCTTTAGCTGAATCTAATTAAAGATGGTTTGATAGAAAATTCTCCGATCAGCAGTGTTCAGCAACAGAAAGTTGTAAAGCAATGTAGTTATACTGGTGTTTGATTGACGTTCCTACAATTACTACATCTCTTACTAACTGTTGTACATACTATACCATCAGTACTAATTAGCTTTGTTAGATACATTAAAAATGAAAGCCACATAGTCCCATAGGACCATAGGCTGTTCTCCCCTTCGAGAGAAGGAGAGAGCTGACTGGTGATGATTTAACCCCAGGGTAACTGTACCTCAGGCGAGTTACAACGTTGAGAAGGCAGGGCTTTGGTATGGGAATTGAACCCATGATGTTCGAGTCGCTCTGCATCACGAACCAGCCATTCGGCTAACCCATCTCCCAAAACAATGGTGAACAACGTGGGGCTACATTATTCCAGTTGTGGCAACACCTAACATTTTCTTCAACAGTGTAGCAAACGTTATAGCTAATAATTAAAATGAGTATCACTTGCTAATGTTAAATTAAAAACTATGCAAGTGTTGCACTTAATTTGTTAATTCCTTCAATCATGTTTCATGTTCACCACAAGTTGCACACCAACTGGAAATGGTGAGAGTTGGGATATTGATCTCCAATTAGCCTCACTGCTGCTCTAAACTAACCATTACTAAATGGATGAGAACTACTGAGGGGTAACTCTCCTTTCCGTAGTCTATTTTTCCCTTGGGGAAAGTTGATGACCTTAGTTGACATTTGCTCATAATTATGTGACTGAAATTGAGAATTCAGTGGTGTGAGCAACTTTGGACTACACCTTATTCCTACCACACCTATGTGCTGATTTTGTCCTCCAATGCATTGTGCTATTGTACTTCCCTTTTAAAATAGAAACAAGCAACAAGATAATCATGGGTGTGCATTCGTGAGAAGCTTACCTTTTATTTAAACTGTTTGCATTTGGCAGCTCGAATTTCAACATTCTTGTATTAAGTATAATATATTATGAAGTACTCTTAAACCATGATGCAGCATAGTATCACAGCTCAAAAGTCCATTTAACCCACTGAGTCTGTGCCAGCATTTTGCTAAAGCTATCACATAGCTCCACTCCATTGCTCTAATGAAGTAAGTGTGTAATAAAGCAATTATTTAGCCAGTCATCCTTTGGACAATAAGCGAAGAAGTGCACTGTGTATTTGTTCCAACTGAGAAATTTCACCTGAACTACGGTTAACCAACTCCTCGTGTTTGAATGGTCGCATTCCTTGTAATTTAAATAGTGTATGGTCAGCATACTTCTTTTGTCTGAATCAACTCATTTTGTCAGTGCAACCGTTCTAGCCTCAAGTAAGATATTTGGGATTGTATGAGAATTGCTGACATCTGAGTGTTGATTTAGAAAATTAAATCTTGCTACATTCACTGGAAAACTTTTAGTTCTTCCATTAATTGTTTATAAAAGTAAACATCGCCAATGTAGAGTGATTTACTGGTATACATGAAATTTTAATCAATATATTTGATCTTCTGCATCATTTTGTTATTCGTATTGTGCACTCCCCAAAGGGTTCTGTAAACATTCTGGCCAAAACCAGACTTGGTGTTTTGGGAAAGGAGTCAAAAATGTTCAATTATGCAAGGTTATTTCTAGAGCATGGAAATATTGTGTCTTGCTCTATCTTTAAACGTTGCAGAGTCAATTCAATCTTGAAATAAAACAGCATTACATTTTGCTTTGTACACACTGAAAATGTCAATGAATTGTAAATGAATGTCTTCATATAATCAACCAGAAATTATTATCTGCAAATATGTCTTCATGGCAAACTTGCAGCACGTTATTCTCATGTTATTAGAGAGCTGTGAATTTAATAACTTAATGACTCAGTTCAGAATCTGCAGGAATTTCAGGTTTGTGAAGCTTTTACCTTATCATTTTATAATGCCAGCATGTCATGAATTTCTTAAGACTGCCTGATTGAATTATGTAGTGTCTGCTGAATTGAAAGTCATCCTCTGTCAGCTAAAATGATGTAAGTCACTGTTTTCAAAATATAGATGTAATTTTGCACATCATTAATATTGTGCTTATTTGAAGTAGCATGCTCCATTTCACAGTGCTAACTACACTACATCTTTAAATAGCTGCAACTAAGAATGAATGTACTATGTTACTCTGATAAGGATATGCATTGTTGGATGGCTAGTGTTTCACTCTCAGTTGTGATCATAAATGGAACTACCAAAGTAGAATAATGTGCAGCAGATTAGCTGCTCAATGAAACATCAAGCACAGTAGACCCAGAAAAAATTACCCAGTCCAGCTTTTCAAGTTTTGCTCAATATTCAAATGTTAAGCATGAACATTTTCCAAATTCTTTCTTTCACACCAAATCTTACAGGAATAGACTCTGTGCAAAGTTTCAAGTATGTCTCTTTGTTCTATTAAAACAAAAACTGAACATTCAGGAAATTCCCAGCAGATAGGTTTGTTCACATGTTTTGAATGGATAAAATATTCTGGTGATAGGTTCCACCCTAAACTTGTCTTTTGCTTTCAGATGCTAATTACTTGCTGCATATGTTCAACATTTGTATTATTGTTTCAGATTTTCAGCATGCAGTACGGTCTTTAGTCAGTCATTAAGCACTCAGTGCATTTTCTAGAAGGAAATGGCACTTTGCCAATATTAATGTTTGCAAAGACGTATTCATGAAGAATTTAACAATGACACAGCAACCGCGCCTCAGAATGTTGGACTTTTTTAATAAGAGTTGCAAATTCAAACCCAACATCAGTGCACAGTTGAACAGATTTTAACTATGATGTGGAGATGCCGGCATTGGACTGGGGTGAGCACAGTAAGAAGTCTTACAACACCAGGTTAAAGTCCAACAGGTTTGTTTCAAACACCAGCTTTCGGAGCATTGCTCCTTCTTCAGGTGAACGAAGAGGAATGTTCCAGAAACATACATATATATATATAGACAAAGTCAAAGATGTAAAACAATGCTTTGAATGCAAGCATTTGCAGGTAATTAAGTCTTTATGGATCCAGAGATGGGGGTAATCCCATGTTAAAGAGGTGTGAATTGTCTCAAGCCAGGACAGTTGGTAGGATTTCACAAGTCTAGGCCAGATGCTGGGGGATAAATGTAATGCAACATGAATCCCAGGTCCTGGTTGAGGCCGTACTCATGCGTGCGGAACTTGGCTGTAAGTTTCTGCTCAGCGATTTTGCGTTGTCGCGCGTCCTGAAGGCCGCCTTGGAGAATGATTACCCGGAGATCAGAAGCTGAATGCCCTTGACTGCTGAAGTGTTCCCCGACTGAAAGGGAATGCTCCTGCCTGGCGATTGTCACGTGATGTCCGTTCATCCATTGTCGCAGCCTCTGTATGGTCTCGCCAATGTACCACGCTGCGGGACATCCTTTCCTGCAGCGAATGAGGTAGACAGCGTCGGCCGAGTCGCACGAGTGTGTACCGCGTACCTGGTGGGTGGTGTTCTCACGTGTAATGGTGGTACCCATGTCGATGATCTGGCACGTCTTGCAGAGATTGCCATGGCAGGGTTGTGTGGTGTCGTGGTCACTGTTCTGAAAGCTGGATTGTTTGCTGCAAACAATAGTTTGTTTGAGGTTGCGTAGTTGTTTGAAGGGGGTGTAGGGATGACCTTGTCAAGATGTTCATCTTCATCGATGGCGTGTTGAAGGCTGCGAAGAAGATGTCGTAGTTTCTCCGCTCCAGGGACGTACTGGACGACGAAGGCTACTCTGTCGCTTGTGTCCTGTGTTTGTCTTCTGAGGACGTTGTTGCAGTTTTTTGCTGTGGCGCGTTGGAACTGTCGATCGATGAGTCGAGCGCCATATCTCATTTGTACGAGGGCATCTTTCAGCATCTGTAGATGTCTGTTATGCTCCTCCTCGTCTGAGATCCTGTGTATACGGAGGGCTTGTCCATAGGGGATGGCTTCTTTAATGTGTTTGGGGTGGAAGCTGGAGAAGTGGAGCATCGTGAGGTTATCCGTGGGCTTGCGGTAAAGCGAAGTGCTGAGGTGACCGTCCTTGATGGAGATGAATGTGTCCAAGAATGCAACTGATTTGGGAGAGTAGTCCATGGTGAGACTGCTGGTGGGATGGAACTCATTGATCTCATTGATTCTTGGCCGTGGGTCCAAAGGAAAAAAATGTAATCGATGTATCTGGTGTATAACGTCGGTTGAAGGTCCTGTGCGGTGAGGAGGTCTTGTTCAAACTTGTGCATGAAGATGTTGGCATATTGGGGTGCAAGTTTGGTCCCCATGGCTGTTCCATGCATCTGGATGAAGAACTTGTTGTCGAAGGTGAAGACGTTGTGATCCAGAATGAAACTTATGAATTGCGCCTGGAGATTGGCAGTTGTCGGTGTTGAGGACTGAGGCTGTTGCAGCAATCCCGTCATCATGGGGGATGCTGGTGTAGAGTGCCGAGACGTCCATTGTGACGAGGAATGTTCCTGGTTCAACTGGTCCATGGGTGCTGAGTTTCTGTAGGAAGTCCGTCGTGTCGCGACAGAAGCTGGGCGTTCCTTGTACGAAGGGTTTCAAGATGCCCTTGATGTAGCCAGAGAGGTTCTCACACAGGGTCCCATTGCCTGATACGATAAGACGGCCTGGTGTGTTTGCCTTGTGTATTTTGGGAGGCAGTAGATATCTCCAATGCGGGAAGTACGTGGGATGAGAGCACGTAGGGTGCTCTGAAGGTCTGGATCCAAGGTCTTGATCAGTCTGTTGAGTTGACGGGTGTGTTCCTTGGTTGGATCGGCGGGTAACTGTCTGTAGTGTTCCTGGTTGTTGAGTTGTCGGTACACTTCTGTGCAGTAGTCTGTAGATTTTAACTAGCCAATGAGGTTTGTAATGAAGCTACTGCATGGAACAATATAGAGGGTTTGTATTCTCCATCTCGAGGAAAGGTAGTGAACCATAGAATCTGTCTGAACCAGTCAGACTCAACAATGAAAACCATGTATCGACAAGTCACGAGTATGAATGGCAGTAATTGTGATTGTCTTCCCGGCTGAAGTACTATAGGGGTATGAGAAGAGGAAGAGGTATTACTAAAGCAGAAGAAAGGGTAGGAAGTATTGAAGACTCCCGAAACTTTTCTCAATGAAAATGGACTTTGAAGCCAAATTGAAACTAGAATACATCGATGGTGATTTTATTTCACAAAACTGTGTCATTTGGATTTTTGTGCAGGTAAATGTAAGGTCATTCATTTTGGACTAAAAATGGATAGATCAGAGGTTTTTTTTAATTGTGGAAAGGAATGGTGGCAGTCCCAGGAGGAATAGGAGTCCACATACACATATCACCAACATGTTGAAGAAAGATACAGACATTAATCAGAAAGGCTGATGAAGTGTATCCTTTATAAATTAGAGGGCTAGAATATAAAGAGGAGAAAGTTGTACTCGTGCTTTACAAACACTTGATTAAAACTGGTTAGTGTTCTGGCCAATATTTATCACTCAATCAACATCATGAAAAAACAATTATACGAATTAGGCCTTTCGAGCCTGCTCAGCCATTTAATAAGATCATGGCTGATCTGATTGTAACCTCGACCCCACATTCCTGCCCACCCCAAAAACCTTTAATCTTGTAAATCAAGAATCTACCTAGCTCTGCCTTAAAAATATTCAAGGATTCTGCTCCCACCACCTTTTCAGGAAGAGAGTTCCAAAGATTCATGACCCTCTGAAAGGCAAACGTCTCCTTATCTTTGTCTTAAATGGGCAACCCCTTATTTTTAAACAACTTCCCCTAGTTTTAGATTCTCCCACAAAAAAAAATATCCTCTCCACATTTACCCTGTCAAGACCCCTCAGGATCTTAAAGATTTCAATCAAGTCACCACTCCAGGGAATGCACACCTAACCTTTCCAACCTTTCCTCAGTAAAACAACCCAGCCATCCCAGGTATGAGTTTAATAGACCTTCTGGGAACTGCCTCTAACACATTTCCTGAAATAAAGAGATCAGTACTGTACACAGTACTCCAGATATGTTCTCACCGTTGAAGCATAAACTCATTTTTGTAATCAATTCCCCTCTCAAATTATAATATTCTATTCACTTTGCTAATTACTTACTGTACTTCCATACTAGCCTTTTATGATTCACTAGGATACCCAGATCTTTATGAATATTAGAGCTCTGTAATCTCTCACCATTTAGATAACAAGTTTATTTTTTATTCTTCCTGTCAAAACTGACCATTTCACATTTTCAACATTATATTCCATTTGCCAGATCCTTGTCCTATCCATGTTCTTTTGTTGCCTCCTTGTGTCCTTTTCACAATTTACTTTCCTACTTATCTTTGTGTCATCAAGATATTTTGCAACCGTACCTTTGTTCCCTTCATCCATGTCATTTATATAAATTGTAAAAAGTTGAGACCCCAGCACTGATCCCTGAGACGCCACTTTCACATGCTGCCAACCAGATAAAGACCCATTTATGACTACTCACTGTTTCCTGTTATATCGCCAATTTTCTATCCAAGCCAATATATTGCATAATTACCATCCCAGAATTTCCCTGGTTCTAATATTTTTGACTATGGAGCTTTGTATCTAAAACGCTCTTTCTCTCTCTCACTCTTTTTCTCACCTCAGTGTGACTACACCAGAAACCTAACTCACTATCAATAGAGTCCTTCAGTTAAGACCATAAGATATAGGTGGCGACTTAGACCATTCGCTCCATCGAGTCTGCTCCACCATTCAATCGTGACTGGTATGGTTCTCATCCCCATTCTCCTGACTTCTCCCCATAACCCATGATCCCTTTATTAATCAAGAACCTAGCTATCTCTGTTTTAAAGACACTCAGTGATTTAGCCTCCACAACCTTTTGTGGCAATAAGTTCCACAGATTCACCACCTTCTGGCTGAAGAAATTCCTCCTCGCCTCTGTTTTAAAGGATCGTCCTTCCAGTTTGAGGCTGTGGCCTCAGGTTCTAGTTTCTCCTACTAGTGGAAACATCCTCTTTACATCCTCTCTATCTAGGCCTCTCAGTAATCTGTAAGTTTCAATGAGATCCCCTTCATCCTTAAAAACTCCATTGAATACAGATCCTCATATGATCAGCCCTTCATTCTGGGGATCGTTCTCGTGAACCGTTACTGGACCCTCTCCAAGACCAGCACATCCTTCCTTGGATACGGAGCCCAAAACTGCTGACTATACTCCAAATGGGGTCTGACCAGAGCCTTAAACAGCCTTAACAGTCTATCCCTGCTTTTGTTTTCTAGCCGTCATGATATGAATGCTAATATTGCATCCTAACTGCCAACTGAACCGGTATGTTAACCTTAAGAGAATCCTGACCCCTAAGTCTCTTTGTGCTTCTGATTTCCGAAACTTTTTCCAATTTAGAAAATAGTCTGTGCCTCTATCCTACAAAAGTGCATTTCCTCACACTTTTCCACATTGTATTCCATCTGCAACTGCTGTGCTCAGTCTCCTAGACTGTCCAAGTCCTTCTGCAGCCTCCTTGCTTTCTCAACACTACCTGTCCCTCTACATATCTTAGTATCATCTGAAAGCTTAGCAACAGTGCTCTCAGCTCCTTCTTTCAGACCATTGATATGTATCGTGAATAGTTGTGGTTCCAGCACAGACCCCTGCGGAACACCACTCGTCACCGGCTGCCATCCTGAAAAGGACCCCTTTATCCCCACTCTCTTCCTTCTGCCAGTCAGCAATCCTCTATCCATGCCAGTACCTTGCTTTTAACACCATGGACTCTTACCTTATTTAGCAGCATTAAAAAGAGTTTTATCTCCTTTTGCCAACACCCAGAATTTCAATCAAAGTCTGCTCTTAAAGAGATGTTTCCTTCGCTGTAGCTTGTTGTAAATTCTCAAATAATATTTAGGAACCCACTCATCCCTATAATTAATTAATGGACCCTTTTTTATTGTTCATTTCCCAGACAATCTGTTTTAATTTAATGCAATCCAGCTTTTTTATTTACCAGTAATCTGATCCTATTTCTTAAACGGACCACCGTCCCACATAAAAAATATATATTTTCTCTCAAAAGCACATGGACCACCACAATAGTAATAGTGTAGAAGACAGAGAGGGGAAAGAGTTCATGAGCTGTCTGCAGGAGAATTTTCCAGATCAGTATATTTTTGGTGGTACGAACCAAGAGATGGTGATTTAAAATGATAGATAAAAGAAGCAACGTAGACATGAAAACATATTTACACAGCGTGTGGTTATGATCTGGAATACACTGAGTGTGGTGGAGGCAGTTTCAATCAAGGGCTTTAAAAGAGAATTCGATAATTAGCTGAAGCAAAAATATTTTCAAAGCTACGAGGAAAAGGTGGGGAGTGGAAATGGGTGAATTGCTCTTCCAGAGAATTGGCCCAATAGCCGCCTCCTGTGATGTGATGATTCTATTTGCGTTTGGGGCACTGTGCCCAGTTCTCTGGAAACCACACCATAGAAAGGAAGCACAAGCCTTGGAAGGAGTGGCGTGCAGGTTCACCAGAATGCTACCTGGGCCTAACAAAGTTTAAATTGTGAGAAGAGATTGCATAAGGTAGGCCTGTATTTCCTCAGAATATGCAAGGTTAAGTAGAGATTTTGTTATTACCCCGCACAGGGACAGAGCTGTATAGCATCTGCTTCCCCTCCTACACACCTGAGAATGAGACGCTCAGATGACGAGGGGGAAAAGCTCCCTCCTAATTGGAGGAGCCCCCCACAGAATATAAACCCCAACCTGGAAGCGGTTGAGGGAAGGAAACCCTGCGAGCAGTGGAGTGTAGAGAGGAGTGATTATCGCGACTAGTGTGGAATAAAGTGAGTTGTACCCTGTCAGCCGGGCCACTCATGGAGTCCAGGCCTCCGTCTACAACACTGGCGACAAGGATCAAGTGGAGCTGCCGTAAGAGACGAGTTCTGCAACCTTGGATTATTTTTCAACCACCTCTCGGGAGACTGCTCTCTGACCGGCAGGCATGGCATACATGTGTAAACTCGAGCCTTTTGATGCCGACTCAGACAATTGGGCCCAATACGTCGAAAAACGTCAACTTTCTTTCTGCGCAAACGCCATCACCAGTGACGAGTGACAGACTGTCACCTTGTTGACCGCCGTTGGTGGACTGACTTGTGCACTAATCAGGAATTTGACTTATCCGGACAGGCCAGACGGGTTGACATTCACCAAGCTGATCAACTGGGTGGGCTGTCGCCTAAATCCACAGCCATCGATTATGGCCCGATGGTACCGGTTCCAAACTGCATCGCAGATGCTGGTGGAGTCCACAGTGAAATACTTAATATGATTATGGGGACACACTGTCCCCTGCAAGTTCAGAGCCGCCCTGGCTGAATCGCTGTGGGTCCCCTTTGTTTGCGGTCTTCGGGACCGGGAGAAGCAGCGAAAGCTGTTAATGGAGACCCACCCCTGACCCTTGACAAGGTCGTCGACATAGCGGGCTCCAGAAATTCCATGGCCTGGGAATCCTGAACATTGGGCATTGCCAAGACCATCGGCCGATGGTTACTGGAAGCGAGGTGACGGGGACTTCCCAAGTCGGAAGGCGCCGTAGGTCCTCCAACGGCCGCTACGACTAGCCCCAGAGCAACCGTGGAGCTTTGCCGACTCGCTGTTCCCGGATAACAGATGCCAGTATTGAGTGGGAAACCAAGGCCGGGAACGAGGCTCCAGATAATCGAATGAGAGCGCCATCGCCAGGCAATAAACAAGTCGTCATTTCCACCCCCCCCCCCTCCCCCTCAAGAGGCCACACGCATTTCCTGGAGGACCTGGACACTGAGGAGCCAATCCTACCGCTGCCCTGTATGACTGGCCCCAGAACGGCACCTATCCAGGTGGCACTGCTGTTGAACGGTCACCTCACTGAGATGGAACTGGACACGGGAGCGGAAGTTTTGGTCATCAGTCTACGCATGTTTGCCACCATCCGACAGATCATCAGCCATTAGAGCTTTGCGACCCAGGGCCTGACTGGCCACGTATACTGGGGAGCCCTTAGAAATTGAGGGCACCGCCCATGTGCCCCAGGCATACAGAGACCAGTCTGTGTGCCTACTATTGGTGGTAATCGGAAACAACGGGCCTAGCCTATTGAGGCGCAGTTGGCTGCGTCACATACATTTGGATTGGCAATGCATGTGCCTGATGTACCCCGGTGGAGTGCACTCCAAGGTCCCTTCAGTTTCCGCTAAAGGCCTCGGGACCATTAAAGATGCTATGGCCACAAAAAATGTGGAGGGAAATGCCCAGCCCTGGTATTTCTGCGCCTGCCCTCACCGTACGGACTTCGTGCCAAGGTAGACCCGGAATTGGACCATTTGGAGCAGCTGGGAATTATTCGCCCTGTCCACTAGCTGATTGGGCTGCACCCGTGGCCCCCGGGTTGAAACTGGACGGGTCGGTGCGGCTCTGTGGGGGCTATAAAATGACCGTAAACCGGGTATCCCACCTTGACCGTTAACTGGTCCCTCAGATCGAAGATCTCTACGCCCGGCTCAGCGGCGGTTCATTTGCCTGGAGATGAGCCATGTGTACTTGCAGCTGGTGCTCGAGCCAGGTACCCGGGAATATGTGAAGATCAATACCCATCGGGAATTGTACGAATATTGCCGTTGGGTGGTCTTCTTGGCTTGGGCGATATTCTAGAGAGTTATGGAGAACATCTTACGAGGGTTGCCAAGGGTGGCCGTCTACCTGGACGATGTTCTCATCGCCAGGACCTCGCATCAGGAACATGTGGAGAACCTAACCGAGGTCCTTGAACGGTTGCTCGGACCGAGCCCCACCTCCAAAGGGAGAAGTGTGTTTTTCAGGTGCCGGAGGTCACATATCTCGGCTACCGTGTGGAAAGCAGAGGCCTCCATCCAGTGCAGGAAAAGTTGAGGGCAATTCGCCAGGCCCCAATCCCTCATGCCCAAACGGAACTCCACTCTTTCCTCGGCCTGGTGATCTATTGAGGAAGTTCAAACCCAGGATGGCCACACTGCACTATCCGCTGCACCAACTGCTGAAGGAGGGACAGAAGTGGAACTGGGCCCTCCCATGCCAGAAGGTGCTTCACGAGTTGGAGCAGCAGTTCTCATCAGAAAGCCCCTGATCCTTACAAGCGACCAGATGACATGGGCGGCCGGGGCGCGAACCAGCTGCCCCTCCATCACGAGGTGAACCTCGGGGCCCTATGGGCACTGAGCAGAGGGCACTGGGTGCCAACCCAAACCCGTCCATGGAGTGGGGATGGTGATCATTAGCTCCCATGAGTTACATGCCTCTGATGAGGGCACGTCTCGAAGTCAGCACTCTGGATAGGGTGGCATTGCTATCCATTTGCAGCCGACAAGTGAGTCAGGCCCCAGAGCCACAATAGGACGCCCTCTGGTAGCATCGAAGGCCACGGGACATTATAAGCAGCTGGCTGTCTCCACTTCTGGTCTGGTGCCGCCTCATCATCCGCGTCGTTCTCCTTTTCCTCCTCGGAGGTGAGCGCATGTTCCTCATCCCCAACCGCTAGCACGTCGCTGTGCCAGGTTCTGGAGGACACAGCAGACCACCACAAAGCAGGCAACCTTCCGGGCCAAGTACTGCAGTGCTTCAACAGAGTGGTTGAGGGGTGGCTTGTGGCGCAGTGGGTTGCACTGGGACTGCGGCGCTGAGGACCCAGGTTCGAATCCCAGCGCTGGATCACTATCCATGTGGAATTTGCACATTTTTCCCCTGTCTGCGTGGGTTTCACCCCCACAACCCAAAGATGTTCAGGTTAGGTGGATTGGCCACACTAAATTACTCCTTAATTGGAGAAGAAAAAAAAATTGTCTACTCTAAATTAAAAAAAAACCAGTGGTTGAGGCATTGGAACCACGTTTTGAGCAGACTGATGCAGCGTTCAATGACAGCCCGAGTAACCACATGGACCTCGTTGTACCGGGTCTTCAGTCTCCGGCCTTTGTACTGGCATCGTTAACCAGGTCCTCAGCAAATATTCCTTATCCCCCAAGAGCTAGCCAGCCATCAGGGGTGGTCCTCTAAGAGGCCGGGGATGGTCGACTGCCCCAGGATGTAGCTGTCGTGCACACACTCTGGGAAGCGTGCACACATGTGCATGATCTTCATGTGATGGTCACACACGAGCTGGATGTTGAGGGAGTGGAACCCCTTCCTGTTAACATAGGGCACTCGCAGATGGCGCTATGTGTGCAGTCTATCAGCCCCTGGACCTGCGGCATTCCGGTGATGGCAGAGAATCCTGCTGCCCGGGTGTCTTGTTGGGCTTGGTCCATGTCAAAGTTTATATAGTTCTCCGCCACGACAAACAGGGCATCCATGACCTGTCGGATGCACCTGTGGACTGTGGCCTCCGAGATGCCGCACAGGTCCTCGCTCAAGCCCTGGAATGATCCCAACATGTAAAGGTTCAGAGCTGCAGTGACCTTGACAGCCACAGAGCGTGGGTGTCCTCCTCCACCTCCATGTGTTGCCAAGTCTGTGAGGACATAAGTGCCGCACCGTTTCCTTGTTGACGCGGAAACTCCTGCGACATGCGCTGTCCGACATTTGTTCAAAGGAACAGCAATACCTGTCCAACCTGGGCCGTTGCGGGCCTCTCCATCTGGGTCTCAACCTGGTCTGTTGGTGGCTGTGCCCTCAGTGGGTCCCTGCATGTAGGCCACTGCCTCGAACCTCTGCAGACACTGCTGCCGCCGCCGTCTCCAGCATCTGGAGCGGCCTACCAGCGACCTACCAGCAGCAGCTCCACGGCATGTTCTGCAGGATTCAAAATACCGTCCATAGCATTCAATATCTGTAAGGAACTGGGAGAGGGCGTTAAACTGACAAACTGCAGTGGCTCTCGTCCCAGGATTCTCCATTCCCCCATTTCCCCCTCCCCCCAACCCGGAACACCCTGCTCACGCACTCCTGGCTGCAGCGGGACCCACCCCCTGAACGGAACCCAGACCCTGTACTCCAGACACCCGCTCATAACATTCCTGGACTGGGCGCTGTTTCCCTCCGTGTTGCACTCGCCCACCTTCCAGCCGTGGACACGTCCCCCATCCTCTAGGTATTCCGTTGCTGACTGCTGCACCCATGTTGTTCAGGCACAGTGTCCAGGCATCAAGGTCTAATTGGGGTGTTAGGCAATGACTCCCACATGCTACACGATTCGCCCACCCTGGGGAATCCACTTGGATTGTGTGAAGTGCTCATTTTTCCGCGATTGGCAATTCCCTATAGGCAATAACCTTCAGCCGCACGGCCAGAGGCCTCGGCAGTCAGTGGGGGTTATGTGTGGTTCGTGGAGCAGACAGACAGGGGCGAGGGATGACCCCTGAATGGTATACACGATCCAGGGATTGGCATTGTGATCCCCCCCCCCATGGCGGCGTACCCCTACGGAGGGTGCCCCACCCCCCTGCCGAGCACTGGGGTGACAAGCCCAGCGCCCCGAGTCTTTGCCTGTGAGCTAAGATGGCTACTAATCTCCTCGGCTCCCCGAGGAAACCTTTCCACCAGTTTTTACATTTTTCAAAAGGGGTACTAATCGGCGCCAGTGTGACCACTTGCTGGGGAAGCTGCTGAATCACCGGAGGCCATTGGATATGGCTCCCATTAATTTTATGGAAGTGGGGCTTAAGTGGTGATAATTGGTTTCTCGTCACGCTACTGCGATATCCCGACTTCGCCTTCGGGAGCAAGCCGGTTGCATCACAAACTGTTTGGCGCTCAGCGCATTTCTCGTTTTCTGCGCCTCTCGCTCTTCACCGGCTTCATTTTGCTCGAGCGAGAGCGCAACAAGGCTGGAGAATCACGGCCTTAGTCATTTTCGCTACTTTCAAGTTTACAATTTTGCCCGCATTGCTTTCCCTTCCTTTCCTCCGGCTCTACCTTCCACCTTACTGGAGAGGAGTTTTTCCTTCGCTCAGCCAGGCAGGGGACATATCTCATACCTATATATCCTCCTTTTTTTTTAAAATTTAGAGTACCCAATTCATTTTTTCCAATTAAGGGGCAATTTAGAGTGGCCAATCCACCTGGCCTGCACATCTTGGGTTGTGGGGATGAAAACCCACGCAAACATGGGGAGAATGTGCAAACTCCACACGGACAGTGACCCAGAGCCAGGATCAAACCTGGGACCTCAGCGCCGTGAGTCCGCAGTGCTAACCCACTGTGCTGCCCTTGGCAACGTCTTCTTATCCGATCCCCCTGGCATGGCCGTCACATCTGGGTTTCCATTTTTGGAGACCAGTTTTGATTTATGCCGGCATGAGGGCTGGCCAGTGCGACCGGTGACTGCCGGGAGACTGCGGCCTCTAAAGAGCGGCACGTATTTAAATGAGCCTAATGGTTCAATTCAATATTACTCCCACCAAGGGTGTGATCCAAAGCACATCAAGCGCTGCGGGTCTGCTGCATCACGCCTGGTGCAAAACCTGTTTTTGGCCTCCCCCACTATGCATCCAGTAAGAAGTCTTACAACACCAGGTTAAAGTCCAACAGGTTTGTTTCAAACACGAGCTTTCGGAGCACGGCTCCTTCTTCAGGTGAATGGAAAGGCTTGTTCCAGAAATGTTTATATAGACACAGTCAGAGATGCCCCGGAATGCGAGCACCTGCAGGCAATCAAATCATCAAAGATGCAGAGAGAGAGGTAACTCCAGGTTAAAGAGGTGTGAATTGTCCCAAGCCAGTTCAGTCGGTAGGCCTCTGCAAGTCCAGGCTTGTTGGTGGGGGCCGAATGTAATGCGACATGAATCCCAGATCCCGGTTGAGTCCGCATTCATGCGTGCGGAACTTAGCTATAAGTTTTTGCTCAGCAATTTTGCGTTGTCGCGTCTCCTGAATCTCGACCAATGTAGTCTACCTCATACGCTGCAGGAAAGGATGTCCCGAAGCGTGGTACATTGGCGAGACCATGCAGACACTGCGACAACGAATAAACGGGCATCGTGCGACTATCAACAGGCAGGACTGTTCCCTTCCAGTTGGGGAACACTTCAGCAGTCAAGGACATTCAGCCTCTGATCTCCGGGTCAGCATTCTACAAGGAGGCCTTCAGGAGACGCGACAACGCAAAATTGCTGAGCAAAAACTTATAGCTAAGTTCCGCACGCATGAATGCGGACTCAACCGGGATCTGGGATTCATGTCGCATTACATTCGGCCCCCACCAACAAGCCTGGACTTGCAGAGGCCTAGGTGCATGAACTGGCTTGGGACAATTCACACCTCTTTAACCTGGAGTTACCTCTCTCTCTGCATCTTTGATGATTTGATTGCCTGCAGGTGCTCGCATTCCGGGGCATCTCTGACTGTGTCTATATAAACATTTCTGGAACAAGCCTTTCCATTCACCTGAAGAAGGAGCCGTGCTCCGAAAGCTCGTGTTTGAAACAAACCTGTTGGACTTTAACCTGGTGTTGTAAGACTTCTTACTGTGCTCACCCCAGTCCAACGCCGGCATCTCCACATCATGACTATGCATCCAGTGTAACGGGATCAGCGTCGACTGCAATGCGGTGAAAAAATCACACCACTCATTATTGTTTTACTAATCCTTGTTATTTGACAGGTATGTTTGTAACAGATAGAAAAGCATCACATTTAATGAACTAACAAGTAAATGAACCAATGAACTAGTAAGGTCTTTATAGCACTATTCATATGATCTAAAAGTTCTTCACTTAAATTCTGGGCCTGTTAGCTGATCCCATCCAATGTAATAAATATGATGCTACAATTTGGCCTACTGGCTGAGTGGATCAGAAATTGGCTAGTTGAAAGAGAGTGGTAGTTGATGGGAAATGTTCAGAATGGAGTTCAGTTACGAGTGGCGTACCACAAGGATCTGTTCTGGGGCCGTTGCTGTTTGTAATTTTTATAAATGACCTAGAGGAGGGCGCAGAAGGATGGGTGAGTAAATTTGCAGACGACACTAAAGTCGGTGGAGTTGTAGACAGTGCGGAAGGATGTTGCAGGTTACAGAGGGACATAGATAAGCTGCAGAGCTGGGCTGAGAGGTGGCAAATGGAGTTTAATGTGGAGAAGTGTGAGGTGATTCACTTTGGAAAGAATAACAGGAATGCGGAATATTTGGCTAATGGTAAAATTCTTGGTAGTGTGGATGAGCAGAGGGATCTCGGTGTCCATGTACATAGATCCCTGAAAGTTGCCACCCAGGTTGATAGGGTTGTGAAGAAGGCCTATGGTGTGTTGGCCTTTATTGGTAGAGGGATTGAGTTCCGGAGCCATGAGGTCATGTTGCAGTTGTACAAAACTCTAGTACGGCCGCATTTGGAGTATTGCGTACAGTTCTGATCGCCTCATTATAGGAAGGACGTGGAAGCTTTGGAACGGGTGCAGAGGAGATTTACCAGGATGTTGCCTGGTATGGAGGGAAAACCTTATGAGGAAAGGCTGATGCACTTGAGGTTGTTTTCGTTAGAGAGAAGAAGGTTAAGAGGTGACTTAATAGAGGCATACAAAATGATCAGAGGGTTAGATAGGGTGGACAGCGAGAGCCTTCTCCCGCGGATGGAGGTGGCTAGCATGAGGGGACATAGCCTTAAATTGAGGGGTAATAGATATAGGACAGAGGTCAGAGGTGGGTTTTTTACGCAAAGAGTGGTGAGGCCGTGGAATGCCCTACCTGCAACAGTAGTGAACTCGCCAACATTGAGGGCATTTAAAAGTTTATTGGATAAGCATATGGATGATAAGGGCATAGTGTAGGTTAGATGGCCTTTAGTTTTTTTTCCATGTCGGTGCAACATCGAGGGCCGAAGGGCCTGTACTGCGCTGTATCGTTCTATGTTCTATGGCTTGACTTGATGTGCAGGAGTTGAAATATCTACTGCTGCGAAATCTGTAACTGTAATGCTATTTTCTTGGTCCTGTGGGTAATTTTTGGGGTGTAGACTTGCAACCAATCACTCAATTATACAACACTCTGACAGTGACCCTTGAGTAACATTTTCATTGAGATCATGGGCCTCACCAAAAGATGACTGAAAATGTTGTGCGATATAAATTCTTTTCTGTATTCTTTATCCCACGAGGATCAGTTATCCCGTATGCAATGCACGGCTAAATTTTTGTTGTGCTATATTTCACATTTATGGACAATGAAGTCACACTGATAAGCCAGAATAGCTCCTTTTAAGTACACTCCACTGTCAGTTTTATGCAGCGATATCTTCTTAACCTCTGAATCAGAGATTAAAGATTCAAGCCTCACACCAGTACTTCAGCATAAAATGTAGCTGAAGCACGAAGGTAGTACCACATGGCTGGTGGTGCCATCTTTTAGTTAAGATGTTCAACCAAGGCCATGTCTGCCTTTTTGGATGGTTGTAAGAAATCCCACGAGAGTTTCTCAATGCCATTTGTAGTCTGCTGCATTTGCCTTCACAAGTTCAAAAGAATTAATGGGCGTTAAAGCATGTTTGGATTCCCTGAGGAGGTGAAAGGCAATACATAAATGCAAGTTCATTCTTCGCAATATAAATTCATGAAACATTCTCATTTTTTGGTTTACTTTGATTAGCATGTCCGCTGTATGTCTTGTTTATGTTTTGAAAGCCCCCTAGGGTTGGAATTCACAGATTGCAATAGTATTTTGGTAAGTGCTATTTCGCAATGAAAGGCAAATTATTTTGAATTGTTAATGAACTTTTAATGAACTGCTGCATTTTGCCCCATTACTGACTTAACTCAAAAATGAAATGTGAAAATAGTAGCTTCCCTGAATCCAGACAATGATCTTCTGTGCAAATTCTTATCATAGTTAGCATTTAATGTAATTTAGTCAGTAGACCTTATTGCTGTCTTCCTGCTGAGTTTCTTGCCTCTGGCTCTGACCCATGTAGGCAATATAGTTAAATGGCTGCTGATACCAAGGCAAGACTGATAATATGTGATAAAAATTATAGAAGGAGTTGCGGGATTTGATCCAATTAGTAAAAAAAATAGAAGGAAGATTGCTTGTTAAATTCTTTTAATTTAAGCTAGACTTTCCTCTGGTGTTCAATTGTTTGTGGGAGGAAAATTTAATGGGGCTGCCTGCTACTAAATCCTTGTCCCAGAAACTCCTGTATTAACTTTTCACTTTCCCTATTGGTGATGGATAAATTCAATCACCGTGCCCTTACCATGCTATGTGCAAATATAAGCGTATGAGCGAGGATTTGGGGATTATTCCTATCAGAGCAGAAATGGTTAAGGAAAGAGCGATGCATTTTCTAAGGGCAATACCCATAAATATTTGATGCCAAAGATGATAGAGAGCTATGGAGAACCTGCATAGCAGTGGGATTAGTAAAATAAAATACTTCAAAT
Source organism: Scyliorhinus canicula (assembly GCF_902713615.1). NCBI lineage: Eukaryota > Metazoa > Chordata > Chondrichthyes > Carcharhiniformes > Scyliorhinidae > Scyliorhinus > Scyliorhinus canicula. The sequence goes on from NC_052150.1 coordinate 81,000,041, forward strand.
GCTGGAAATCTGAAGCATTAACTTAAAATGCTGAAAGCACTCAGCGGGTCAAGTAACATCAGATGTAATCCTTTGTTCATTCTGATGAAAGGCTATATCTAAAGCATAAACATTTAATGTTTTCTTTGGGCTGCTTGCTGACCTGCTAAGCGTTATCAGCATTTTGTGTTCTTATTTCAGTGAGATTAGTTTAGTGATCTTTCCAACAAAGAGCTGGCACAGCCACGCTGGGACCATGACTTAATTCAGGTGCAGCAGTGAATCACCAACCTCCCCCCCCCCCCCCCCCCCCCTCCCCTCGTCCTTCCCCAACCCATCCTAACCCCATTCAAGGGGTTGAATGTCTAAAGAGGGTACTACTAGCACTGGCAGTGCACCGTGAATATTTATTGAAAGGGCATTCCAGAAAATTGGGATGATTCTTCTTGGAAATTATGTGTTTTTCTCTGGCAGTAAAGTCACCACTGAGAAAAAACTAGTACATGATGCTTTTTTTATAAATTTAAAGTACCCAATTCTTTTTTTTTTCCCAATTAAGGGGCAATTTAGCATGGCCAATTCACCTACGCTGCACATCTTTTTAGGTTGTGGGGGTGAGACCCAAGCAAATACTGGGAGAATGTGCAAACTCCACAGAGAGTGTGACCCGGGGCCGGGATCGAACCCGTGTCCTCGCTGCCGTGAGGCAGCAGTGCTAACCACTGCGCCACCGTGCCACCACTTAGTCCATAATACTTTACCAAAACAATAAATGGGAACATAATTTTTCTTTATCATTTAAATGCTGTTGAAAAAAGAGACATGTTGCGGAAGCTTTTAGAATTATGCAATTCCTACAACGCAGAAGGAGGCCATTCGGCTCATTGAGTCTGCACCGATCCTCCGAAAGAGCACCCCACCTAGGCCCACTTCATCATCCTATCCCCGCAACCCCATAAACCCACCTAACCTTTGGACACTAAGGGACAATTTGGAGAGGCCAATCCATCTAACCTGCATATCTTTGGACTGTGGGAGGAAATTGATGTCCTCAGAGGAAACTCGAGCAGACACGGGGAGAATGTGCAAACTCGACACAGTCACCATGGTTGAAATTGAACCTGGGTTCCTGCAATGCTAACCACCCATCAGGATAAATGCAGGAATGCCAAATTTCAAACGATTGCAATTTATACTATAGGGAAAAAAGGGTGCTGATTGATTGACAAATCGACTCTGATCGGCCAAGGCATTGTCATGGAGAAAAAAAATGGAAACTATAGACTCCTTGAGTTCTAGGTTAATTCAAAAAGGGGCACGTTGTGTACCAATGTATGTCGTTTTTAGTAAGCATGAATGAACCACATTATGAGCTTGACTGAGTGTCTTAAATTGGTTGTTAATGTAGCTATTAGATGAAAAGCTTTTGTAACATGCCTCTTTTGTCAGCGATTATCCTTTATAAAAAATAGTAATATCATAAATATATTCTGAAAAGAATATTTCCTAACATATGTATTTTAAAAAATGACTAAAGTTGCCTGCTGAGATTCTTTCAAAATCATATAACGTTTAAAAATCCTATTGCAGCTCTTTTGATAGCCTTTGTTGTTTTTAATTATTAGTGATGGCATGATGAAATTAAAATGATTAAATGTAGGAAAAATAAAGTACAGTATTCTGCATTTGATTTAGTAAGTAAACCATTGATGTTTTGACCAAAAATAATTTTGGATGTTTCAGATACATTTCCGAGTTTCCCTGATTTAGATTGTTTTCACTTGAATCTCCAATTAAAGCTGCACACGATCTGCATATTCCCAAATTACATATTGAGTTCCTGCTAATGTAATCTAGAAAACTGAAGAACAATGGTCTACACTGCCTTGGATAATGTTGCCACACTTTTTTTTTTAAAATAATTTTTATTGGAATTTTTGAAAAACATATATCAACAAAACAATAATAACAATAACAATAATAGTAATAAACACCCCCTGGCACCCGTAACAACGCATATAACAAACACCCCCACCCCCCCCCACCCCAATAAACAACAAAATAAATCAACAATAAGCAAGTTAACTTAAACACTATCCCCTAACCCCCCCCCCTCCGGTTGCTGCTGCTGCTGACCTAGTACCTTATCGTTGAGCCAGAAAGTCGAGGAAAGGCTGCTACCTCCTAAAGAACCCTTGTACCGACCTCCTCAGGGTGAATTTGACCCTCTCCAGCTGAATGAATCCCGCCATGTCATTAATCCAGGTCTCCACGCTCGGAGGTCTCGCATCTTTCCACTGCAGCAAGATCCTCCGCCAGGCTACTAGGGACGCAAAGGCCAAGACATCGGCCTTTGGAACATATGGGCATGGATCGCTGGACTCCCCGAAAACCTGACGCACCTGCCTTCGCCTCCAAAGAACCTACTCATCCTAGATCCGGACATGTGAACTGGATGAGACTAAGCCTCACACATGAAGAGGAGGAGTTCACCCACTCCAGGGCATCCGCCCATGTCCCCTCCTCAATCTGCTCCCCCAGCTACATCTCCCACTTAGCCTTCAGATCCTCTACCGACGCCTCCCCCACCTCCTGCATTACCTGGTAGATGTCAGACACCTTCCCATCCCCGACCCACACCCCCGAAAGCACCCTATCCCTTACCCCCCGCGGGGGCAGCAAAGGGAACCCCTCCACCTGTCGCCTAGCAAACGCCTTGACCTGAAGGTACCTGAACATATTCCCTGGGGGGAGCTCAAACTTCTCCTCCAGTTCACCAAGGCTCGCGAACCTCCCGTCGATAAACAGGTCTCCCAACTTCCTAATGCCCGCCCTCCATGTTCCCTGGGACAAACCGGTGGTTCCCCCGCAGCGGGACCTCCACCGAGCCCCCCACTTTCCCCCCTGTGTCGCCTCCACTGCCTGTTGCCACACTTTTCATAATTATATTTTTTGGACTCTTTCCTAGACTACATCATCATAATAGTACCAAATTCTTTCCACCCACAGAGAAAACAGAATCATTTCACTAATTAATTAAAAAAAAAATAGAAATTGTTACAGTCGGAATATCAGGATACAGTGGATGAATGCATGATTGAAGAGATGGTGTGAGAGGGAGGGTTTCAAATTCCTGGGGCATTGGGACTGGTTCTGGGGAGGTGGGTCCTGTACAAACTGGATGGGTTACACCTGGGCAGGACCAGAATTGATGTCCTTGGGGGTGTACTTGCTAGAGCCATTGCGGACAGTTAAACTAATATGGCAGGGACGTGGGAACCTATGTAAGGATTCAGAGCAGGGGAAATCAAGAACAAGTGAAATAGACAGCAAGGAGAATAAGATAAGTGATAGGCAGAGAAATCAAGGGCCTGTATCAGATAATGACACTGTCAAAAATAGTAGAGACGAGACAAGGAACGATAAAAGGGCGAGCCATAAGGTTTCGTACCTGAACGCTCAGAGCATTCAAAATAAAATGGATGAATTAGTTGCGCAGATAGATGAAAGGGGTATAATATAGTTGGGATTATAGAGACATGGCTCCAAGATGACCAAGGATGGGAACTAAAGATTGAGGGCTATTCAGTTTTTAGGAAGGTCAGACAGAAGGAAAAGGCGGTGTGGTTGCATTCTTGATTAAAGAAGATATTGATACAATATTGAGAAAAGATATTAGCACAGATGATGTGGAATCCGTATGGTTAATAAACACCAAGGGGCAAAAAATATTCATGTGGTGGTATACAGACCACCAAACTGCAGTGGTAATGTTGAGAAAAGCATTACACAAGAAATCAGCAATGCATGTGATAAAGGAACATATGTGATTATGGGTGACTTTAATCTGCATATAGATTGGGTGAGTCAAATTAGTCACAGTACAATAGAGGAGGAATTTCCGGAGTGGATATCAGATGTTTTCTGGACCAATAATTTGAGGAACAACAAGACAACAAGCCACCTTGGACTGGGTGTTGTGCAATGAGAAAGGATTAGTTGGCAATCTAGTTGTGAGAGAACCCTTGGGGATGAGTGACCATTATTTGATAGGCTTATTTATTAAGGTGGATAGTGAGGTAGTTGATTCTGACAGTCCTGAATCTCAATAAAGTTAACTGTGATGCTATGAGTCATGAGTTGGATCTGATGGACTGAGAAACATTACCAAAAGGAAGGACAGTAGACAAGCGGCAGGCATTCAAGGAACAAATAGGAAATAGGTAAACTCCAAAAATAATTAATTCCTTTTAGACACAAGAGTAGAAAAGGGACTGTGGCCAAGCCATGGCTTATAAGGGAAATTAGAGATAGTATTAGATTCAGCGACGAGGTAGATAAATTGGCAAGAAAAAGCAATAGACCTGCGCATTGGGAACAGTTTAAATTCAGCAAAGGCAGACCAATAGATTGATTAAGATGGGGAAAATACAATATGAAAGTAAGCCAGTGGGGAATATAAAAACTGACTGTAAAAGTTTCTAAAGGTATATAAAATGAAAAAGATTGATAAAAAACGAATGTAGGACCCTAGTCAGAAACGGGGGAATTCATAACTAGGAACAAAGAAATGGCTAAGGAACTAGATTCATACTTTGAAGATATGAATAATGTATGGCTGTTCTGAGTAACATAAGTTTTAGCGGGGAGCTGAAGGAAATTAGTATTAATAGAGAAATGGTTTTGAGGTAATTAATGGGATTGAAGGCGAATAAATCTCCATGGTTGATAGTCTTCATCCCAGAGAACCTGAGTGGCCCTAGGAATAATAGAATGGGAAATCATGCTTGACAGATCTACTGGAATTCTTTGAAGATGAAACTAGTAGATTTGACCAGGGAGAACCAGTGGATGTGGTTTATTTAGACATTCAGAAGGGTTTTAACAAAGTCTCACACAGCAGATTACTATGTAAAATTAAAGCGCATGGGATTGCGTTTAGTATCTTGATTTGGATAGAAAGCTGGTTAGCAAACAGGAAGCAAAATGTTGGAATAAATGGGCCTTTTTTCGATTGGCAGGCAGTGATTCGTGGGCTATCACCGGGATCTGTGCTAGGACCCCTATCTTTCACATTATCTATTAATGATTTGGACGAGGGAACTAAATATTTAATGTCCAAATTTGCAGATGGTACAAAGTCAGGTGGGAGGGTGAGCTGTGAGGAGGGGGCAGAGATGCTTCAGCATGATTTGGGCAGGTTGAGTGAGTGGGCATATGCATGGCAGATGCAGTATTAGAACATAGAACATAGAACAGTACAGCACAGAACAGGCCCTTCGGCCCTCGATGTTGTGCCGAGCAATGATCACCCTACTTAAACCCACGTAACCCGTATACCCGTAACCCAACAATCCCCCCATTAACCTTACACTACGAGCAATTTAGCATGGCCAATCCACCTAACCCGCACATCTTTGGACTGTGGGAGGAAACCGGAGCACCCGGAGGAAACCCACGCACACACGGGGAGGACGTGCAGACTCCACACAGACAGTGACCCAGCCGGGAATCGAACCTGGGACCCTGGAGCTGTGAAGCATTGATGCTAACCACCATGCTACCGTGAGGCCCCAAATTATGTGAATAAATGTGAGGTTATCCCCTTCAGTAGCAAAAAATAGGAAAGCAAATTACTATTTGAATGGGTGTAAATTGAGAGAAATGGATACTCAGCGAGACTTTGATGTTGTTGTGCATCAGTTGCTGAAAGTAAGTGCACAGTTACAACAGGCAGTAAAGAACGCAAATGGTATGTTGGCCTTCATAGTGAGAGGATTTGGATTAGGAATAGGAATGTTTTACTGCAATTATGTTGGTGAGGCCACACCAGGAGTATTGTGTACAGTTTTGGTGTCCTCATCTTAGGAAGGATGCTCCTGCTATGGAGGGAGTGCAGCAAAGGTTTACCAGGCTGATTCCTGGGATCGTGGGACTGTTCTATGAGGAGAGACTAAATCGTTTAGTATTATATTCATTATGAGTTTGGAGATTAGAAGTGTGAGAGGGCATCACAAAGAAACTTATAAAATTCTAACAGGATTCGACATGGTAGGTTCAGAAAAAATGTTCTCGATGGTGGTGGCGTCCAGAACTAGGGATCATAGTTTGAAGAAAAGAGGTAAACCTTTTGGGACTGAGGTGATAATGGAGAATGGAGAATCTGTGAAATTCACAACCCAGAAAGTAGTTGAGGCCCAAATGGTGTGTAATTTCGAGAAGGAATTCAGTATAGCTCTTGGGGCTAAAGGGATCAAGAGATATGGGGGGAAGGCGGGATCAGAGTATTGAACTTGCTGATCAGCCATGATAATGAATGGCGGAGCAGGCTCGAAGGGCCGAATGGCTTCCTCCTGCTTGTATTTTCATGTATGTTTCTATGTATGTTATAAAACTTGCATTTCCCACTTCACCACCGAGTATTGTTTTACTGGTCTTGTCACAATACAGAACAACCTTAGGGTATCAACTTATCAAGGCCAGTTTGAATCCAAGGCTAGTTTATCACATGCTGCCAAAGTATTCTCGCGTTGTTAGATTTAGTCAGTAAAATTGCTAATGTTATGTGCACCACATTCCCCATTTATTACCACTGCTGGTGCAAATACTGTAAGTTGTAATGACTGGTGTGGCGTTAGTGTTATAAATGCACCAGTTAGAATTCAATTCAGTATAAATTACATACTGATGAATCATTGTAGATGTAAGCAGGGACTGCAGGGTGATATTTTCACATCTTGAACCTGTGCCATTCCAGATTTAGAGTTGCTGTGCCTCTTAACTCTTATCACCAAACATCATTTCGGCCACGCCTTTGCCGCACTCCTGAATTGTTGAACATAATAACGTGGCTGGGCAGAGCTCCAGCAATGATCTGAAAACAGTTTAGAGTTGCACCATTTTGATTATTTTTACAGTTGCAGCCTGAGAGCCTTGGTGAGATGCTATAGTTATAATTCTGTGTCTAGCAGTGCACGGAAACTTTCAATGTGCTGGCCTCCAAAAAAAAAAAGTGTACTACAATGCTGCCAGAATGATTAGTCTTTCCAGTGATAATTAAGCCATTTGGCCCATCGCATTTCTCTGCCATTCAATCAGGCTGATCTGTCTGTACTTTTTTAATATAAATTTAGAGCACCCAATTATTTTTTTGCAATTTAGCATGGCCAATCCACCTAACCGGCACATTTTTGGGTTGTGGGGGTTAAACCCATGCAGACATGGGGAATCTCATGCAATCTCTATGCAGGCAGTGCCCGCAGCCGGGATCGAACCCAGATCCTCAGCGCCGTAGGCTAACCACTGCGCCACCGTGCCACCCAGTTTGTCGGTACTAATTCAATCGTGATTACCTCCTCAAGACTTTCTTGCATCAGTTTAACTCACTGTTCACAGTGCAACTTCTGCTGGAGCAAACTCTGTGGCAGATTTTCCTCAATGGCAGATTTTATGTTGGAAGTTACATAGGCGAGACTTTCAATCAATGTTTAATTATCTTCATTGGGATTCATTTGTATTCTTAGTGAACTTCAAGTGCCACATGCGCTCTTCAATGGGAATCACAGCAGAATTCAGTGCTATATTTTGTACTGTCTGCTATTCTTTACTCCAAAATTCAAAGAGTCACACAGCAGAATTTGCATGCTTTGGGAATCAGACATCCAGGTCAAATGGAGGCCACAACCCCACACAGTGTGGGGAACAGTCACCTGGCAGTGATTTTCCCTGAATCAGTTGATTCATGACTCTGACTAATGACCAAAGGACAGGCAGGCTTGCTGTTCAACCAAGGATGATGGGTGGGCTTTTGAAGCTGGAGAGGCCCATAAGGCCAACATTAGGAGAGCTGGTGCATAGACTGTGAAGCAACAGCCTGATGTTGACATGGCCACCAAATCATACTTTACAATGTCCCAGATACAACCATCACCATCCCTGGGTATGTCCTGCCCCACCAGAGAACAGACCTGCCAGATATGGCATTACAGTGGTAGACCATCGCGAGGGCATTACTTTGGGAATTCTCCACATTGACTCCAGAAACCATGAAGTCTCATGGCATCAGGTCAAACATGGCCAAGGAAGCCTATTGCTGAATGCCACTTAATTTCTCTCCATCAGCTGATTAATTAGTACTCATCCATGTTAAACACATCATTTGAAAGAAGTGCCAAGGGAAGCAAAAATATACTCTCAGTGCGGTCTTCAATGCACATAACCAAAGTGGCTCAGTAGCACCACTACTGACTGAGCTAGCTGAGTCCGGAAAAATGTATTCGCCAGACTGGGCTGGGGGAAGGTGGGAGAGGGCCAACAAGAGGGGGGAAACTAACTTTTTTTTAAAAAAATTTAGAGTACCCAATTTTTTTCCCCCCCCAATTAAGAGGCAATTTAGCGTGGCCAATCCACCTAACCTGCACATCTTTGGGTTATGGGGGCGAAACCCACACAGACATTGGGGCAATGTGAAAACTCCACATGGACAGTGACCCAGGGCCAGGATTCAAACCCGGGTCCTCAGCACCGCAGTCCCAGTGCTATCCACTGCGCTGCCCTGGGAAAAGTTACTTGACCTCACCATCACCAATCTAGTCTGTCTGTGAGACCATTATACTGCCTGTGGCAACAAAGCCCTGTTGTCACATAGGATACTCTCTCTTGTGTTGTGTGGCACTATCACTTTGATAAATGGGATAGAACAGACCTAGCAGCTCAGAATTGGACATCCATGAGGAACTGTGGACCATCGGCATCAACAGATTTATATTCAGTCATAATCTGTAACCTTAGTGGCTGTAATTTTCCCCACTCTACCATAACCATAAAGCTAGGGGATCAACCATGGTTCAATAAGGAGTGCAGGTGAGCATGCTGGGAGCAGCAACTGGCGTACCCGAGCATGAGATGCCAGACAATAGAAGGTGCAAGCATTAGACAGAACTAAGTGATCCCACACCCAACAGATCAAATAAAAGTATCCAGTCAAGAATAAGGTGATCAATTAAGCAACTAACTGGAAGGGGATGTGCCATAAATAGCTTGATCCTCGTTGCGGGGGAACCCACCACATCAGTGCAAAAGGCAAGGTTGAAGCGTAGATAACCACTTGGGGATCATGCCTCATCCTGCCATTGCTGCTTGAATACCATTCAAGCTAGCCGCCCAGCAAACCCTGTTGGGATTTTCCAGAGGCCAACAGGGATGACCCTCTTTCATGGGCATTCTGTGCCCGTCAAAAGTTATGGCATTGGGGGGGGGGCCCTCCGCTGGAATCCAACCCCCCCAGGTCCGGTTCCCCCACCACCCTTGCCAGCAACTTCCTTCCCACAACCCCAACACAACCACGCTTACCTCTCTTTAGGTTTCCAGCAGCAATCCTTACTTTAGTACTGGCAGTGGCCACTGCTCCCGCATTGACAGGACTGGAGAGTTGCAGCATTGGCCCAGTCGTTCTTGGGGCTGGGAGTCCCAATGCTGCCCAACTAAGTGCTTGATTGGAATATAATTGTGTCAGGCCTCGAAAATAAAGCGACACGGGCTTCACACTTTTTCTCCCAAGTGGTAGGTGAGATTCCCATCACCTGCATTGTTGACAAAGTAAACAAAACATTCAGGATACTTAACTTTTCAATGGTAGACAAAATGATATAGCAGGACAATAATAAAGGATGGGAAAAAACAGTGGAGAGAAAGTATCGTAGCTCAATTTGGGTGGAGCTGAGAAACAGTAGGGACTATTTTTAGGCAATAACAATAGTTTTAGGGTGTGAGTCAGAAAATTAGAAGCACATGTAGCAAGGGCAATAGAGTAATTATGGTGGCTTTAATATTCATATAGACTGTGCAAACCACATTTTCTAGATAAGCATGCTGAGAAACCAACTGGGAAACAGGCTGTTTGGATCTTGTGTTATGCAATGAGAATGGGTTCATTAATAAACATATGTGACCATATTTTATATTGAGTTTTAAACTGATTTAGTTAAGTCTGAAACTAGATTCTGAAATGAGGAACAAGTTGTCAAAGATAGATTGCGCAACTGCATTAAACAATGACTGGTGTTTAAAGAAAGGGGCATATATGCGAACATTCAAATTAGAAGCCGGAATGTGCCATTCTGCTTCTCGAGCCAGCTCCGCCATTAATAGTAATTAATACATGGCGTACAACAAATGTACATTCCTTTTGGGCAGAACTTCCCACACAAAGCGTGGTCCAACCATGGCTATCAAGGAGTTAAAAGACTGTATTGGATCAAAGGCAGAGGTTCATGATGGCCCATAACTTCCGCAGGGTGCTAATCTATGGCCGATTGCCACTCACACCAGATTTACCTGCACTGGGATTCCGAAACCCCTGCCTCGTCCAACCTTCCTACTCCCGCTGGGTGAGACAGGAGCAGCGAAACACGTCTCTGGCAGGATCGTCATGGAGTAACTGAGGGGGGGGGGGGCAGAGAGGTAAATCAATCCCCCTTCTTACAGCAGTAGCTGCCCTAAAGGGGTGGTTTAAAGGGACAATTTACAGGGAGCAGGTAAATTTTAAAGTTCAGGAAATGGGGGAGGGTTTGGACCCAGGAAAGGGGAGGGTGGTGGGGTAGGGTGGTATGGCGTGGTGTGTCCCCTGTGGGGATCGTGTTTGTGTGGGATCTCCCGCGCGAAGCTGGATCTGAGTGTTTAAATAGTTACTCTGGAGTTGGAAGTTTTTTCCCTCATCTAAATCTTTCAGAGTGACCATCGGGGTAAAGCTGGCAGAACCAGATTTAAATCGCTTCTGTCGGATGGTTCCCAATCCAGCGCAAGTATGCAGAGGGAGTTTGTTTTTCTGGGAAATTGCCGGGTAATCCCTTATGTGGGAACTTCCAAGGGGATTCCCCAGCGCATCATTTGGGTACCCCCTTAAATGCAACGCTGAGGAACCATGAATTATGGGACATAGTTGCTAAAAAGAGTAGTACCCCTGAGGAATTTAGAATTTGGCAAAGGAGAACCAAGAAATTAATAGGGAACAAGAAAATAGAATGTCTGAGCAGACTAGCAAAATTCAGAAAAAAGAAGAAACATTCTATTGAAGATTTTCACCTTGCACTCACCAGAAAGGCATGCAAGATAACTAACAGCATCTTGTGAGCTGCCTCGATGAGTGAAGACAAAAGGTTTCAATAACCTGTCTGTTTTTCAGCAAGACCCTTTGTGCTACCAAATGACTACAGAAAAACAAATTGGAAACCTTTCCATAGGTTTGTAAATAGGAAGAGATTAGTGAAAGTAAACATGGACCATTAAAGGCATGGATAGATGAAATTGTAACAAGGAATAAGGAATGGCAGAGACATTGATCAAATACTGTAGCTCGACCTTTCTGGTAATTCATATGGGCTTTCCAGCAGTGAGGGTTGAATTCAACGGGAAACCTCTTTGGCAATGATGGGACCAGAAGATCCAGCCGCTGGCCAATGACTGGCTGCTTTCGCGATGGCCTGCATGGTAAATCCCACCCTTATTATCGGTCTACTTTGAGGACACAAAATAATTTCCAGAAATAATAGCGAACAAAGGTCTACCAAGAAGGAGAAACTTAAAGAAAATAAATTAATTATACTGGAGAAACTGATGGAACTAAATGGTGACGAAACCCCTGGGCCTGAAAACCTGCATCCAAGGGCTGCAGAGATCGTGAATGCATTGATTTTGATCTGCCTGAATTCCTTAGGTCCTTGAACAATTCCCAAAGATTGGATGGTAGTAAACATAGCCTAATCTTTTAAGATCAGAGGGAAAAAGAAAATGAGGAAATATAAGCCAGTTAGCCTAACATCAATAGTAGGGAAAATTTTACCGTTTCTTACTGTGAACTGGTAACAAAACACTCAAAGTGAGAATGTGGCTAAGTATGGTCAGCGTGGATTTATGGAAGGAAAATCATGTTTGATAAATCTGTTCTAATTTTTTGAGGATGTAACTCAATAGGATGGATAATGGGAAACCAATTCATGTGGTGCATTTGGATTTCCAAATTTTCCATTTGAAAAGGTCCAACACAACAGACCATTGCATAAAATTGGGACATGGTATTGTGGATAATATATAAGCATGGATTGAGAATTGGTTAATTAACAGAAAATAAAGTTGGAATAAACAAAAAAAAATCACATTTGTAGGTTATTACTAGTGGAATATTGACAGCTATTTACAAACTATATTAGTAGCGTAGGTGAGGGGACTGTGTTTGTTGATTATGCAAAAATGTTGGGAAGGTGAGCAGGGAGGAGGATGCAAGGAGGGCACAGAAGGATACAGACATGGTAGATGGAATGCAATGTAATGAAGTATGAAGTTGTCCACTTAGCTTTGAAAACTAAAAAAGCAGAATGTATTTTGCAAGGCGAGAGGCTGGGAAATGATTGCATTCAGAGCAATCAGAGTATCGCTGTACGTGAGTAATAGAAAGTTGACATGCAGGTTCAGCAAAGAATTAGGATGGCAAATCATCTAAAAGCTTTAGATACAAAGGGATGAGAGTTTTTTTATTCTTTCATGTCTTGTGGGTGTCACTGCCAAGGCCAACATTTGTTGCCTCCCCCTAATTGAACAAAACTGAATCGCTTGCTAGGCCATTTCAAAGGTAAGTTAAGAGTCAACCACATTGCTGCAGGTCTGGAGTCTAATTTAGGCCATACCGGGTAAGGACAACTGTTTTCCTTCCCTAAAGAACATTAGTGAATCAGATGGGTTTTTACAACAATCAATGATGGCTGTCATGGTCACCAATGCTGAGACTGGTTTTATATTCAAAATCTATTATTTGAACTTACATTTCCCCAGTTGCTATGGTAAGATTTGAACTCGTCTTTCCAGAGCTTTACCCTGAGTTTCAACTCGAGTGGCATTACCACTACATGACCTTCTCCCCCATGAAGAGTCTAAGCGTAAACAAGTCTTGCTATTATACAGTGTATTGGTGAGACCACATCCCGCGTATTGTGTGGAATTTTGGTCTCCTTACATTAGGTGGGATATTAAGAGAGTGCAATAAAGGTTCACTAGATTGGTTCCTGGGACCAGGGGATGTCCTACGAGGAAGGGTTAAGTAGACACGGCCTATATTTCCAGGGGGTTAGGTACGTTTTGGCGCAGCCATTTGGGCGCGGCCGTTTTGGCGCCGGCCGTTTTGGCGCCGGACGTTTTGGCGCCAAAATAACATTTCTTTATTTGTGAATTAGCCTCAGGTGAGTTGGCTGCGGGTGCGTTGAGTTGGGTGCTGGTGCGTTCTATCACCATCTTTTAATATATTTTTTAACTAAACCAATTCGCATACCCATATGATGGCTGAGGCAGTATCAACGAAACGTGGTAAAGAAAAATTTGTTCATAACGGATTCCTTTACGTCTTTGACAAAACAAGCAAAGGTGACAGCGAAGTGAAATTTTGCCGTTGTGAGCAAAAAAACCGGTGCAAAGCACGTCTCCATACTAAAGCTGCAAACGTGGTGAGGCAGCTGAACAGCCATTCGCATGATGCTTCTGCTGCACAAGTAGAGGTTGCACTCGTGAAAACTAAAATAAAAAAGAGAGCACAGGAAACCCTTGAGGCACCGACTGTAGTTGTTAATGAATGTTTGACAGACATATCCCAAGCTAGTCTACCAGCCATTCCTAATATATCTGCTTTGAGGAGAATGATAAGCAGAAAGCGTAATTATGTATTGAACGCCCCCACCAATCCAAGTGATTTACAACAATTGATTGTGCCAGAATGCTACAGGATATATGTCCCTCAACCAGGAGTGGAAGAAAATTTTTTACTTTGTGATAGCGGACCAGGTCACGACCGGATATTAATCTTCGGAAGACAGAGCTGGCTACAGCACGTATTGACATCTGATATGTGGTTTGCAGATGGCACATTCAGTATTGCTCCCAGCCTCTTTTCTCAGATATATGTAATTATGGTAAAAAAACACGGAGGAGTTACTCCTACGGTTTATGCTCTTTTGCCCAACAAGCAACGCACCACATATGCGAGAATGTTCGCATTATTGAAAGAAATCGAACCCAACTTGAAACCCAGTTCAATCGTCTGTGATTATGAACAAGCTGCGCACAGTGCTATGAAAGACATATTCCCTGATGTTCAAATAAAAGGATGTTTTTTTCATTTAGCTCAAAATATGCAAAAACATCTAGCTAGTATGGGGTTCCGTAGTTTGTATAACACTGATCCAGATTTCGCGTTAAAAGCTAAAATGATTATTGCCATTGCCTTTGTACCTTTGAACAAAATCGATGAATATCTGGATGCTTTAGCGACCCAACTGCCGCAAGAACTTCAAGATTTACTCAACTGGTTTGAAGACACATATGTTGGTCGTCTGAACAGACGAGGAAATGGTAGACGAACACCTTTATTTCGCCCTGAGATTTGGAACCTTTATCAGAGAACATTAAACTGGGAAGACCGCACAAACAATAATGCGGAGGCAGCCCACCGTCGATTGAAATATGAACTTGGCATTCATCATCCCACCATATGGAAACTAATTGATGGCCTGCGTAAAGTACAGAAAGGTAGAGATGCATATTATGAAAGGTTACTAGCCGGCCATGAACCGCCACAAAAACTAAAAAAGTATAGAGATGCAGATAAAAGAATACATGAAACTGTTCTTAAATTTGAAAACATGGATGCTATCGAGTACTTGAGGAGCCTTGCTCATAATTACCAAATGAACTAAACTAAAGGTTTTTTAACTTTAGTTTTTAACTAAATGAACTAATTTAAGGTTTTTAACTAAATGAACTAATTTAAGGTTTTTAATTTACAATAAAGATAAAAGAAAACATGAAAGTGTTCTTAAATTTGAAAATTTGAGTACTTCAGGAGCCTTGCTCATAATCACCAAATGAACTAAACTAAATGAACTAATTTAAGGTTTTTAAATTTACTTGCAACAATTTGCAACAAGTTACTAGCCACAAAAACTAAAAGAATTTCTGTCGTCTGCGCCCAAACGGCCGCGCCAAATTGGCTGCGCCCAATTGTCCCATGGCGCCCAAACGGCTGCGTCCAAACGGCCATGCCAAAACAGCCGCGCCCAATTGTCCCATCCCCATTTCCAGGGATTTAGAAAAGAGAGGATGTAGTTGAAATATAAAGAAATCTTTAGGGCTTGATAAGATAGATGTTGAGAAAATGTTTCACCTGGTTGGGGAATCTAGAAGCACCTCCTTGACCTAAGTCATGCTCCAGTGCTCCTCACACCCAAGTGTCGCTGTGTGCACCAGGCATCACCCACCAGATAAATCCATGAACAGCTAGGCCCCTTAAATTGAGCAATCAATACAGAGTAAAAAACACAGATGGGGTAATTTCAAGAATGTGAAATTGAGATAGAAGATCTTGTTCAATGGTGGAGCTGATCAGTAGGACCAAATGGTCTACTACAGTTCCCAATTCTTATGTAGTGGTTAGGCTATTGTGCAAGAGTTATGAGTTCAGATCCCACTGTGGCAAGTTGTTGAACTGAATTGCGTAAATCTGGTTCAACAAGGTATCCATATATATATAAAATATATGTGTAAAAAATTACTAGAAAATAATCTTCTGCAGTTAACATAGAAAAGGCCTGGCTGATTCTTAAGTAACCTAACAAGTCAGTTGTTGCCACAGATGGCCTGTCAGTGCCATCTAAAAGCTATTTGTTATTGGAAATATTTGGATTTTGTTTATTGTCAAGATTACCAAGGTACAGTGAAAAGTATTTTTTGCGAGCAGCTCAACAGATCATTAAGTATATGAAAAAAAGAGGAAATAAAAGAAAATACATAATAGGGCAACACAAGGTACACAATGTAACTACATAGACACCGGCATCGGGTGAAGCATACAGGGGTGTAGTGTTAATCAGGCTCAGTCCATTAGGCGTCTGGTAACAGCAGGGAAGAAGCTATTTTTGAGTCTGTTCGTGCATGTTCTCAGACTTTTGTATCTCCTGCCCGATTGAAGAAGTTGGAACAGTGAGTAAGCCGGGTGGGAGAGGTCTTTGATTATGCTGCCCCTTTCCCCAGGCAGCGGGAGGTGTTGATGGAGTCGATGGATGGGAGGTAGGTTTGTGTGACGGACTGGGCTGTGTTCACAACTCTGAAGTTTCCTGCGGCCTTGGGCCGAGCAGTTGCCATACCAGGCTGTGATGCAGCCAGAGAGGATGCTTTCTATGGTGCATCTGTAAAGGTTGGTAAGAGTTAATATGGACATCATGCAAAATTTAGAAAAAATAACCACAACCTTGAAATGAAATGAAATGAAAATTGCTTATTGTCACGAGTAGGCTTCAATGAAGTTACTGTGAAAAGCCCCTAGTCGCCACATTCCGGCGCCTGTCCGGGGAGGCTGGTACAGGAATTGAACCGTGCTGCTGGCCTGCTTGGTCTGCTTTAAAAGCCAGCGATTTAGCCCAGTGAGCTAAACGAGCCCCTAAACGACAACCTTGCATGTGCACCAAAGCTAAAAACACCGTTGCTGAAAGTCTTGCGTAAAAAATATTAACTGCTGGAATAACATATGAGTTTTGCCATCTTTTGAAAGAAATAGATCGGTTTACAGTTCATCAAAACTGAATGTAGAGTTTGTAAAGAATGTAATTGGAACTATTTAAATTCCTACACTTGCTGGCACTTGTAAAGAAGTCACCTTTTGATGTATTGATAAACATGCTTTTGCTTTGACGATCTTGCATGAAAAATCTAAAACTAATCAGTCTGGATATGGTCAGTCACTCCTGCAAGTCGGTAAGTTAATTTTGTTGATAGTTGCAAATCTTATGTGCCGGTGATGTGGCTAAATTTAAGGTGCTGCAAGTTTGTTAAGGCAGAAGTGAATTGTTAGGCACAGAAAGTACTATTGTTTAAAATTTTAAAAAGTTCGTTCTCTTGGGGCCAGCTGTGAAAAAGTAAAGATAAAGAACACTATTCCTATAATGACGGTTTCATATGTTGATCCCTACTGTGTGCTTTGTGAGCAGTGCTTTTGTGTGTTCCATCTGTCAGACCATCTGGCTTCAGCTTTCACTTCTTTATCCACCTTTCTGTTTTTCAGGTCCATACATTCAGAGGTCCTCACTGGTGTGAATACTGTGCCAACTTTATGTGGGGCCTCATTGCTCAAGGAGTGAGATGCTCAGGTAGAGTCTGATTTTATTCTGTGCCTTGGGCTATACTCTTTAAGACCATTCAACAAAAACACTGGCCAGTCATTAAATATAGTTTTGCAATACAATTAAACTTGTGAACTCTTTTCAATTAAAACGCTTATATGAAATCTGCAGTTCGTACTTGAGGAGGAAAGGTGAATCCAGATTTGAGTGAAACATATAACGTGCTGTAAAATTGTGTTGCACAAAGGTACATTAAAAAAAGCTGAACTATTTTAATGCAAATTTCTAAATTTTTAGATGGTTGAGGTAGAGCAATATATTTTTTTTAAATTTAGAGTACCCAATTACTTTTTTCCAATTAAGGGACAATTTAACGTGGCCAATACATCTAACCTGCACATCTTTAGGTTGTGGGGGTGAGACCCACACAGACATGGGGAGAATGTGCAAACTCCCCACGGACATTGACCTGGGGCTGGTATCCGACCCGGGTCCTCAGCGCGTGAGACAGCAGTAGTGCTAGCCACCGTGCCACCATCAGAACAATATTACAAATAACTGATTTTTTGACATAGACATAAAAATCTAGAAGTTATTAAAATATTTTAGGCTTCCTGTTTCAGATTGCTATACTTGATATTAAACTGTGTGTTTAACCAAATAAGCCTAGAGCCTTTTCTATGCCTTGTTACCTTGTGTTATTTCCCCCAGAGTTGTAACGACTATAGTAACATATTTGTTATGACCTGCCCATCCTAATGCATTTTTCATTCTTTTGGGCGTAACCATTTTAATTCCAATCTTAACTGTTCTATGCTGTAAGAGTTAACCCCTTGTTGATCATTTCTGTCATTACAAGAGCAAGTAAACAGACCAAATCTTGGGTGTTATCGGTGTAACTAATTACCTAGATTGTTAGACAATTTGAGGTCCTTGGATCAATTGTGGTTGCTAGATCATTTTACTCCACTATCAGTACAATGTACTGACCTATCTCTACAAAATAAGAGATGTGTGTAAGTAGTTAAATACTCTTGATACTCCATACACTTCTACGTTACTGTACAAATAGTGCAGTGATCTCTTATTTTTCTGTTTTTTTTATATTTTATCTTTCTTTATTGAAACTAGAGATTTAATGTAAATGAATGGATCTTGTTCTACAACAATGTAGCATGAGACCATCCTTAACGAAAGACTACGCATTTTTTGTTTTAGTAGATAAATGCATCATTATCAACTCATTCTTAGCAGCATAATCTGCTTCACATAATCAGTGCTCGGTACACTGAAAGAAACAACACTGATCTAATTGATGGCTGAGTTATGCAGCACAGACAGAATTTCAGAATGTCCTGAGACTAGAACACACCAGCTTCCTCCCAGGGCTCAGTGAATTAAACCAGTGAGTAGCTTGCCATATCTGACAACATGGTTTACGGTTCATTCTCTGGCCATTACTAAGTTAGTTGATCTCAGCAAAATCAGATGTAGTCTCAATGTATCTGATCTAACAAAGGGAATATTACCAGAGTTCTTGATCCTGATTGCTATTCAACAGTCCCAATGTGTGAACATTGCTTGAAGACAGTACTCGGCTCTTGTATTGGTGCCCCTCAGTCAAATTGCTTGTCAGCACTCACTGTCGAGCTCAAAAGTGAATAACACTGGTTTAATTAGGTTGCCTCAGGGCAACAAATACTGCATCAAGGAATCGGCGCCTACAGAAGGATGGAGAAATTAATGAGCATAACAAAATGGCACACACGAAAGTAGCGCTATCAACATTTTTTAATTATAAAAATGTTGGAAGTGCATAAAGATATTGGTTTAAATCACGCTCAAGAGTTTACAAGGAAGTAACGAAGGGTTGAAATAATTGGTTTATCAACACATTCACCATTGAATGTCTTCATTGGAATGTAATTTCAGTATGCTATTGTCTGTAATTTATACAAGTATGATATTTTTAATAACCTATTTTGTACTCGGTGTATAGTTTTTCTAGTTTGTTGAGGACCAGTTGTAGTGAACAGCAACGCAAACTGTCAGTTATAATTACATAGTAAGGCCAGAAATTCTATTAAAATTTATTTTGCCGTATGGCACATGGGAATGTCATCAGCTTTATATGTTATACCCCAAGTAGATCCAAGGTCATTTGCGTTGAGAGAGCATAGTGAAACGGCAAAAAAATCTTAATAGATTGTTCTTTTAACTGTTTTTCCTAAATGTTATTTCATCAGTGATATCTTATCTTGTGAATTTGTACCAAATTCAAGGACATCACTCTTTTCCATGAAGATTTTTCCACAGTCCTACTAGCTATGAATTCCCATAATTGATCTTTTGAAATAACACCGCCGAACATAATAGTAAACCATAATAGTAAGGTCAGAGAAGACTATACTTTTGTTTCATTTTATTTGTTACGGACAGGAGGGGGTTTAATTTAAACAACCCTGATTTCTCTCCTTGCCATCCATCAGTAAACAGAAAGGTATTTTTCGATTTTTGACTTCGCCCTTTATAAGAAGGGGGGACTAGAGAAAGAAATGGATTTGCGGAGCAAAAATCACAGGATAAAGAATTATTGTTTCACTTCAGTCCAGAATCAAAGTCCAATAGTGTATTCTTTCACAGAGTTGACATGTTGAAGACTGATTCTGGATAATTCCATTTTCCAGTAGACATGACTTCCATCATGGGATTGGTACATAAAGATGAATTAGTCTTGTAGGCTCTGGCGCAGAAGTTCAGAAGGTATCATAGAATCATAGAATTTATAGTGCAGAAGGAGGCCATTCGGCCCATCGAGTCTGCACCGGCCCGTGGAAAAAGCACCCCACTTAAGCCCCACACCTCCACCCTATCCCTTTTTTTCTCTGTAACCCAGTAACACCACCTAACCTTTTTGAACACTAAGGGCAATTTAGAATGGCCAATCCACCTAACCTGCACATCTTTGGATTGTGGGAGGAAACCAGAGCACCCGGAGGAAACCCACGCAGACACGGGGAGAATTCGCCGACTCCGCACAGTGTCCCAAGCCGGGGATCGAACCTGGGACCCTGGAGCCGCGAAGCAACTGTGCTAACCGCTGTGCTACCATGCTGCCCCACCATATCATGTATTCATCATTTTGATTTACAAGTTTCTCTTTCATAATTTTGTTTCATGTAGAAATAGCATACATGAGCCAAGCAGTGAAAAATCTGGACAGCGATCTGGTTTGAGCTGTTGCTTGCTAGATGGAAGATGGCAGTCTGAGTTTTGCAGCGCCATATGGCAACATTAGTTGGGGGTTGGGGGGTGTGAGGGAGGGGGAGGTTATGTGACTTCCACCTCTCCACTTTGGCTAAGACAGAGGATGTTTATTCTTTAGTCTGGATTCTTTTTTTTTTTAATAAACAATTTTATTGAGGTAGTTTTTGGCTTTATAAACAGTTACAGACATCATCAGAAAGGAAGCAAAAAAGGCAAAAATGTGCAAACATCCACGTTCTTTCAATACTTCCACCGTAACATATTGCACAAGCCCGCTCCCCTCCCATCGGTACTACCCGCCATATTTTCCCTCCTACTCTCCTCTAACCCCCCCCCCCCCCCCCCCCCCCCCCTGCTGACGCTCACTCTCCCCGCAAAGAAGTCAATAAATGGTTGCCACCTCCGGGTGAACCCCTGCACAGAACCCCTCAAGGCGAACTTGATTTTTTCCATCCCCAGGAAACTCGACATGTCCGCTAGCCACCACTCCGTCTTCGGGGGCTTTGAGTCCCTCCACGCCAATAGTATTCGTCGCCGGGCTATCAGGGAAGCAAAGGCCAGCACATCGGCCTCTTTCTCCCCCTGGACGCCCGGGTCCTCCGAAACCCCAAAAATTGCCACCCCTGGGCTCATCACCACCCTTGTTTTTAGCACCTGGGACATGACCCCCGCAAATCCCTCCCAGTACCCCCTCAGCTCAGGGCATGCCCAAAACATGTGAACATGGTTCGCTGGTCCTCCCGCACACCTAGCGCATTTGTCCTCTATCCCGAAAAATTTGCTCATCCGAGCCACCGTCATATGGGCCCGGTGAACGACCTTAAATTGGATCAGCCCGAGCCTAGCACATGTCGCGGTCGAGTTTACCCTACTCAGGGCCTCTGCCCACAGCCCATCCTCCATTTCCCCGCCTAGCTCCTCCTCCCATTTAAGTTTCAGTTCCTCTGTCTGGGACCCTTCCTCCCTCATGAGCACCTTATAAATACCCGAGACTCTACCCTCCCCTTCATCCCTCCCGAGACTATTCTGTCTAGGATCCCCATTGGCGGGAGGCGCGGGAAAGATGGGACCTGTCTACGAACAAAGTCCCGCAACTGTAGGTATCTAAAATCATTTCCCCTTACCACCCCAAATTTCTCCTCCAAGCTCCTCAAACTCGCGAAGCTCCCTTCCAGGAACATATCACCCACCCTTCCCGCCCCTGCTCGCCGCCATACTCGGAACCCCCCATCCATACTGCCGGGGGCAAACCGATGGTTGTCGCAGATTGGCGCCCAGACAGACGCCCCCATCTCCCCCACATGCCTCCTCCACTGGCCCCATATCCGCAGGGTCGCCACCACTACCGGGCTGGTGGTGTACTTGGCCGGCGGCAGCGGTAGAGGAGCCGTGACCAGGGCTTCCAAACTGGAGCCCCTGCACGAAGCCGCCTCCACCCGCTCCCAAATAGACCCCGTACCCACCATCCACTTCCTTATCATAGCGATGTTGGCCGCCCAGTAATAATTGACCAGACTCGGCAAAGCCAGCCCTCCCTCGCTGCGGTTCCTCTCCAACATCGCCTTCTTTACCCGCGGAGACTTTCCCGCCCAGACAAAGCTCATGATCAGCCCGTTAACTCTTTTGAAGAAGGACTGTGGGATAAAGATCGGGAGGCACTGAAAAATAAACAAAAATCGAGGGAGGATTGTCATCTTTACAGTCTGCACCCTCCCTGCCAGCGACAGCGGGAGTGCATCCCATCTCCGAAACTCTCCCTTCATTTGTTCCACCACCCTGGCCAAATTTAACTTATGCAGCCTGCCCCAGTCTCGTGCCACCTGGATTCCCAAATACCGGAAATTTTCCTCAACCAGCCTAAACGGTAGCCCTCTCAATCTATTCTCCTGGCCCCTTGCCTGGACCACAAACATTTCACTCTTGACCGTATTTAATTTGTATCCTGAGAACTGGCCGAACTCCCTCAGCATTCCCAGTATAGTTCCCATCCCGGCCACTGGGTCCGACACGTACAGGAGCAGGTCGTCTGCATAAAGAGAAACCCTGTGTTCAACCCCGCCCCTCACCATCCCCTTCCAACCCTCTGCGGCTCTCAGCGCCATCGCCAGCGGCTCTATGGCCAGCGCAAACAGCAGCGGGGAGAGCGGGCAGCCCTGCCTGGTCCCTCGGTACAACCTAAAGTACTCCGACACTTCTCTGTTAGTCCTGACGCTGGCCCTCGGGGCCTGATATAATAATTTGATCCAATCCACCAATCCCTCCCCGAACCCAAACCGTCCGAGCACCTCCCATAGATAGTCCCACTCTACCCGGTCAAAGGCCTTCTCGGCGTCCATTGCCACCACTACCTCCACATCTCTACCCGCCGGGGGCATCATTATCACGTTGAGCAATCTCCTCAGATTGGCCGCCAGCTGCCGACCTTTAACGAACCCAGTTTGATCCTCCCCAATCACCTCCGGTACACAGTCCTCCATTCTCCCCGCCAGTACCTTTGCCAGGAGCTTGGCGTCTACATTAATCAGGGAGATTGGCCTGTAGGACCCGCACACCTCCGGGTCTTTACCCCGCTTCAATATCAGAGATATGGTGGCTTGTGACATTGTCGGCGGCAGGGTCCCTCTGTCCCTTGCCTCATTGAAAACCCTCGCCAAGACCGGGCCCACCAGCTCAGAGAACTTCCTATAAAACTCTACTGGGTATCCATCCGGCCCCGGGGACTTCCCCGATTGCATGGCCTTTAGGCCCCCCAGTACCTCCTCTACTCTAATCGGGGCGCCCAGCTCTTCCACTTGCCCCCCCCCAACTGTTGGGAATGTTAACCCGTCCAGAAACCTTTTCATCCCCTCCGGTTCTTCCGGCGGCTCCGAAGTATACAGCTTACGATAGAAGTCCCGGAATACCCTATTCAATTCTGCCGGATCCTCCACTTTGCGCCCCCCCTTGTCCCTCACTCTACCTATTTCCCTGGCCGCCTCCCTCCTCCTGAGTTGCTGCGCTAACAGCCTGCTAGCCTTTTCCCCATACTCGTACACCACTCCCCTCGCCTTCCTAAGCTGTTCCACGGCCCTGCTCGTGGATAGTGCCCCCAGTTCCGCCTGTAGCCTCCGCCTTTCCCTGAGTAAAACCTCCCCCGGGGACTCCGCGTGCTCTTCATCTATCCGGCCCATTTCCCTGACCAATCTATCCATCTCTGCCCGGTCTGCCTTGGCTTTGTGGGCCCCAATTGAAATCAGCTCCCCCCGAACTACTGCCTTTAGCGCCTCCCACACGGTCGCCGCTGAGACCTCCCCAGTGTCATTCACCTGCAGGTAATTTTTTATACATTTCCGAAGCCTCTCGCAGATCCCCTCCTCCGACAGCAGTCCCACATCTAGCCTCCATTGCGGGCGTTGATAACTCGCTCCCCCGAACTGCAGGTCCACCCAATGCGGGGCATGGTCTGAAATGGTAATTGCTGAGTATTCCGTGTTCTTTACCTCCCCCATACAGTCCCTGCTTATTACAAAGAAATCTATCCTGGAATATACTTTATGGACGTGCGAGTAAAACGAGTAGCCCCTTCCTGTTGGCTGTCCCTCTCTCCAGGGGTCCACTGCCCCCATTTGCCCCATAAACCCTTTCAGCTCCCTTGCCATTGCTGAGAGTCTACCCGTTCTGGGACCCGACCGATCCAAAGTCGGGTCAAGGACCATGTTAAAGTCCCCTCCCATTATTAGCTTGCGAGAATCCAAGTCCGGGATCTTCCCCAGCACTCTTTTAATAAAGTCCACGTCATCCCAGTTCGGGGCATATATATTCACCAGCACCACCCTTCTCCCCTCCAGTCTGCCCCGTACCATCAGGTATCTGCCCCCCCTGTCTGCAGATATGCCCTCTGCCTCAAATTGCACGCGCTTGTTGATCATGATTGCCACCCCTCTGGACTTCGAGTCCAAGTCCGAGTGGAAGACCTGGCTAATCCAGCCCTTCCTTAGCCTGGTCTGGTCTGACACTTTCAGATGTGTCTCCTGCAACATAATTACGTCCGCCCTCAGGGCCCGCAAGTGCGCGAACACCCGCGCCCTCTTAACCGGCCCATTCAGTCCCTTGACGTTCCAGGTGATCAGCCTGGTCGGGGGGCACATCCCACCCCCCCACCCCGCCGGTCAGCCATAGCCTTTCTCGGGCCGGCCCCTGACCCGTGCGTCGCGCCATTCCTGGCCCGCCCTTCGGCTGCCTCCACCCTCGACCTCCTTTCCAGTGCCTATTTCAAGTCCCTCTCCCGTCAGCAGAACAACCCCCCCCTCCCCTAACCCCATCCCCCGATACCCCCACCCCCGCCATCTACTGGCTGTTACTTCCCCCCCCATCTGACTTCCTTGACTAGCCAATCTGCTAGCCCGGTGACTCAACACTCCGGCGCCTTCCTGTCCCATTCCCCTTGTTTCCCCGCCCTCCTCCCCACCCACTGGGGCAAGCCGGTTCCAGTGTCTTCCACGAGCTGCACAAAAAGCCCAAACAGGAAAAAATAAAAATAAAAAAAAATAAAAAAAACCCATAAAAAGGGAAAACAACCACAGAAAAAAGAGAAAAAGCACATAAATGTCCATGAACAAAGGAAAGAGTCTCAAATGTTCCGCTTGGCCCCTTTGGCCCAGCAAACCGTTGAGCAGCGGTCCAGGCACATTCGGCGTTCCTTCCCACAGAAATCCTCGGGCCCTAACTCGCGTCCTTGGGGCCTCCTTTCGGGACCAGCCCCAGGTCCCTCACAAAATCCATCGCTTCTTCGGGCTCGGAGAAGTAGTGGTGTTGACCCTGGTGCGTGACCCATAGCCGGGCTGGGAACAGCAGACCAAACTTCACGTGCTTCTTGAACAGCACCTCCTTGACATTCTTAAAGGCTGCTCGCCGCCGAGCCACCTCCTGGCTTAGATCCTGATAAATGCGGAGAACACTGTTGTTCCACGTGCTGCTCCTGGCGCTCTTTGCCCACTGCAGCACCCGCTCCTTGTCCACGAACCTGTGGAACCTAATCACCATCGGGCGGGGGGGTCCGCCCGGCCGCCCCTGCCTTGCCTGCACTCTGTGTGCCCCCTCCAGCTCCAACGGTCGTGGAAAGGCTTCGGCTCCCATCAGCTGCTTCAGCAGGTCTGCTACAAACGCTGCAGCATCAGCTCCCTCCGCCCCCTCCGGGAGGCCGACCATCCTCAGATTGTTCCTGCGGATTCTATTCTCCAGCTCCTCCACTCTGTCCAGCAGTCTTCTCTGCCGCTCTTTCAGGCCGTCCACTTCTACCGCTGCAACCGTTTGCGCATCCGCCTGCTCCTCCACCGCCTCTCCCAGCTCCTTAACTTTCACATCCTGGGCGTCCATCCTCTGGTTCAGCTGATCCACCGCTTTCTGGATTGGGTCCAAGCTGTCCCGCTTCAGCGCTTCAAAACTGGACTTCATTACCTGGAGCATGTTATCCAGCGCCAACTGGATTGCTGAGTCCGGGGTCCGTGTGTCCGCCATCTTAGGTCCCAGGTAATTTTCTTCAGGTCCTTGTCTCTGTCCCTTTTTCTCCTTCTTCTTCTGCCTTCTGGAATCCCGCTGTTCCATATGCCGCAGCCCGCTCCTCAGCGCCTTCGCTGCCGCTTTCCTTTGCCCAGCACCTTAAATTTTTACCCCCTCCTGGGCATCTGAAGTGGGTCCAAGCTGTCCCTCCTCAGCAACTCCAAACTTTTTTTTCCCTTTGTCCTGGAGGAAGGAAGGTCCGTGGGTCCGCCATCTTACCCTGCAGGTCAGCTTCCTCCTTGCCTCCGTCTCTCTCTCTTTCTTCCTCACCTGCTGGCCTCCCACACTTTCATTTTCTGCAGCCCGCTCTCCTCTTCTGTTCCCGGCAGCCTTTCTGCCGCCTCCGTGGTCCCGCTATCGCGGGGAAACAGCTGTTCAGTCCCGCCGGAGTGAGAGCCCACCGAATGTGCGGCTCACTCGGACATCGCCGCCACCGGAAGTCTTTAGTCTGGATTCTTGAGATCGGAAATGTTTCACCTATTAAGAATTTCAGAAGAGGTTTCAGGGTTCTTTGTCCTAGTAGACTGGCCATCTCCGTTGGCCAAGCTTAGCTTAAAAATGTAAATGGTATTTGTACAATTTCTTAGAATTTGCTCTCTGCAGTCACTGGGTCCTGAGAATCACTTCAGAGATAACAAGGTGGCAGCTGTTCTGAATGCCAGGAAATTTATTTTGTTTGAGTCATAGTCAGCCATGGCTTCAGTCATTTTAAAGGCTTTGACCAGTTTTTTTAAATGTCATAAATTAACTATGATAATAAAAAATTTTATAAAAATATAGAGTGAGGTCTCAGCCCCCTGATGTATTACTGTTTGTTACTTGATTTTATTACTGTTTAAATTCAGCCATAACAAACCAAGATAGCTAAGCAATACGAAAATGACAACTAAAATTGTTTTGAGCATTGAACATACTGTTAAACCTGGACAGGTGTTCAAAACATAATTAAAGTTTGAAACAAACTGCTAAGTGATGTTATATAATCACTGAGCCCAATAACTATGCTTTTACTTGATACAGTTTTGTAGTGTGATCTGACTACATTGTAAATAGTTATGTAAACTATGTTCTGTGTTTTGTAATTCTAAAGCTGTGGCATCTTGCTGTGTGAAAAAGTAGCTTCATTAGGAGGAAACTGCCATTTTTTACTTTTAATATCTTATTAATCACAACTGCCTTTAAAAGAACTATAAACTCACATTTTTATGGATACATTTTTTCTCAATGGATAATACCAGTTAACATAAGTGAACTTTACTCGTCATTTTAAGCCTATAATTTTAAAATAATCTGTCAATGCAGATTTGACCAAATGGTTAAAAATGATTCTTTTTGCAATAATCTATTTACTGGATTAAAAGTAATTTTATGCAGTGCTACAGCATTCACTGTCAAGTGTCAAACTCAGATCAGATTTGCTTTTTATGATTGAACAGCTGATTAACCTATTCATAATTAAGTAGAATACAAATATTCAGCAAAATGCTAAAAGTACATTATAGAACATAATGGTAATGAGAAAAATCCCCAATTGGCCAATTACCCTTCAAAACTATTCATTCTGCTATGGTTTTGAATATCTGAAGGGGAATAGACCCCACAGCAAATTCTGCCTTTATTGCTTTCACTATTAATATTAGATATTACAGCAAATTGTCTTGCCACAAGAGCATTACATCTGATATTTCTTGAGAAAATGAAAGGGCTAATTGAAACAAAATAAAAGTGCTGGAAATGCACAACAGGTCAGTGTGCATCAATAAAGCGCAAACACAATATTTGGCATGTACCTTTTAGAAGTCATAATGCGCCATAATTTATGTTAAGACACAAATGACGATGCTGTCACTGCTGATCATTTACAGTAGAGGAGATCTGATCGTAATTTCTTCAATATATACATGCGCTGTTCGGTGCAGAAATTCATAAGTTGCTGTCTGTGATACCCTGCTTCACCACAGGATATACAGTTGAAATCCTCCCTACTATAATTGGTAATGAAAGAACTACAACACTACAAAGTTGGTGGACTTGCCCCTGCTACTTTCACACTAAAAATGACTAAAAGAAAATGAAGGCTGTTGTATTTTGGTGAAAGTGCTAACTATTGCTGAACAATCTTGCTGGCCCTGAAAAATTAGTTTTACAAGGGCAAAGATCTGTCAGAAAAAATCAAATTGTGTTTGGACACATAAAATTGAAATTAAAATAATTTACCTTTTCTGTCTTTCTCTTTAATCCCTCTCTTCCTTAATTCCAGCTATATTTCCCTTCAGATATTCAAAATCCTACCAGAATGAATAGTTTTGAAGGGTAATTGGCCAATAGGGGATTTTTCTCATTACCATTATGTTTGTATTTTGCTTTCTGCATATCATACCACTCTAAACAGAAACTGCAAAAGATTTTTGATGAAGTAGTGACTGAAAGTGAGAAGAAAGGGCTGGGCATAATTGGTAAGAAAACAGAACGTCTAGTAGTGTCCAAAAAGAGAATCAAACCAGAATGTTAGATCACAGCAAAGAATGCAAAGATCAAACGGGTGTAAAAATGTTGTTACCTAGAAAGTATGTTAATATCAGGTGGAAAGTGCAACAAAGAAATATGACTAACCTGGGGTGGGTTCCGCGACAGCGCGGCTATTGAGCGACGCAAATGGTCATTGACTCCAGCAGGACTAGTAACTCACGCTGGTGGCCAATGGTGAACTACCTCTGCCACTGGAATGAAAACCCACCCCACTGCAGGGAGAAGGGCGGGGGGGGGACTAAGGATTGGAATGGCTAATGATGCATTTCAAAAAGTGGAAAGAATTGTGGTCGACACAATTAGTGATGAAAACAAAGCTGAGAATTCTGGAAGGCTCCACTACACCAATTTTGACCTACAGAAGTGAGTGTTGGATGATTAATGAAGCAATGTAGTGAAGAATTGAGGCTGCAGGGTTGTGGTTTCTGATATTGAAGATATCTTGGACAAGTCACCGTTCCAATGAAGAGGTTCTGGTAAAATGAGAGACCAAGAGAACTCTGCTGACCACGATCAGGAAGAGATAGTTGGAGTTTCTCGCACATGTAATGAGAAATAGTGATTTCAAAATTCTGATGCTGATGGGAAAGATCGGCGATAAAGTGATTGATGTAGAGCGAGAACAATCTTTTTTAAAAACCTTGCAAACTGGATGAAAGTACCAACAAAGATAACGTATGCTTCTAGAGCAAGGTCGACATGCAGGTCTATGGTCACCAACACCATCTTGCGGCATGGTAACTGAACACAGAGAGAGAACACATTATTTGAATCAAATTTATCTTTCCTGTTTTTCACTTCCTGCTTGGCCTGAACACAAATTCTTCAGCCTGGTTGTTGGCGAGTCTTGCTGTCCCTTTACCTGCTCACCGTAGAGGGCACTGTGCTGGAAAAGATTCCGGATTAAAGGAAGTCACCATGGATCAGCCTGTGAGCAACTGTCATCGAGGTGTTATCCCTTGGCCGCTGAAAGTAATGTGCGGCCCATTGTGTCGTTTAACTTTACAGATGCTGACCACCATGTATTTCCAATATTTTTTAATTTCTCTTGCAGATTACTAGCCTTTACAATTATCCATTTTATTGATCTGAAGTAAATTCTAATTCTTCTTTTGAAACAAAGTTTTCAGACAAGCCTGACACAAAATATCATTTTGGATATTCTTGCCTTCAATAAATAAATGTGAGCTTTATGCAGATCAACAGCATTTACAGAACCTAATGAGAAGGAAATTCCATCCATGTCTGCCAGACTCCCAATTCCCACTAACAAGTTTCCAGACATGTAAATTTGTTGGCTGTAGTCACCTGACATGGGCATTTGAGACACAAATAATATACTCAGATTACAGGAAGCACTAATTTACATTGATGCATTCAGAAGCCATTTAAATCAGTGAACTAAACTGATATAGGTTAAAAGGCAAATTATGGAAAATAATTTCTTCGATTTGTAGATCAAAAAATGATCATTTCTATCTGAAATTATGTGGAAAGTCCATACAAACATGATGCTGACAAATTCTTCAGTTTCAATCGAGAACAGAAATTTTCATGATTATAGCAGTAAACTGTTGGTTGGTTGTTGCTTTAAGTCTAAGGTGTGCCTTGATTAAAAAATCTTGCTTCGGATTTTAATCAAAACATAAAGAGGCCTAGAAGGGCATCATGTGTAGCACTGTCTAACACAGAGCTTGAATGTTTGATTGAAACAAGCTGAACAAGTCTGTTTGTATAAAAAAAACAATTGTATAAGTAGTCTAAATATGATATCACTATCCTTTGAAACAGAGCTGACACAATTATGTAAAGAGCCAATAGCAATAATATATTCACACTGTCTCGCAACCACCCCCCACCCCTCCTAATAGAAAACAACAGAAGACATTCACTTCTTCAGTTGTGGGGTGGGTTTAGAGTTAGACAATAAATGCCTTCCTTAGTTGGGAAGGAGTTGAGCAAACTCGCTGAATACGGTGATGATAAAGGAAAATATTGCTGAAGTAGTCAAAGTGTGGAAATCTGGCTTAATTTGAGGGGAACAAAATGATATCTTGCCCATAGAGAGCGATTTTGGTGGGGAGCTGATCGGAATGACGGGAACATTGACGGGAACAAGGGGCTGGTTTAGCTCACTCAGCTAAATCGCTGGCTTTTAAAGCAGAGCAAGCAGGCCAGCAGCATGGTTCTATTCCCGTACAAGCCTCCTCGGACAGGCGCCGGAATGTGACCACTAGGGGCTTTTCACAGTAACTTCATTGAAGCCTACTCATGACAAGAAGCGATTTTCATTTTAATTCATTTCATTTAAAAAGGAGCAGCACGGCAAATCTTCACAGAACCCTGAGACGGAGCTCCTGAGGTGTGTCAGGATTCAAAAAGTGATGCGGGCAAGAGGAAGCAGCTAATTGGGCGAGTAGGGGGGATGGCTCGGACTTGGCTGGTGAGGAACTACCATAAGGGAAGACTAGTAAATTAGAAAAGTGTAATATTCGGGGATTAACTGAGAAGCATGAGGGATAAGTAAAAGTAAGAGCCAGCGTAATAAAGTGACAAATAACTATAATAAGTAATACAAGGATAAGTAAACCGAAGTAGAACTATGTTAAGGTAAGAGGAGTATCTTTTAGGACTTAAGTAATTAGAAAAGTTAGCAAGTAAGAGGAAGTACGTTTAAGTTTAAGACATAGCAGATAAGGTCAGCCTAGTGGAATGTGTAACCTGCCATATGTGGGGAGTCATGGACCCTACCTGCATCCTAGATGGCCACATGTGCAGGAGGTGTTCCCAACTGTAGAAACTTGAGTGCCGGATTTCAGAGCTCCAATGGTGGCTGGTGACACTGGTGCATCTGTGAGGCTGAAAGTTACGTGGATGACATGTTTAGAGAGGTGGTCACACCACAGCTTAAGGAACTGGAAGAAAGAAGGGTTACATCAGGAAGTCCAAGTGAAACGTTGCTGGGAGTCCCCTGGGGTCCTACTCTCAAATCGGCTTTCCATTTTGGAGACAATGAGGGCACTGGTTCTTCAAGGGAGTTGCAGTCAGAGCCAAGCTTCTGGCAACACAAGATGCGTGACTGTCAAGGAAAGGAGGAAAAAGGAACAGACGTAATAAGCTGTGTTTCTGCAGCCACAGACGTGACTCCTGGATGGTGTTATGCCTCCCTGGGCCAGGGTTGGGAATGTCAATGAACGGCTGCAGGGCATCCTAAAGGGGAAGGTTGATAAGTCAGAGGTGGTGGTACACGGTAAAATGAGAGATAAGGTGTCAACAATGACCACCCACTATCCATCCCATGACTCTCTTCTTTCACCCTACCTGATCAAACAGCCATCTGTTTGTCACTGTGCCCACTGCCTCTTAGTATCCTCACTTAAACATCTCTCTCCAATATTCGCTTTCCAGAACAACCATCCATTGCCCTACAATGGAACCAAAGTATGTGTGACATGCTTACCTTCCTAACATGACCCAGACAGTCTGGCTTCCTGCCACCCTCCCACCCTTCTCTGCTGATCCTGTCTCCCTTTTCCAGCTTCCATGAAGTTTGGGCTACCAATCTCAATCAAAAGACCAGCATTTATGAGCAGCCCAAAAAAAGGGCAAAGCAGCTGCTACTAACTCCAAAGTCCAGGAAGAGGTCTACCTCACTAGGTTCATGCCAAATATGTGCAGTATTGAATCTGAGCGCACTCGCGTAGAACTTAATTTGGAGGAGGTGCTTAACACGAACTGGCCTTTGAGCATGCATGATATGCAAATACTTTCAAAAACGTTCCTGACATTAGCTGTCAGGAAACTGATTTTATTTGCCTCCTTGCCAACTTTCCACTCCAGACAGGTTCAGAAGATTCTGATCAATGTTTCATGTTCTGATGAAAAAGCAATGACCTGAAATGGTAATTGCATGTTTTTATCTATGAATACTACTGGCTATTTCCAGCATTTTCTGTTTTATTAGTTTGACAAATTTATTTGTGCAGTTATCATTATGAATTTAGAAATAGGAATTTGTAAAGTAAAATTGATGTGAGGAAGTGCATTCAGAGATGAGATTTTACATAAATTATTGATGATAGAATAGAACCATAGAGTTCCAACAGTGCAGAAGGAGGCCATTCAGCTCATCGAGTCTGGCCGGACCCCGTGAAAGAGCACCCTACCTAGGCCCACTTCCCCCGCCCTGTACCCGTAACCCCATGTAAACATCTTTTGGACACTAAGAGACAATTTAGGGGCAATGATGTATATGTCAGATGCTCAATTTGATCAGACTGAATGCAAGTTACTTGTCTGCTCATGCTTCCAGTGTCTCTAATGGATGTACATTGCTGGATGTGTTAAGACATTTGTGCCATTACCGATTTCCACCTGTGTAATATCATCCAACTCTACCCATGCCAGAGCTCATCTGCTACTGAAACCTCTATGCCGTTATTACCTCTATATTTGACATCTCCAGTTTACACCTAGCTGGAGTCCTACTTTCCACCCTTCATAAACATAAGCTCACCCAAAACTCTGCGACCCATATCCAAATTTGCATCAAGTCTAACTCACCCATGACCCCTGCGCTTGTTGATCTATATTGGTTTTCAGTTTAGTAAGACTTGATTTTAAAATTCTAATCCTTGTTTTCAAATCCTTCCATTGCATCACCCATCCCTATCTCTCTAACCGCCTTCAGCCTCACA
Organism: Scyliorhinus canicula; assembly: GCF_902713615.1. Lineage (NCBI taxonomy): Eukaryota > Metazoa > Chordata > Chondrichthyes > Carcharhiniformes > Scyliorhinidae > Scyliorhinus > Scyliorhinus canicula. Next base: position 81,033,204 of record NC_052150.1, read on the forward strand.
CATCCCTGCTTCTAATCACTCTACTGTCAAACTGCCAAAGCACTAAGCTCTTAAATTTCCTCCTTAACCCTTTCTGCCTCTCTTTCTCTCTTTCCTTCTTTTAATGCATTCTTTAAAATATATTTATTTGACTAATTTTTATCATCTTCCCTAATATTTCCTACTTCCATTGTCAGATGTTGTTCGTGAAATAATTTGGAATATTTTATCACGTTAAAAGTGCAATAAAGATGTCTCCCCCTAACAGCACTATGGGTATACCTATACCACATAGAGTGCAGCAGTTCAAGAAGGCAGCTCACCACTACCTTCTCAAGGGCAATTAAGGATGGACAATAAATGCTGGCCTAGCCAGCAAAGCCCACACCACTTGAATTAATTTTTTAAAAGTCATTATTAAAACACGAGAGATGAAAAATTGGAACCGTTTGCTTTTGTTTCTTGGGTGAGTGCCCTTAGAGCTTGAACATTGCATCCAGGACGCATGCCCACACTTGAGGGGCAAATTATATCAGATGCCGTATTAGTATGTATGTTGGCGCTGCAAAGTGAACTTAATGTGGAGATACACAGAGCAGACATCACAATGTCAGTCAACGTACACAAGCACTGCCATTTTTGAGTTCAATTCTCCAGCAAAAACTGCCTGTTAACTCCTCACAGTTTAACATGGGGTATTTAGCAATGAAATGACTGGTTGATTTTGTCTAATTTCTGTTTCTATTGTAATGTGTTCAGTACTTTCTATTGATGTTTCATGTCACGCATGTCTACAGGGAGTGGTGTGGTATGTGCTGAAGAAGGTTCTGTGGACGTCAAAGCTTCTGCACAAATCAATTGCCCCTAGACATGGATGCACTAGCAGATGCTCTCCTGGAATACAGCATTTTTGTAAAATATTTTATTAAGGCATTTGTGTTATAAATTTTAACAAAATAAGCAACCACACACCAAATCAACAACAAAACCCAGCCAACATGGCTGGAATATAGTATTATTTACAGAGGGCGAGGGGTGTGCAATATAAATATGGGGAGAAGGTGAGTCACATGCTGGCCAACCAGCTGCATCCAGGGAAATCTTAAAGGTGCGAATAGAGAAGGGGGAGGTAGTGTCAGAACCAGGAAGGATAAATGAGGTGTTCAGGGAGACTACGAGAAGCTGCACAGGGCGGAACCGGGTGGAGAGGAAGGGGATATAGGACGGTTCCTGGACAGATTGGCTTTTCCAACATTGGACGAGGAGAAGAGGCAGGCATTGGAGGAACCGTTGGGGCTGAGGGAGGTGATTGACTGTATTAGGGGGATGTAGTCGGGGAAGGCTTCAGGGCCGAATGGCTTTTCAGCAGAATTTTAGAAGGTGTTTGCGATGGAGTTGGCACCACGTTTGTTGGGGATGTTCAGTGAGGCATTGGAGAAAGGGAAGTGGTCAGAGACACTGACGCAGGCGTCGATCACGCTAATCCTGAAGAAGAGGAAGGATTTGTTGGAGTGTGGGTCATATGGGCCCACTTCGCTGTTGAACACAGACATGAGAGAGCTGCCGAAGTTGGTGACGGGAGGATGGAGGAATGCATGCCAGGGATGGTCACTGAGGATAAAACTGGTTTTGTAAAGGTCAGGCAGCTCTCCAGAGGCTGGTAAATGTGTTTATGACTCTGTCAGTGGGGAAAGTGCCAGAGCTCCTTGTCTCTATGGATGCAGAGAAGACTTTTGATTGGGTGGAGTGGAGGTATTTATTTGAGATCTTGGGTAGGTTTGGGTTTGGCCCGAAGTTTGTGGCATAGATGCATTTGCTTTATGTAGCTCCGGTGGAAATGTACAAATGGGATGAGTTCACAGAGTTTTGGGCTGCATAGAGGTTCGAGCCAGGGGTGTCCACTGAAGCTATTGTCATTCGTGGTGGCCATTGAGCCCTTGATGATCACCCTTAGGCGATCTGTGGAATGGCAGGGGATATTGTGAGGAGGAACAGGGAGCACCGAGTGCTGTACGCAGATGACCTAATTAGTTTGTCACTATTTTCATTGAATGTTATTTATATTTTTCATAAGGAGTGTTCTGTCAAATAACCCATAGAACTGCTTTCCCTGCCAAGTGAAACTAATCTGAAATGAAAGTTTTTACTTTGTAAACCAGTGAAACTTGAACATTGAGGATTGCCCACAGTTATTTTTGATACCAGTCAAAAATGCTAAGATATCACAGTTTCCCAGTAGCTTGTCACACATCACTGGCTAGAAACAAAACACAATGTGAATAGCAGAATTCTTTTGCATTCTGCTCCTCTTTGTTAATTTTGAATGACTTCATTTTTTTGTCAGTGACTCATGAAGCCATTAAGAATTCTAGTGAGACTTTTGCCTTTGTTCAACACCACATCTTTCTAATATAAAAACAACAGTACAATAAAATCTAATATATAAGTTGCAACTCACCTGTACATCACAACCCCTGTTTTACAGTTCTCTTTTCAGTTTAAAATATTGTTTAAATTGTTCTGGATTACAGTTCACACAACGTGTATTACTGTTGGCGGTCCATACTCGAACAAACGCCAATACTATTGTAAAAAATGGCTTGTGTGTCGGTAGTTTTTAAGCTGTAATACTAATCCTAAACTGTAAAAAAAAATTTCTTGAACATAAATTTAAATAAGTGGGGCAGCTCAGTGACGCAGTGGTTAGCACTGCTGCCTCAAGGCGCCAAGGTCCCAGGTTCGATCCCGGCTCTGGGTCACTGTCCGTGTGGAGTTTGTACATTTTCCCGTGTTTGCGTGGGTATCACCCACATCCCCATCTCTTTCCTATCCCCCTGTCATTTTGTATAAAAATAATTTTAATTGTTTTCTAATCCAACTGTTCTAATATTTACAAATATAAAATATTTCCTGACTACTACTCCTTCCAGGAATTCACCTTTATTAAAGAATTGAGCGTAACGTACGCGTAACTTACACAGAATTGGTCTGCCTTAAGCAGACCAACACTAAAAGTATAACTTGTCAGCACGAGATCTGTAATCATCGTACAAAAACTTCTGAGCAAAAGTATACCATTCAGAGGTTGACTTACAGTAACTATTTCGGAGTCACATAAAAAAAGCACTGTTTAATTCTACCTCTATTGGTTTTTGTTCCAGACTGTGGACTGAATGTACATAAGCAGTGTTCAAAATTTGTACCTAATGACTGTCAGCCTGACCTCAAGAGAATCAAGAAGGTGTACAGCTGTGACTTGACAACCCTGGTAAAAGCGCACAATACGCAGAGACCCATGGTGGTGGACATGTGCATTCGAGAGATTGAAGCCCGAGGTTTGAGCATACTCTTCTTCATGCTGAAAAATATAATTTTGTTTGAGTGTTTACAGTCCACCCAAAGGCAGTTGGTGCATTTCAGTTATGCCTGTCTTGCAATACCAGTAAAGCAATGAGACTCTGATTTCAGCAGGTGCTAACGACACAGGTGCTCTTTTGTCTTCCCATTTCATAGTGTCGTCTCACAATCAAATTTCCTATGAATTACATCTATAAAGAAGAACAAATCTATGGGAAAACAATTAATAAAGTGATCCTGTGGTATCCATAGGTTATGCACCTTTATTTGTTGGGTTATTTATTGCAACCATTGTAGAATCACAGAATAACACAACACAGGAGGCCATTTGACCCATCTTGCCACTACTGGTACTTTGTAAGGGGCACCCAGAGGTGATGCATTATCCCTTGCCAAGCAAATATATGCATGGTGGGGATTTCGAGGGATTCCCCCCCCCCCCCCCCCCCCCCCCCCCCCGGGTCTCCCCCACCACCACTTCAGTATGAAGGTGACCCGACTCCCCACACCAGAGACATCCAGAACAGAGTCTCCCACTAGAGACCCCCCCCCCCATCAGAGACTCCCAATAACAGAGCCCCCAACCAGTAACTCCCCACATAACAGAGCTTCCCAACAGAGTCTCCTCCGTATCGGTGCCCCCCCCACCACAGAGACCCCCACCAGAGACTCGTTTCTTAAATAAAGGTGTTGCAGTTGCTAGTTTCCAATCTACTGGGACCCTTCCAGAATCTAAGGAGTTCTGGAAGATTAACCAATGAACCTGCCATCTCTGCAGTCACTTCTTTCAAGACACGAGGATGCAGGCTATCTCGTTCTGGAGACTTGTCAGTCTTTAGATCTAATAGTTTTCCCAGCACATTTTCCCGAGTGATGGTGATTGTTTTATGTTTCCCACTTCCTGTTCATTCCTTAACTTTCAAATATATTTAGGAACTTTCCTAACTCTTCTACAGTGAAGACAGACCCAAAATGCCTCTTCAATGTTTCTGCCATTTCCTTGTTTTCCCTTGTCAATTCTACAGACTCTCTTGAGAGCACCAATGCTGTTAGACTGTGCTAGATTGTGGGAGGATGTTTGTTTAGCCTGTGATTTCCAAAATGAATGAGTGAAAACGTGTATTGTGTTGCATCAATGTATGGAATTAAAATATTCCAACAAAATTGTTATTTTGATTGTTGCTGCCTCTCCGATGTAATCAATGACATCAAAATACATTTATAATATGGCATACATTTTGTGTTTTAAACAGTATAAACTGAGATGAAAATAACAGGCTCTTCTACATGTTTTATTGTCATTGGAAGGAAGAGAAAATTATGTAGACCCGTATTTTCCCCACTGAAACCAATAGTTTTATTGAGAATGGTATTTTATTGAGGATAATGATAATAGACATTTTGGACATGGGGTTGGGTTCTGGGTACTTGTCTTATTTACACCATGAAAATATTCATGGACATGTTCGGACAACTTTCACTTTAAACTTTTAAAAAATTCATTCATGGGATCTGGGCACGCCGGCTGAGCCAGCATTTGTTGCCCATCTCTAATTGCCCTTCAGGGGGCAGTTGAGAATCAACCACATTGCTGTGGGTCTGGAGTCACATGTATGCCAGATCAGGTAAGGATGGCAGATGTCCTTCCCTAAAGGACATTAATGAACCAGATGGGCTTATACGACAATCAACATTGGTTTCATGGGCATCATTAGACTTTTAATTCAGATTTTAGCAAATTCAAATTTCTCCATCTGCAGTGGCGGGATGTGAACCTAGGTCCCCAGAGCATTACTCTGGGTCTCTGGTTTACTAGTCCAGTGATAATGCTACTACGCCATTGCCTCCCTTAATTTAACTAACTATCTCACCCCCAGTGCAATTAGTAAAATAACAATTTTCCATTTGTTAAATAGGTTTGAAATCTGAGGGGCTTTACAGAGTCTCTGGATTTACTGAGCACATAGAAGATGTTAAAATGGCATTTGACCGAGGTGAGTGCAACACTATCTTCTGGTTTAAGCCTAAATGTAAAACATGCATTCTAAGCTATTAGTTTTGTAAGTTTTCCCTTTGCGGTGATTTGTTAAAGCAATAGTGCAATTATACGAAACTACTATTTTACATTTTGGGGAAGATTTACTTTTCTATTTGTAGAATAAATATGAATATAAAATATAAAAAGCACATTTATGATTTTCACTGCACATTTCAGGTCATATTTCCTTGATATTTCTGCAATTTTATAATTGTCATGAAACCATACGTACCTGCAAAGACATGTGTTTGACCATAGTTGAAGTCCGATGTCCAGTCTTGTGCATCTAATGATAGAAGGCACATAGATTATGGAAAGGTATGATTAAGGGTAGGATAAAACCAGAAATGTGATGATGTCCGTTATGATCAGAGTCCTGCAAGAGTGTAAAAGATGGAACTATTAAAAATCAACACCTATTATTGAATAACTGGAATATAAATGCTGTCTAGTTGTGGGAGTCTGTCCTCATTAAATATTCAGCTGTTCCGCCCTTTTCCATATGCAATACAGACTCAATGGAGGGATTTTCCCAGACTGGCAAGAAATAGAAAGGTTAATGCATTCACATGTCAAAGGTTTGCCACAGAGTGTGGATGTTCTGAAGACTGATGGCTCTGATAATGCTGGGACTTATGCAATGCCAGCCACAATGGTGTCACCTTGACAACATATTTATGCCATTGCAGAGACTGCCAGTTTCCACATCACCTAGCTTTACTCCATCTCTGCTTATCTTCTGTTGAAACCTACATTCTTAACCTTTGTTACCTCTGGACTTGACTATTCCATTGTATCCTGGTGTGTCTTCTACTTTCCATTCTCTGTAAACTTTAGGTCACCCAAAACTGAACTTTCCCAATTCCCCATTCACCTATCATCCATATCTTCATTGACTTACATTGGTTCCTGATCAAGTAATGTCAGCAGTAGTGCAGGGTGGCTCCCTAGCCCATACCCCTGGGACATGGGCACCTTGGTACTGCCACCAAGGGTGCCAGGGTGGCACCGCCAAGGGTCATGGCCCAAGTGGGCCATACCCATGAAAGGAGGGTGGGGGCTTGTGAAGGGTGAGGAGGTGCATGGCAGTTAAGTAGGGGTCTCTGGGAGGTTGGGGTGGTGTGTGGGGGTCCTGGAGGGAGGTGGGGGCTGAAGAGGGGGGTCCCAAGGACTCCACAGTAGGGTGTCCTCACTTTGGGGGGGGGGGGTCCATGAGTGTGGGGGGGGGGGATATTGTCCATGAATGGGGGGCGGGGGGGGGTGGATATTGTCCATGAATGGGGGGCGGAGGGGGGGGGGGGGGGCACAAGCTCAATTAGAGATCGGGGCACCCTTTCAAAATGACGGCCTGATCTCGGAGTTCAGCACCCCAGTGCTGAAAAAAGGTGTGGGCTAAACCGATGAGAAACTTCCCAGGTCCCAAAAAAGTGACTACATGTCATTGAATAGCAGCAGAAAACACGCAAAAAACCTACCACAAATGAACTTCGAAATGTTGCTATTAAATTCCATCCCAAATGTACTTATAATGACCAAAGGCAGAACTAAGGAGTCACAGACATCCCATGACTACTCGTTTAATCAGCCTTATGTTGACTCAATTCAAGGGCTGAGCGAGTTCTGCCTTGCACATTAGAATTCATAGTCGGCAAGTTGATTGAGACCATTTATTAAAGGAAATCTTAACTGAAGAGTGAATAGATGTGGTAGTGGAGCTTACTTTAAATTGGAGGTTGCAGAGAGAGAGGCATGGAATAGGAAATACTTCAGAGTCTCAACACAGCAAAGGCTAGAAGTGAGTTTACTTAAACATGTCATGGATCATTTAACTTCTTGGTAAATATGTCAGAAATCAAGATGTTGTTTAAAGCACTGCAAAAATATTTTGTGATTTAACTATTTCATTCTGGTTGACAATTTTTAATTGGCTCTCATACTGCTTGGAAGCTGTTAGTGGTACCTTTTATAAATAAACTTGTTGATTCTTTATTGATAGTTTAGCCTATTTAGCAATATTTGAGATCATGAGCATGATTGTTATATCATTTGCTTCTTTCCAAATATTATGTTTGAGTCAGGTACAAGCATAATGGTCAAGATAAATATAATTCATTGAATTGTGATAGTTATTTTCATGGGCTCTACAAATGCATTTGACATGAGAGTGAAATTAGCCTGCACCAGAGCAGGAAATGGGCTCATAGTGAATCAACAGTTGATTTTGTACTGCACCCAAGGTTTTCACTGAAGTTCACAGAATAATAGTTCAAACATTTTTGGAAACATGTTTCCCAGTCGCACTGTGGCTTCTACTTGGTTTGAAATCAAAAATCTTGCCAATATTTTCCAAGTCAATGTAAATTAAAAAATCGGCTGCCAATTTGCTGCAAGTTCTTTTCATGTTGCCGGCCAATTTCACCCTGTAAATAAATTACTTTGTGAAGACAGTTTTTAAGTTGAATTATTGCACTGTCACTCAAAGAATCATGATTTATTTAATGAAAACATCACTTTAATCTTGCACTGGTATAACATGAACATAAGACTAGCCTATTTACAGTGCTTACACTGTGCTCTTCATTGCTGCCCATTGGTGTTCTGGGTGCAGTCTGTGGAAGTATGTGGAATAGACAGATCATGACACCAGTCAGGGTGTAACCTGATTTGATTTTAGCGATTTAAATTTGATCTCCGTGCTAAACTTGCATGGCTCGATATACATTCAGAAATCAGAAGAATAACCAGTGTTATCTAAAGGAATAATCAGCCACCTTTCAGTTAGTTGCTTCTTGATTTCTGTTGGCAGCTGCTGAGTTGGTAGAAGTGTTTGAGGTTTGTACCTCCGCTTAACATTGCTGAAACCTATATGAAGTGGTGTAGCTTTTGGTTAAGGCCCTCATTCTCACTTGACTATGCTCTACCATCAAGCAAAAAGGTTGGTCGCTTAGGCTATGTTTATACTGTAGTACTCTCCAGAGCACAAAGTCACGATTTTTGTGGTCTGCTGCATTCTTCACATCCTCACCATCATAAGGGTAAACCTTTGCCACTGATTATATCTTGAGCAGCTGAGGAGAAGATGAAAGGGAGGAGACAACCAACCCTTTTGTGACCAGGCTGTCCACGATCAACTCATCTGACTGCTCTACTAATGAATGCAACCATAATTCCTGATTCAGCATCAGTCCTATGTCTTACCTTCCCCACTTACTGACCACCATGTCCTTTGACCACAATGCTGATCACTACATAACAAAAATTCCAAAGCAACTTTATCAAACAAGCATCCAATATGCCATATAAAATCTAACTAATTACCCTTGTGCATTCCCTTAGTGCCTGTGTTCCCTGTGTCTTTGACGATGCTGTTGCTCCCACACAGTGCTAACGCTGTGGCTGCAGCATAGTTGGTGGAAGGCTGGTGATGGAGTTGATCACTAATACCACCCCAGAAAAATTGAACTGCAAGCTGCATGCAAAACTTTATATATCAGTGCCGGACTCCTCCACACACCTGGATAGTGACCACAAGCATTCTGGCAGCACTGTTTCTTTAATCATCAGTCTCTTCTTCATCTTCCACACATTGCCAGGTCAGATGGCAGTTTTTTAAGCATCTGAAAGAAGAAATGCACAAGAGTATGGAGGGGAAAGCAAGAGGTGCACATACTACCTGCAGCTTGTATATCAGAATAGACTGTAGGTGAGGAGGAAGTGGGGTGTGTGAAGGAGGGTTATGTATTGTCAACTTTAGTGCTGTTAGCCCCATCACTGGCCACGACCGCAGTCATGGCCCCTGAGCACTGACTTCTCTGTTGAGGTGAGAACATACAGCTGTGCCTGTCCCACACAATTTAGCTGCTTCTTCATGCAGTTATGCACTACCTTGTCCTGCAAGAGTGGGTGTGGTGCGATTTATTGTTATGGTTGAATAGTTGGCAATGCGCAAGATGGGGATGTAAGACTTGCAACAATGATGCACATGAGAGCGCGGTGGAGCATATCAATGTCGGGTATGAATCATGATTGACAGTTCGTTGGTAGGTGAGTGATGGGAGTGTCGGCATTGAACAGAGTGTGAGGCTAGTGAAATCTGCTGGTAGCATATGACAGTTCAAAATACATTCAGTGATTTTGACATGATATAATCAGGTTTTTTTCTGGCGCTCCATCTTTTTTTGCGGGCTAGACTTCTCATTGACTGTAGTGGTTATTTCCTTCTGCTTTTACAATGCCTGCCCGGAGGGTCTGCTGGCCCCCTGTGAATAGGTGACATCCCTCTTCCTGTCCACCGCCTGCAACAGTGCTCCAACGTAGCATCAGAGTGCCATGAAGCTTGCTCCCTACCATTCTTGTGTCTTTCTGGATCAAACTCTGTCCTAAAATGACTTCCAGAAACTGCCCCAGTCAAAAGGCACCGACCTTTTTAAGGGGTAGAACTGACTTTAAATGTGGAATCTCAAGATTCCCCTGCCCCCCACCCCCAATCCCACAGTTCTTCAAATTCAAATTATTGGTACAAAATATTGTTAGAAAATATGTGTATTATACATATTCTAAAATATATATGTATATTTATCTTTACAGAAACAAATTTGTTTATGAATTTTTAAAATCATTCTCAAAAATGCAGTGTTAAAACTTAGTTCTTGCAAATTGACAGTCATCCAGATTCAAAAAGTTAGCTCCCTTTTCTCTCCACAGCTGCTGTCAGAGCTGCTGAAATTGTCCAGTATTTTCTGTTTTTGTTTGTGTAAAAAAATAAAGACTTGAGATTATATTGTGCATTTCACAATCACTAGACACCCCAATGTGCTTTACTGCCAATTAATTGCTTTGACGGGTAGTCACTGTTGTAACATACGAAGTGCAGCAGCCAATTTGCACAGAGTAAGTTCCCTCAAACAGTGATAATGACCAAATCATATGTTTTTGTAATGTTTACTGAGGGATAGATGTTGGCCTGGGTGTCAGGCATGAATCTTCCCTGCTCGTCTTGGGAAGATGAGGCCTCAGCTTCATTTCTGATCCGTAAAACAATATCTACCGTGCAGCACTTTCTCCGTACTGCACAGGAGTTGATTTTAATGCTAAAGGTCTGGAGTGGTGGAATAGTTGTTCCTCTTCAAGTTTAGTGAAATAAATCATTGGCGAGTTCAAATATGATAATCCTACCATTAATAATAATTATTGTATGGTAACAAATCCATTGTGCATTGCTGTGACTGAAGATCTGCAGGAGTGGTTACCTCTGGCAACTAGCTCATACACTCTGTAAGCCAACTTGTGTAGCATTCTTTATTGCAATTAATATTTTTCATCTTTCCAGATGGTGACAAAGCTGACATCTCTGCCGTCACGTATGCAGACATCAACATCATTGCTGGTGCACTTAAGCTGTATTTTAGGGATTTGCCTATTCCAGTTATCACCTATGATTCATATCAAAAGTTCATTGAAGCAGCCAGTAAGTATCATCTGAATTGTGAGGCTCGCACCTGAAATTGGTGAATAATGGACAAGCCAATGAGAATAAGAATGATCTGTTATGCTAATTCAGTTATTGAATGCATATTTCATTTTGAAAAATATTTTCCAGTAACAATAACCATGGACAAAGATAATCGGTGCGATCTGGGTGCACCGGATAAATAGCAGAAAAGGCCAAAATAGAGATTCGCGCCGGGCGCAAATTAGTTTGCAATTTAACCAACCTGCTTCCGTTAGATCACACCCAAATATGGCGAGCATATCATTAACCCTCATCTGCATTCATTTCCATCTCATTCTGATTAGCGAGATTGGAGTAGAATGCAGTGGCCTGGTGGGGAATTAACTGGCTCCCCAGCGGGAAGTCACACGTGCGTGGTTTTGTATTCCCTTTTTACAAATGTGAAGCTGACAAAATGGCAACTGAGGAGGTGAGTAGCTTTTTCCATTTTCTGGCATGCAGCTCATGGGCACCGGAGCTGCTACCCCAGTGCTCGGAGGCGGGGTGGGTGGGGCGGCGCTTCTCGGGGCGGTTGGGCTTGGTCAGGAGGCTGAAGTGTTATAAGTTGGGGTCTCCCCTGGGTCGGGGTGGGGGTGGTGAGGGACATTTGTGTCTGTGAGGCCTTCAAACCATCTTTAATTATTGTGGAGACCCATAACAGGGGCAACCACAGGTGCAGGCTCTCTGTTGTACCAAACACGTCCAGGACAGAGCCCTTAACTTCCTTTGACTGTGACAAGCCTCTAGCTACAAAGCTAAATGCGAGCAAATGAGGAATTGGTCTTGTTGGTTCTGAGAGCACTCCGCAGCCCTCAATTCTGTAGTGGCTTCTTGTGAGTACACATTTCCATGTCTCAGAGGATGATTAGTGAATTGCATTTCAATCAAACTTTGAAGTCTGAACACAGTGGCTGAACTCTAGGAGCATCAGCACCGTAGAGGCAGCAGCCAACGATCAAACGCTCAAGAGCTGCACTTGAGCACTGGGGATATCCTAGCGACCAAAGGGTGTGTATCAGGGGAGGGCACCTGAGCATGACCTGCCTAATGTTCCCGGTAGAGGTCTAGGGTTTTGGGGGCTGGTGATGTGGCCGGGGATGAGTTTGCAGAGCGAGGTTTTCCAGCACAACTGGCTCAGTAGATGGCATTCTGAGAGAAGGCGGGACATGTAAGGGTGGGAGAGCTTGGGGGATTGGAGGATCCTGGGATGGAAGCCCTAACTGATTGTCGGTCTTCTCTCCTTCTCCAATTGCTTACAGAAACCAAGATGGCTGGTGTAGTCGGTCCAGGAGAGGCTGCCCTTGCATTACTGGTGGTAGTCCAGCTGGCCAGATGCTGGAGAAGGTAGCAGTGTCAACGCAGGCTAGAGGCAGGGGGCCGCACACACCTGGAAGACCCATCCGCCCATCAGGTCGAAGAGGAAACCAGAGGGGGACGCCGGCAACGGCCCGAGGTGTACAGGCGTTGTTGGTCTTTTGAGGAGATGACAGACAGCATGTGCTGCAGGAGACACTGTCTCAACAAAGGCGGCACCTGTGCCATGTCCTCACAGACTTGGCATCCCGTGGAGGAAGGTGACACCCCCTCCCAGCGACCATGAACCTTTTTGCGACCAGATAATTCCAGGGTTTGAGCGGGAACATGTGCAGCATTTCACAAGCTGCAGTCCACAAGTGCATCTGTGAGGTCACGGATGCCCTGTATGCCCGGGCATCCAACTACATCACCTTCAACCTGGACCAAGCCCACCAAGATGCCCAGTGTGCGGGGTTCTCCACCATCGTTGGAATGCCGCAGGTCCAGGGAGTAATTGATGGCACGCATGTCGCCTTACACTCACTGGGGTATCAGAGAGTGCTCTTTACTAACAGGAAGGGTTCTACTCGCTGAATGTTCAGATTGCATGTTACCACCGCTTAAGGATTATGCATGTGTGTGCATGCTTCCGAGGGAGCGTGCATGGCAGCTACATCCTGGGGCACTCGGAGATCCCCAGCGTCTTCGAGCACTAGACAGGATGACGGATTGGCTCTTGGGTCAAGTGGGTACCCACTGAGGTCTTGGCTGATGACACCATTGCGGAAGCGGAGACCAAAGTGGAGACCCGATATAATGAGACCCATGTTGCCACCTGTGCTGTCATTAACCGGTGCATCAAACTGCTCAAAATGCAGTTCCGATGACTGGGCTGCTCTGGTGTCTACTGCAGTACATCCCAAGAGGGTTTCCCACCTTGTGCTGATCTGTGCCCTCCACAACATGGCGCATCAGAGTGGCGGCATGCTGAAGGATGAGGAGGGACACGCACCTTGTCTGAAGAGGAGGAGGAGGCAGACCAGGAATGGATGGAGGCGGAGCCTGGGGAGGTACCACAGGAGGAGCCGGAAGATTGGGGACAGAAGTAGTGAGGGTCCAACACGCCCGGAGGACCAGGGAGGCTCTCATCCTCACCAGATTCTAATAAGATGAGGCTTTGCCCATCTGCTCACCACCCCGTCCCAATCTCAATTCCCTCCTCCTGCCCCCCCATTTCCGTCCCCCCCCCCCCCATTTCCCTCCTTCCTCCCAGTCCTTCCTTCCCATTTCCCTCTACCTTTCTTCCAGAGGTGGGGGTGCGGAGGTGGTGTTGGGGCGAGAGACCAACAGGGGTTGCAGACAGGCTCGCTGCAAGGATTACAGTGACAGAGGCTTCACATGTATCAGCTATAACATGTTTTAATAGTGAACATTTGACACTTCCATTCTCCCTAGCTGCAATAGTGAACCCCATGCCCACTCAGTGGTCCTCAATCTTCTTGGGTTTCTGCGGTCCAATGCGCTACATCCAGGCGTGTCCTCAGGATGCACATTAGAGTTGGAGGCAGCCTGCCGCTTTCCATGCCCTGTGGCCTGTGATGCCCTTAACATAAGAACATAAGAACTAGGAGCAGGAGTAGGCCATCTGGCCCCTCGAGCCTGCTCCGCCATTCAATTAGATCATGGCTGATCTTTTGTGGACTCAGCTCCACTTTCCGGCCCGAACACCATAACCCTTAATCCCTTTATTCTTCAAAAAACTATCTATCTTTACCTTAAAAACATGTAATGAAGGAGCCTCAACTGCTTCACTGGGCAAGGAATTCCATAGATTCACAACCCTTTGGGTGAAGAAGTTCCTCCTAAACTCAGTCCTAAATCTACTTCCCCTTATTTTGAGGCTATGTCCCCTAGTTCTGCTGTCACCCGCCAGTGGAAACAACCTGCCCGCATCTATACTATCTATTCCCTTCATAATTTTAAATGTTTCTATAAGATCCCCCTTGGTGGACGTCCTTTTGCACGCTTGGAACCGGAAGATCCAGGCCAATTTACTGGTGCCACAGGCGTCGCCATGCCACCCTGTTCTCCCCCACTGCCCTGGAGATGTGCAACTGTCAGGAGGGGGTGGGGGTTCGGAAGTACTGGACACCGCTCTTATCTTCTTGGTGGCAGACCCCGGATTAGCCTCCAGTGCTTTCTCCTACTTAACAGTGTGCGGAAAGGGCCCTGGCCCCCTTCTTGGGACTGAGGAGCAACTGGAGTCAGCTCCAGAGGCCTTTGAGTCATCTGGCATTGCAACTCCTGGCAGCCCCCATTGTCTGCACCATGGTGTTAATGTGTCGCGCCCACAGCAATGGTCCTCTGTGACTGGACCATGCTCTCCACTGCCTCCCATCCATTGATTCCATCTACACTTCCTGCTGCCTGGGGAAAGTGGGCAGCTTAATCAAAGACCCCTCCAACCTGGCTTACTCACTCTTCCAACCTCTTCCATCAGGCAGGAGATACACAAGTCTGAGAACATGCATGAACAGACTCAAAAGCAGCTTCTTCCCCTCTGTAAGCAGACTCCTAAATTACCCTCTTATGGACTGACCTCATTAACATTAAATCCTGTATGCTTCATCCGGTGCCGATGCTTATGTAGTTACATTGTATATTACATAGAATTTACAGTGCAGAAAGAGGCCATTTGGCCCATCGAGTCTGCACCGGCTCTTGGAAAGAGCACCCTACCCAAGGTCAACACCTCTACCCTATCCCCATAACCCAGTAACCCCACCTAACACTAAGGGCAATTTTGGACACTAAGGGCAATTTATCATGGCCAATGCACCTAACCTGCACATCTTCGGACTGTGGGAGGAAACCGGAGCACCTGGAGGAAACCCACGAACACACGGGGAGGATGTGCAGACTCTGCACAGACAGTGACCCAAGCCGGAATCGAACCTGGGACCCTGGATCTGTGAAGCAATTATGCTATCCACAATGCTAACGTGCTGCCCTTTATCTTGTGTTGCCCTGCTATGTATTTTCTTTTATTTCCTTTTCTTTTCATGTACTTAATGATCTGTTGAGCTGCTTGCAGAAAAATACTTTTCACTGTATCACGGTACACATGACAATAAACTAATCCAATCCAATCCAATCTTCAGTACCTGAGCACCTCAGCAATGTGCACCTGCATCTGGGACATGTTCCTCAGCGACTGGTTCATGATGTTGAGGCCCTCAGTCATGGTCGTCACAGACTGCGCCATGCTTAGGGCACCACCATTCAAGATGTGGATGTTGTGCTCCAGACTTTCCACTGTGGCTGCCACCCTAGCAGTGCTGACCTCAGTGCCATGTTTTGTCGGCATCTCCTCCGCCCGTAGCCTTTGGGATTCTTCCATTCGGCTATGCACTCATTGGAGTGTCGCTTACATCCCCTCCTGAATCTCACGGTTGTGTCCTAGCTTCTGCATCAGCTCTGGGATAACCTTGTCCAGAGGTTCAGCATCTGAGACTGGGACCCAGCTGAGTCCTATCTCTGAGACGGTCCCTGAGACTGCAGTGTGCCATGGATCTTCCAACCTCCCACCTGATGTGCATCAGTAACTGCGTGTGCTGACCAGATGGTGCCCCAAAAGTCTATCCGCTAATGTTGCCCACCAAGGTGTGTATCTCAGCGCTGGTGGAAGGTGGGAATGGTAGCTGTGACACCTCGCTGGTGGTCTCCTCGGAGCTCTCCTGGCAGGGTGAGGGGGAAACACTCAGGATTGCCTGGCCCCATCAGATGGCCATCCTGCGAGACAATGGACATCTGATCAGTGAGAGGGAAGAATAATTTTGTCTGACATAAATAACTCACTTGGGACAGGTCATCTGGGTGAAGGGGCAGTGGATCCCACCTCTGTGGCATAAGCCAACCTCGCTGCCGGTAACTGCTCTCTCCTCGGTCAACCCCACAATTTATAGGGCCTGTTCCTCACAGGGGGTGAGGACTCAAATCTTTGTACTGCTCCCCCCCCCCCCCCCCCCCCCCCCCCCCCCCTCCTGACTTGGCCCTTTCACACTTATTATGGGCTATCTTCCCCTGTGGGCATTGTGAGCCACACGCTTGATGGGGCGGGGGTTTTTATAGCAGGTGGCATGTATGGGCAACACACTTGGAGGCGCTCTGCTGGTGGCCACCGGGGGTGCTGAGGAACAAGCATGAAGATTGGTGTGAGGATGTTGCGTGGTGTCACGCAAACGTATCCCAAGAGAGAGAGGTGATAACTTACCCTTGCAGCTCAGTGAAGGTCATTGGTCTTCTGACATTGGACAGTGGTCCTTCTGGTCATGCTGCCTGCACCAACAGCCGCTGCCACTGCCTCCCAGGCGGTAATGTTGACCCTGCTGCTGATCCTCCAACCCCCTTGGGGGAACAGGATGTCCCATTTCTCAGCCACAGCATCGAGAAGCCTGGCCTGGTTGGCATTCCCAAAGCGGGGAGCAGGTATGTGTGCTGCCATGCTTGTGTGTTGACTGGGAGTGAGTGGTGAGGGAGTGTTTAAAATCAGCTCTGCCTTGTGAGCAGCGACACTGAGGCACAAGTCCGGCAAATCAGACGGCAAGATAGCCAGTAATGGTGAGAAGCACGTGGGCGCTCATTTTCAGCACTAATCTCGCCACAATCTTGCAAACATGGCCATTGAGAAACACCCCGTCAATTACCCCCAAAATTATACTCCGATATGTTTCTGTTAAATCGCGCCCAATGAGTGTGACTTCTCTAAGCAATTTTGTCAGCTCACCTGCACAATAACCTTTGAGTCCTTGTTGGTCTATGAAACTGCAGTTAACTGATGCTCTTTGGTATCTCAGAAACCCCACCTCCATACCCGAGCCTAAACGGTGAGATTTGGCATGCAGTTCATTTGTGGAGGGGCATGGCAGCTTTGTCAGATCCTCTCCTTACTGGAACAGCAGGAGATCTGGTCATTATTTTTCCATTTCTAATTCAGGGAAACAGGTTAGCTTTGAAATTGCCTGTCTTACCTCAAGCTGTCAAATAATCTAACAATGGAGTCATTTTTTAAAAACGAATTCAGAGTACCCAATTAATTTTTTCCAATTAAGGGGTAATTCAGCATAGCCAATCCACCTACCCTGCACATCTTTGGGTTGTGGGGGGTAAAACCCATGCAGACATGGAGCGAATGTGCAAACTCCACACGGACAACAATGGAGTCAATACTGCTGCCTGAATACTGGCTCTTGAAGTGAGGTATCTGAGGGCTCCAACACCCTTGCAACTATAATTGTCATATCTTCTGGAGGCTGCATAAATTCTGTAAAGGTGGAGATAAAGCAAAAATGCAGAGAAATTTGAGCAGGAAAGAAATGTTGGTGATATGTTAGTAATTCATTAGAAAACCAATATTTAAGAACTTGATTCGAAGGAAGAAAAACCAATGTGTGTGCGAATTAATATCTATTTTATGACTGATTTGTATTTGCTTTTAATTAGAAATTACCAATCCAGATGACAGGCTGGAGGCCATCAACGAATCCTTAATGTTACTCCCTCCTGCACATTATGAGACACTGAGGCACTTGATGACCCATCTGAAAAGGTAAACTGCTTTTATACTTGAATAGATGATTTGTACATTCAGCAGAAAAGTATGAATCATTTAATATTGCACAGACATTGTTAGCTTACCCAAATTATGATAATTCTCTGGATAAAAATTACAAATTTTTGAACGCGCAGTTCTTCAGAATTTATCTGACTGAGCCGCAAAGGTTGTACATTAAATTTGTGATACATTAGTCCTGCCCACTTGATGACTCATCCATTGGCCATAAACCAAATAGCAAGGCAGCCCCAGTTTTTCTTTCGTCTTTAAATTTGCCTCTTAGAATCCATAAAATCCTTACAATGCAGATTGAGACCATTTGGCCCATCGAGTCTGCGCCGACCTTCTGAAAGGTCATCCTACCCAAAATCTCCACTCAAATAAGGTAAATCTAAGTCTGATGAAAAATCAAGTTTTTTAAGTCTGCCCCTTGTCATATTTAAGCTTTAACACAAATGATTAGAGGAAACATGAGAGAATGGGTACTGTGTAGAGCTCCCCCTGCTGTGACATGAATTCCCATGGCAACATGACTGAGGACTGCTGCTTATAACCTGTAATGACAATTTGCATTGATGCAGCACCTTGAAAGCAAATAAATAAATAACCTTCACAAGCAGGTGCAAGGATTCAGTCCACCAATAGTTCCCAGCTATTATTGCTTCTATATAAAAAGTCCAATACATAATGTTCATGCCTCCAACCAGCCATATTAAAGCAATATTACAAGACTGAATGAAAAACCTAGATCAATATTTTAATATTTATATTCTTAAATGGCCTGTTTACTCGTCACCTCTGTGCTTGGCAGCCTACATTGACACCTCAACAATATTTTCAGTTCAAAATTTACATCCTTGTGTTCAAATTACTTTATGGTCTCATCCTTCCCTATCATTGTAACGTCCTACCACCCTGCAACCTTTTGAGAGCTTTGCATTCCACCAATACTGGCATGTTGTGGAACCCTAGTCTTCCCATTGGCAGCTATGGCTTCAGCTGTCTGGACTCTAAGCCCTGGAATTCACTCCCTAACCCTCTTCAACTCTCTCTTCACTTCAAGGTGTTCCTTAGAACTGATATTTTTGACAAAGCTTTTGGTTATCTGACCTAACCCTCCTCATGTGGTTCAGTTTCAAATTTTGTCTGACAACGAAGTGCCTTGGGACATTTTACCACATGAAAGGGACTATGTAAATGCAAGGTGGTGCTGTAATTATGGCAATTATTACTGTAACCTTCAATGGATTGCAATTCTTTTTCACTTTGGAAATCAAGTCACATCCATAGCTAATTTGGAGTATGGTAATTACTATGGAAGAAAAATGTTGATAGTTATTTGTTAGAATTGATTAATGTTCCATTTAATGGAGTAACAACCCACAAAACAGAAACTGATATGAGGCTTTTCTTAGCATTACAATGTAATATGGAAGTTAACTAGCTACGGTGTAATAAATTTGCTGGAACCAGTTTAACAATAGCCATCTGTTCTTTCTTTCCTTTATACTCCTACGCTACATTAGCTTGTCTTTCTTTCAAAATCGCTCCTGTGGGGCTTATGTTTCAACAGAATAAAATGCTTTCCAATTTAGGATAATCATTACGTTATTTTTATAAAATGGTCCTGCTAACATTCAGTGACACAATTTTAAGAAAATGTGAATTTTAAAACATTTGTTTAAAGCCCTTATTTTATTACGTATTTATGAAGGAGCCAGTAAATGTATTTCTGGGAAGCGGGTAGCAAAGTTTGTCATGACTATATTCATAGCTGCCATGAGTATTACTCTAGGGTAGCCAACCAGACCTGTAAACCTATTGCTTTATATTTTTATTCCCAGCGGGAGAAAAGTGGGAATAGACACAAATGTATTCCTGACTCTCTCAAAATGTTGGTCAAAATTTAACACCGAGGCAGTGACCTTTCCTACCAGTTGCCAGGTTCGGGGCTAAGCTTGCCTCTGACAACGCTGAAAGCCACAACCAGATTTTGCGGTTGTCAGGCTATTAGCTGCCTAAGGCAGCAAAACAGGTCAAGCAACGTCTAAGGAGAGAAATGGAATTAATGTCGCAGTCGATGATGACCCTTCATCAGAACCAATGCTGAGTATTTCCAGAATTTTACTTTTTATTTCAGATTTCCAGAATCTGCAGTATTTTACTTTTGTGTTGTAGTTGCCTGAGACCTTGACTTCTGCTCACCTGAGGCAGGATATTCCACCTGCAAGAGAAGCTGGCCTAACAGAGAGCTGGCGTTTCTTGAGCCCCATCAACACAATCAGGAGCATTGCCACTGTTGACATTGTAGTCAATCCGTGACTAGAAGCAGCACTAAAGGCTGGAGCATTAAGTAAGTTGGATGGCTAAGCTGAGGCCAGCCAGGAAGGCCCCTATGGGAGTCCGGGTGAGGTATTGGAGAGGTCAGGGCTTTAAGCAAGCATGGGCAGCCCTTTCCACTGGAAGGCACTCTATGGGGTACAGGGTTCCCCAACAGGAAGAAAGCCTGCCTGCCAAATGCATAGACAGGCCAACTGGGTATACCTGGTGATCTCGCCAGATGACATGGGCTTTCCCCTCCCCAGTACTATTAATTGTCTACTTAAGGACTTCAGTTGGCCTAAAGGCAGGCAGGCTGTCTGATACCTCTCCCGCTGCTAGTAACATTTCAACTGAAGCAGGCAGGTGATGGACACATCACCCACCCGCCATCATACCCAGTTTTACAATCACCTTCTCCCCCCCACCAGCCTGTCAGCCTGCTCCTGAAGAGGTTGTAAAATTTCAGCCAGTGTCAGTGATTGGATTCTCAGGAGTCCAACCTACAACTATCTGATTAAAATATTAAATTTAGGGTATCTGTGAAATTAACAGCAGTTAACGCATTCATCTGATAAATTGTTGTACCACAGAATGCCTTCTATGACTGTATGAATCAATTATTCTTAGCACTGTAAGACAGTTTGATGGTTCATATTGCCAAGCATTCAGGAGCAAAATAAGGCAAGGCATCAGTGAAATATTTATGGCGTTCTTCTATTTTGTCTTCAGAGTCATGGCTATTTGTTTATGACCTGTTTTCTTACAACATTTAGTGGATATCATTATTTTTTATAAATTTAGAGAACCCAATTCATTTTTTTCCAATTAAGGGGTAATTTAGCGTGGCCAATCCACCTACCCTTCACATCTTTGGGTTGTGGGAGAGAAACCCATGCAAACACTGGGAGAATGTGCAAACTACACACGGACAGTGACCCAGAGCCGGGATTGAACCTGGGACCTCGGTGCCGTGAGGCAGCAGTGCTAACCACTGTGCCACCGTGCTGCCTTATTTAGTGGATATCATGGGCGCGATTCTCCGCACCCGCGAAAAATCGCGAAACTGTCGTTAAAAACGGGCGCGTTTTACGACGGTCGTGAAGGGTCCATTTCCCGACGTATTCACTTCAGGGAAATGGGCTAGTAACACGGCCGCGTCAATCACGTGCGCGATGACGACGGAACGCGGCGACGACACGATCACGCCCACGTGACGCCGCCTGACGCCGTAAAAAGGCGCGGGCGAGCACAGAATCTGTCGGCCATGATGTCGGAGCCCAGGAGAGCTGTACCTCGTTTTGTGGAGGCCGATGTCGAGACTCTGCTCGATGCTGTCGAGCAGAGGAGGGGCATCATCCGCCCGCGGAGAGGGCATCGCCAACATGCCAGCGCGGTACGCCAGGCCTGGCGTGAGGTGGCCGCTGCCGTCAGTGCTGTGGGGCAGACCCCTCGCTCTGCAGAGCAGTGCCGGAAAAAAGCTTCACGACCTCACCAGGGCTGCCAGGGTAAGTGCCAAGAAGGTGCCCCCTGGTCACAACCATCCCTCCCTCCCCCCACTTTACTTAATCACCCACCTCCCCCCCCGGCACGGGGGGAGGGGGGGGGGGGGGTGGCGGGGGATTGGGGCAGAGTTATTTGAGGATGGTTCACAAAGTTGTCACAGACCCAGCGCTCTGGCCCCGTGGAGAGATGCAATCGTCTTATGACAACTTGACCCCCAAACTGTGCCAGTATCTGAACGGACTGCTGATACCTGCCGTATTGTAATGATCTACCTATGTACCCTCCCCCAACAGGCCAAGTCCGCTCACAACAACCGTGAGCGGCACAAGACTGGAGGGGGTTCGCCCAACCTGCACCCCCTCACCACCTTTGAGCAGAGGGCACTGGACCTTGTTGGGGGGTCTGCCACCCGGGATGTCGCGCTATGCGAGGTTGGCGGATCTGCAGCAAGTGAGACAACCCTCCTTGACAAACACCCACCCCTCCCCCATCCTCTGTCCCTTCACACACCCTGCCCACTGGGATACCTCCCCCATCCTCTGTCCCTTCACACACCCTGCCCACTGGGATACCTCCCCCATCCTCTGTCCCTTCACACGCTGCCCACTGGGACCGTCCAGCGGCCTGCCTGCAAATCTAAATAACCCGTCTCATTCTCTTCCCTAGGACGTGATGCCGAACGACCAGGGCCGTCTGGCTGCAGACGGACACAGGCATCCGCTGCCACCTCACCCGGGGCCGCACGACAGAGGGTGCCCAATCAGCGGGGAGCCCCATCCTCCCCAACCCAATCTGCGGATCAGGACGCCCAGAGGGTGGCGAGAACACAACCCCCGGAAATGGCTAGGGATAACCCTCCGGACTCTGAGCGGCCCCACACCATTGAGGAGGGGCTAAATTGCGAAAACATCGGGCTTGCGGCACTGCTATCTCCCACAACATCCATCATCCCAGAGACACTCACCCCGGCGGGCCTATTTAGTGATGAGTCTCTTGGGTCACAGTCTGGTTTGCACATCACAGCTGAGCAAGTACAGCAGGTGGAGGTCGGAGCAACCGAGGGCCCGGACGCGCGGAGGCCAGACCAGGCCCAGGATGCAGCTGGCTCCCAGACGTTTTCGGAGTTCCTGGAGTTTCTCAACCCACCCGCACAGCCGATGCCTCAAGAAACCCAGGGAAACAACGACGGGATGAGGGCTTCCTTCCAGACTCTGTTAGAGGAGTCGAACCGCGTCCACGAGCAGGGAGTGGTGCCGCTCATGGCAGAGACCCAGTCCGACACCGCACGGGTGGCATCCGCGGTGGAGGCAATGGGTCAGGTGATGCAAGGCATTGGGGTTAATATGCACGCGTCATCCTCGGCCCTGGACAGGGTTTCCCTCTCACAGGCAGCAATGTGCCAGAGGCAAAACGACATTGCCGGCGCCCTGCAGGCCTTGGCCCAGTCTCACCAGGTCATTGGCCAGTCGCAGCAGTCAGTCGCCGAGAGCATCAACCGCCTGACACATGTGCTGGATGGCGTCGTGCATACACGGGTTGAGATTGCACAGTCCCTGGCGGGAATGTCTAGCTCCCTGGACTCCGTCTCTGCAAACCTTCGGATCCTGGTGGATACCGTTGCAGGCCTCCAGGACTGGCAGCGCCAGGTGTCGGTGGTGCGACGGGGCACCTCCCCGCTTGCACCTCTGTCCCAAAGTGAGGCCCGGGGGCCACCGGGCTCCCCGAGGGAGGAGGAGGTTTCCGGGCCCGTCCCATTAAGTCCATCACGGGACGTCCCGGAATTCTCGGCCTCCTCCCGTCCCATCCCTGGTGCATCGGGTGGGCAGCAGGCAGAGCAGGGTGGCACAATGTCACCCGAGACGCCCGCAGAGCAGCCTGGCCCATCAAGGCCGGGTCGCCCCAGGAAACGCTTGGCCAAGGAGAAACGAGTCGAAGGGGCGATTCGCAGCAATCCTCCTCCACTCCTGCTGTATCATCTGGGGAGTCACTTAGACGTAGTGGTAGGGCCCGTAAGGCAACTAAGATAGACACTGAGTAAGTTGGCACGGGTGAAGGGCACAGTTTAGTTGTAGGAGCTAGGGCACCTGTAAATAATTGTTAAAATTAAATGCACTGTTCCACCTTACTTGTAATACCGTGTGATTGTTCCACAGCCACAGGATTTGTGATGGTGACCGAGTGTCGCTGGGGTTGACGAGTGGTGAAACTTCGGTGCCGGGTGTGCAGTCCCTGCCCCTCCCTCCACCCCCTCCCACAGCTAGCCCACGCGGGCATGTGATGGAGTGTCAGTGACGATCTCAGCGGCCACCAAGGTGGATGGTTCAGCTATTGCCATGGGTCAGACTCTCTCTAACGATTCTGAGCTCACAGCTCATCGCAGAGCGGGCTGTCATCATTCCACATGGCACTGATCACACCCGCTGACACAGCCATCAATGTTGTGCCATACCGTCTGAACCCAGTGGTAAGGGTGATGTCGAAGTGGAGCAGTGTACACTGAGGGGGGGGGGGGGGGGGGGGGGGGTTGTGGTGGTGGTGGTGGAAGTTGTGTGTTGACCCTCTGCACGACTAGCGATGCAGGTGGTGGTTTGGTGTTCAGCGGGGACGTCACATGCGATGCGTGAACCGTGCTGCCACCAAGGCGTCGCGTGCCCGCCGTCCTCACCGGGTCTGTCGTGCCGCCTCCTGGACATCACCAGCACCTGGGTCGTGTCTGCGTTCTGCGCCCGCCACTCTACCAGCCTCCTCCTCCTCCCTCTACTCCTCCTCCTCCTCCTCTGTGCTGGCACCGCTGCCACTGGCTTCTCCCTCCGCCTCCTGCAGCAGGTCATCTCCCCTCTGCATTGCGATGTTGTGCAGCGCACAGCAGACCACAACAATGCGAGCGACCCTTTCGGCCTGGTACTGCAGGGCCCCTCCGGAGCAGTCCAGGCACCTGAATCTCATCTTCAGGAGGCCAAGGCAGTGCTCCACCACACCCCTGGTTGCTGCATGGGCCTCGTTGTATCGTGTTTCTGCATTGGTCTGAGGCCTCCGTATAGGCGTCATCAGCCAAGACCTCAGCGGATAACCCCTGTCGCCTAGCAACCAGCCCCTCAGCCGGGGGGGACGTCCCTCAAACATCGCAGGGATGAACGACTGCGCCAGTATGTAGGAGTCATGCACACTCCCTGGGAACCTTGCAGAGACATTCATGATCCTCATGTGGTGGTCGCATACCACCTGGATATTCATGGGGTATGTCCCCCTTCTGTTTGTGAACACGTCCCTGTCTCCTGCAGGCGGGCGCATGGGGACGTGAACACAATCGATTGCCCCCTGCACCCTCGGTATCCAAGCCACACTGGCAAATCCACGAGCTCGTGAGTCTTGACTTGCTTGGTCCTCGGGAAAGGTGATGTAGCGGTCCGCGATGGCATAGAGGGCGTCGGTCACATCCCGGATGCACCTGTGCACCGATGACTGGGAGATCCCGGAGACGTCCCCGCTCGGAGACTGGAAGGAGCCGGTCGCATAGAAGTTCAGAGCGACCGTCACCTTGATGGCTACCGGGATCGCGTGTCCTCCCCCCGTTCCACGTGGGGCGAGGTGCGACAGGAGTTGGCAGATATATATCACCGTCTGCCTACTCAGCCGGAGTCTCCTCTTGCAGGTGATGTCCGTCATTGTTAGGAAAGAGACCCGGACACGGTACACCCTCGGCTTTGGTCGTCGCCTCTGGTGCCGTGGCTGCACCCTCACTCTCTCCTCCTCCTCCTCCTCCCCCCCATGCTGCTCGACGACTGGCAACTCCTCGGCCCTTCCCTCTGCTGCTGCAGCTGGCCCTGCATCCACTGCGGGTTGTGGGTGTGGATGCTGCTGCATCTCCAAATGCAGTACAGCGGCCCCAACCACTGCGCAGAACATAGCCGTTCTGTTCACAGACATTGTGCTAACCTACAGAAGGGTGGTGGGGGCAGAGAAACGGGACATGTTAGACGGAGGTTAGTCGACACCTCGGCATCTGCCTGCCACGGGATACCTGTGTGTCCCGGTGGCCTGGTCGCGCTGCTGACACGCGGGCAGCCTAACCCCTGGTCACTTTCTGCATCCAACGGCCAGTAAACTATGTCCTCCTCACGGGTGCGTCAGTGGCCTGTGGCCGTAAGCCGCAGGGCAACCAGCGGCCGTGTCCTCGTGACCGGCACGCCATGGCATTGTGGCAGACATTTTGTTACGGGGTTGGACGGCTCACTCTCTACCTAAAACCCCCCCCCCGTTTCCCCCACTGCCCCCCCCCATCTCCCCCACTGCCCCCTCCGTCTCCCCCACTGCCCCCTCCGTCTCCCCCACTGCCCCCTCCGTCTCCCCCACTCCCCCCCTTCTCCTCCACTGCCCCCACCGTCTCCCCCACTGCCCCCCGTCTTCCCCACTGCCCCCCCGTCTCCCCCACTGCCCCCTCCGTCTCCCCCACTGCCCCCCCCGTCTCTCCCACTGCCCCCCCCCATCTCCCCCACTGCCCCCTCCGTCTCCCCCACAGTCCCCTCCGTCTCCCCCACTCCCCCCGCTCTGGACCCCCCCTCCCGTTCTCAGGGATGCCTTCCCCGTTGTGGCCAGACTCGAGCGGTGCGCTGAGCGGTGCGCTAACCTACTCCAAGCTGTCGTCAGCCAGCACGACTGGTTGACAAACTTAAAAAGCAGGTGTGTCTCGTGTCGGGGGCGTGAGGGAGGCTTTTGTCGGGAATGGCGACTCCGAGATTTTACGGGGTTCGGAGAATAGCGGGAGGGCGTCGGAACAGCGTCGCCGTAAAAATTTTCGACGCCCGCTATTCTCCGACCCGTCGTGAGTGCGGAGAATCGCGCCCCATATATTCATGCTTAGAAACTGCACTACTGACTTGCATCTTTTGTGTCCTGTATTAACTGAAAACTAAGCCAATTGATGGTCTGCTTGTCGAGTGCAAATAATTTGGATAGTACATACATAGAACATACAGTGCAGAAGGAGGCCATTCGGCCCATCAAGTCTGCACCAACCCACTTAAGCCCTCACTTCCACCCTATCCCCGTAACCCAATAACCCGCCCTAACCTTATTTTCATAGAATTTACAGTACAGAAGGAGGCCATTCGGCCCATCGAGTCTGCACCGGCTCCTGGAAAGAGCACCCTACCCAAGGTCAACACCTCCACCCTATCCCCATAACCCAGTAACCCCACCCAACACTAAGGGCAATTTTGGACACTAAGGGCAATTTATCATGGCCAATCCACCTAACCTGCACATCTTTGGACTGTGGGAGGAAACCGGAGTACCCGGAGGAAACCCACGCACACACAGGGAGGATGTGCAGACTCCGCACAGACAGTGACCCAAGCCGGAATCGAACCTGGGACCCTGGAGCTGTGAAGCGATTGTGCTATCCACAATGCTACCGTGCTGCCCCTTATTTGGACACTAAGGGCAATTTAGCATAGCCAATCCACCTAACCTGCATATCTTTGGACTGTGGGAGGAAACCGGAGTACCCGGAGGAAACCCACGCAGACACGGGGAGAACGTGCAGACTCCGCACAGACAGTGACCCAGCGGGTAATCGAACCTGGGACCCTGGTGCTGTGAAGCCACAGTGCTATCCACTTGTGCTACCGTGCTGTCCAGGATCGTACCGTAGTTGTCCAGGATCCTTCCTATCTAGCATTTATTTAATAGCATGAACTTTAAAACAAAAAGCTGCAACAGATGTGTTATGTTATGATTTGCTTCCAGTACATTTTATTGTACTGGACTTTACAGAAAAGCAGGTGCTGAGTATTTCATCATAGTTGTGACAATAAACACCACTAGTCAGTGTCTTACCTGGTTGTCATGACTGGACAAATCATTAGAAATGTTCTTTGAATTGTATTTAATGGCATGTAATTGTGTGGAAAATTGCCCAATTTAATAAAATTCCAATTACTTCAGTAACTAAAAGCAAACATTCTTGGCCCTCGAGCATTATAGGACTTGCCCATTAAATATGTTTAAATCGAGCTGTCATAAAATCAAGTTGATATGTATGCCGTTAGCTGTTTTGGTTCTAATCCTATAGGATTAATTTATTAGTAATCACACACCTCTTTAATGTGTTAAGAGAGGCCTGAACTAGAAACTGTTGTATAATTCTATGATTGACTGCTGTAACTCTGATTAACAGGGAGGTCATTTTCAAAATTCCTGAAATAAGATTTTTTTTAATGTTCTGTAACAAATTATAAATTCTTTAGGGTGTTCATTTTATTTTATGTTGATTGATATATAGTCATCTGCGACTGTTGTTAAAGCATCTGGTTAGAGACAACATGAGAGCTTTGGTTTAGGGTTATGATTGCCCATGTCCACCCTACTTGAAACAATGCGAATGTAGATCAAAAGATCAAAAATTGAAAGTACTGGAGTGTTGCACCAGTCACAAAATATATTCTAACATATTGATCCAATTCTTTGTAGGGTCACTATGTTTGGAAAGGACAATTTGATGAATGCTGAAAACCTTGGAATTGTGTTTGGACCTACATTAATGCGGCCTCCTGAACAGAATACACTGGCAACCTTGAATGACATGCGATACCAGAGGCTGATTGTCCAGCTCTTGATTGAAAATGAAGATGTCTTGTTCTGACAGAGGGAAACAATATGAAGTAAAACCAGCATTGTAGTTACTATTTGTGACTGAGCTGCAAAAGGCACTGGTGCTAGTATCTCCTTGCAAGATTGGAAATGTAGACTTAAGAAGTCTGTGATGCTGCAGATGAATTGCCTGTAGCCTGCTTGTTAGGCAGTTTATGTTTAATTAATAGAATCGAAGTTGGGACTGTTTATCCTATTATAATACTTGCTTTCCAACAACAATAGGACAATGTTATGTTATACAGGAAAAAAAATCAGCAAAAATGGTATGTACCTACCACAAGCTACAGAGTTGGTATCTTGCTTTTAAAATCTAAGACATATATATGCTCCTTCAGTCAAACCAATAATCAGATTTCCACTCCAATGTTAGCTTGGTGCAGAGTGCGTGTATTTTTATTTGTAATAATAGTATTTACCTGTTTTGTATGTGAATTACATCACAGAATTTTGCACTAAGTCTCTCAATAAATTGGTATATCAACTAATTTATACCAATACATTTTCCAAGAATTATTATTCATTTACTTGAATAGAAACTTGTGCTACATTTAACAAATTATAAATATACTACAAATGATCAATTTTGTAATAATTGTGGGAAATAATATACCATCCACATGCAACAGTAAAGGATGGTATTCCAATAGGTAATATTCTTGATTTTAATTATATTGTACACGTTTTCACTTCTGCTTAAAGTTCCCCCCACTGTATTTACACTCGGTCTACAATGCGAACTGGATTAATTGTCACATTACTGTATTTATGACTGGCACCTAGTGATTCACGGAAGGCATTTAACTTGTATATATGTATAAAGCTGTGTTTAGTTATCACTTTGCGAAAGATAAGTCACCGAAGTGAAGAGTGTAGAAGGAAGGATCTTGCATAGTTCTTCCATTTTATATCTTTTTGTGAACATTAGC
Organism: Scyliorhinus canicula; assembly: GCF_902713615.1. Classification (NCBI taxonomy): domain Eukaryota; kingdom Metazoa; phylum Chordata; class Chondrichthyes; order Carcharhiniformes; family Scyliorhinidae; genus Scyliorhinus; species Scyliorhinus canicula. The sequence goes on from NC_052150.1 coordinate 81,062,384, forward strand.
TATATTCCTAGTCATGATGTCCAGCTGCATTTCAAAACTGTCAAACATCATACTTTCACAGCAATTCCTTTCATACATCACTTTAGTTTTTTAAAAATCTTATCAAACCATTTATGTTTTACATTGGCATATTTATAGTCTCCTGTGGTCCCCTGGTAGGTGTTGTCATTCATCTTTTCAAAAACAAATATATTTAAACTAGATGAAAAGATGTTTGTTTTATGAAGTGTTCTGTGGATATGATTTTGATAGTTTTCAAATGCAAATATATGTTTTAACTAAAGCAAATGCTGCAGATGTTTAAAAGACCACTTTTTAAATTCTTTTGAGATGTAAATTTTCATTTGTTTAGTGAACTGAGCATAAGTCACTGGTACCTGCGTCTGAAATATTTTGCTTTGAAAGCTTTTGGCTATTTCGTTTCCCATCTATTAATGTGTAAAATGATACCAGATTTACTTTGTAAATTAAATAATGTACTGTGAAAATTTTATTAAATGTATCATTAAATTTGAATCCTGCAAGTTACTGATTTTTGTCTATAAATGGTTGAGGGAGAATTTTTCTCATTACTTCAAGATGAGAATGTCTGTATTGTAGAGGAAGTTTCAACAATAGAATGTCAATACTTGAACGATGTCATCCTTCAACGGAGATGAGCTGATACATTTTGCACATCATCCAAAGTACAGCTGTATGTCTTGTTACCCACTATGGTGACCTGAGCACATTGTTGTTATTGCCACCTTTTAGATTAGCCGAGTTTATCTGCATATCTCAAAAAAGGCCAATGCACTATTCAAAAACAAAAGCAAGCGAGTTCTCCCAGTGTTGTTGCTAATATTCATCATTCAACCAAAAGCAATTTACCTGATTATTTATCTAATTTATGCTGGTGTGTCTATGCTTTGTACAACTTATCTGCCATGTTTTCTAACAGTGACTTAAGCACTCATGACTACAAAGTGCTTTGCAGCATCTTTTTTTTAATAAACATTTTATTGAGGTACTTATGGTTTCACAACAACAAAATAAACAATGTACATGAATTTTATAAACATAGTGCAAAAGCCGTCTTCCTCCCTTACAGGCTCCTCCTTTACTAACCCCCTACTCTGAACTAAGCTAACCCCCCCCCGCCCTTAATCTGACACCTCCGGACGAACCCTAACAGTGACCCTCTCAAGGCGAACTTGATTTTATCCAAGCAGATAAAGCTAGTCATGTCCGATAGCCAGGTCTCCGACTTCGGGGGCTTTGAGTCCCTCCAAGCAAATAATATCCGTCTCCGGGCTACCAGGGAAGCAAAGGCCAGAACGTCTGCCTCTTCCTCCTCCTGGATTCCCGGATCTTCCGACACTCCAGAAATTGGCACCTCTGGACTCATTGTCACCCTTGTTTTTAACACTGTGGACATGACATCTGCAAATCCCTGCCAGAATCCCCTAAGTTTTGGGCATGTCCAGAACATGTGGACATGGTTCGCTGGCCCTCCCGCACACCTTGCACATCTATCTTCTACCCCAAAGAACCTGCTCATTCGAGCCACTGTCATGTGAACCCAGTGAATGACCTTAAATTATGCCTGTGGACGCGTTAATTCTACTCAACACGTCCACCCAGAGACCATCTTCTATTTCTCCTCCCAACTCCTCTTCTCACTTGCACTTCAGCTCCTCCGTCTGCGTCCCCTCTGTCCCCATGAGTTCCTTGTAAATGTCAGAAACCCTCCCTTCTCCCACCCACATTCTGGAAACTACCCAGTCCTGTATCCCCCTTGGTGGTAGGAGCAGGAAGATTGAAACATGCCTACATAAGAAGTCCCACATCTGTAGGTACCTAAATTTGTTTCCCCTTGCCGATCCAAATTTCTCCTCCAGCTCCCTCAGGCTAGAATAGCTCCCCTACATTAACATATCCCCCATCCTCTGAATCCCTGCTCTCTGCCATCTCCGAAACCCTCCATCTATCCTTCCCGGGCAAACCAGTGATTATTACAGATTGGAGACCACATCGATGCTCCCTCCGCTGCCACATGCCCCCTCCATTGCCCTCAGGGCTGCCACCACCACGGGGCTGGTGGAGTACCGTGCCAGCGGGAATGGCAGAGGCGCTGTTATCAACGCCCCCAAGCTGGTACCCTTACATGAAGCCACCTCTACTCGCTCCCATGCTGACCCCTCCCCCACCACCCACTTCCTGATCATGGCTATATTCGCCGCCCAATAGTAATTACTGAAGTTCGGCAGCACCGGCGAGCCCTCCCCCCGCTCTGCTCCAGCATTCCCTTTTTTACTCGCAGGGTCTTACCTGCCCATACAAAGCCAGTGATGACCTTATTGACCTGTTTAAAAAAGGACCGCGGAATAAAGATGGAGACACACTGAAACACAAACAGGAATCTCGGGAGGACTGTCATTTTCAATGTCTGCATCATCCCAGCTAGTAACAATGGCAGCACGCCCCACCTTTGAAAATCGTCTTTCCTTTGGTCTACTAGTCAGGCCAGATTTAGCTTGTGCAACTGTTCCCATTTCCTTGCCACCTGGATGCCTAGGTACCGAAAGCTACCCCCTACCACTCTAAACGGCAGCTCCCCCAATTGCCTCACCTGTCCCCTTGCTTGGACCGCAAACATGTCACTTTTCCCCATATTTAGTTTATACCCTGAAAAACGGCCAAATTCCCCCAGAATCCTCAATTTCTTCCATCCCGTAATGAAAAGTGAAAATGAAAATCATTTATTGCCACGAGTAGGCTTCAATGTAGTTACTGTGAAAAGCCCCTGGTCGCCACATTCCAGCGCCTGTTCGGGGAGGCTGTTACAGGAATTGAACCGTGCTGCTGGCCTGCCTTGGTCTGCTTTAAAAGCCAGCGATTTAGCCCAGTGTGAATGGGTCCGATACATACAGGAGCAGGTCGTTTGCTTAAAGCGAGACTGTGTGTTCAACTCCCCCCACCCCCGGACCAGCCCCTTATAGCCTCTTGAGGCTCTCAGCGCAATTACCAACGGCTGCTCTACGGCTAACGCAAACAACAGTGAGGAGAGAGGGCATCCCTGTCTCATCCCCGATGCAGCCTAAAATAGTCCGACTTTGTCCTATTCGTCCGTATGCTCGCCACAGGAGCCTGAAAAACAACCTGACCCAGTCAATAATGCCCCGCCCAAATCCGAACCGTCCCAGTACCTCCCAACAGATATTCCCATTCTACTCGATCAAAAGCCTTCTCTGCGTCCATTACGACCACTATCTCCACCTCCCTACCTTCCGGGGGGCATCATGGTCACATTTAACAACCTTCTGACATTGCCCACCAACTGCCTTCCCTTAACAAACCATGTCTGTTCCTCCAAAACGCCCGGAACACAATCCTCAATCCTAGAGGACAAGATTGTGGCCAGCAGTTTGGCGTCCACATTCAATAGGGATACCGGCCTGTCGGACCCACACAGCTCCGGGGCCTTGTCCCGCTTCAGGATCAAAGAAATCGTGGCCTATGACATAGTCGGGGGAAGCACCCCTCTCTCCCTTGCCTCATTGAACGTCCTCATCAACAGCGCCCCAATATCCTTCAACAATACCTTCCAAGCACACATCTTCTACCACCTAGAAAAACATAGGCAACAGTTACATGGAACACCACCACCTGCAAACTCCCCTGAAATTCATACACCTACCCAACCTGGAGATAGATTGCTGCTCCCTCATTATCACTGAGCTACAATCCTGGAATCTCCTCCTTAACAGCACTGTAGGCGTATCTACATCACATGGACTGCAGTTGTTCAAGAATGTAGCTCACCACCACCTTCTCAAGATGACCTTGCTGGCGATGTTCAAATGCCATGAATCAATAGAAAACAAAACCTTTTATGAGAGTGAACAGTGTGCCGGTGCCCATGAAGCAAAGGGGACAGTGCCTATTTTTTCATAGACATAGCATTTTCATAGAATTTACAATGCAGAAGGAGACCATTCGGCCCATCAAGTCTACACCAGCCCTTGGAAAGAGCACCCGACTAAGCCCACACCTCCACCCTAACCCAGTAATCTCACCTAATCTTTTTTTTGACACTAAGGGCAATTTAGCATAGCCAATACACCTAATCTGCACATTTTTGGACTGTGGGTGGAAACCGGTGCACCCGGAGGAGACCCACGTAGGTACAGTAACAACGTGCAGACTCCACACAGACAGTGACTCAAACTGGAATCAAACCTGGGACCCTGGAGCTATGAAGCAACTGGCCGTGCCGCCCACTGTGTTAACTTGTCAGGCCCGCTGAGGTATTCTTTTTTCAGTATTGCTCTGCAGTCTTGGCTGAGCAAGGGCACACTTAGGGTGTCTGTGTACCAATTATATTTCTGTGGTTTTGCACCCACACCCAGAACACTGTGTTTCCTACATTTGATTTCCTCAAGGAGTGGTTAGCAGTATGAATCAGTGAAGTTTGACATTCTTCTCTGGCTTGATGCCAGACCCTCCTGCACTTTGGGTCTAGATGTTGTTTTCACACCCATAATTCAGGCAAAGTGAAAGAGCACGTTCCTCTATTTCCTGTTTACCTCTCATCTGCTACTTAAGGTTGTGGGCTCAACTGTGTTTAAAAGGCTACACAGAAGTTCGTAGGTAATTCAGTTATTTACACCCATTTTGCCCCGTGCTGTGCCCTAGGATGCAAATGACCAGAGCCAGGAAACTCATGTATAACTCCCTCTACAGGCCATTGGCAGGTGCAAATATTTTTCTATGGGGTCCAGAAGTGGAGCAACTAATTTTGATGAAATTCTAGTCCAATGTTCTTAGAGTATTGGTAGCTTGTTAATGTGAATTGAGAGTTCAGTTGCAAAATGAAAGTCATATTGAGTAATTTCTGTGAACTGTGGGGAGCTAAAAGAATCAAAACAGCTGGACTGAAAATAGAGTCAGTGATTTTTATTGATTAGAATTTAACAGGCTCAGTAAGGTGATGTGAGTATAAATATAACAGCTTCATGCATTAACTGTACCATATAATTTAAAACCACAAATGCATAATCATGTTAGGGCAGCAGGGTAGCATGGTGGTTAGCATAAATGCTTCACAGCTCCAGGGTCCCAGGTTCGATTCCCGGCTGGGTCACTGTCTGTGTGGAGTCTGCACGTCCTCCCCGTGTGTGCGTGGGTTTCCTCCGGGTGCTCCGGTTTCCTCCCACAGTCCAAAGATGTGCGGGTTAGGTGGATTGGCCATGCTAAATTGCCCGTAGTGTCCTAATAAAAGTAAGGTTAAGGGGAGGGGTTGTTGGGTTACGGGTATAGGGTGGGTTTGAGTAGGGTGATCATGGCTCGGCACAACATTGAGGGCCGAAGGGCCTGTTCTGTGCTGTACTGTTCTATGTTCTATGTTAGGCAACAGCACTTTCTTGGTGGTTGAAGTTAGTTCACTTGATATGGTGGAAAGCAATTTGTGAGCTTATAATTATCATTAAAAATAAATCTATATAATAGATATTAGAAATAATTTGTCACCAAAGATAAAGGAACCATATTTGCCGATACCTTGTATGAAATAATTCAGAAAAGAACATTTCTATACAAATTACCATTAATACCCACTTCTATGCAGCAAACTGTCTGACACACCAGAAAATTCGGAATTCTCCCTCTGTGTACCCGAACAGGCGCTGAAATGTGGTGACTAGGGGCTTTTCACAGTAACTTCATTGCAGTGTTAATGTAAGCCTACTTGTGACAAATAAAGATTATTATTATTATAAGTAAACATCAATGTTATTGAGCCTTTAAACCTAAAAATAGAAGAGAATAATATGTGTTGACTTCCTGAATCTGTTATTGAATGACACAGAACCATGTAGTTGGAAAGTGAGAATTATACTAGTTGGACCTGTTGTATCATTGCAGTATTGTCCATGTATTGCTTTGCTGTTCAGTTATTTGCATATCCCTTTGTTAACTAAAGAATCATTTTGGTGAGATTTCTTCAACTTATTGCGTAATTACATCTAATGTCACTGTTTGATGTAACCACGCTCAAGTGAGAATGAGACAACATTCTATTGCCTTTGATCCAATTGTGTCAGTAATTATAGCTTGCAAAACTGTGACAAGCGAACTCCGAATGACATGTCGATCGACTAGTTTGTTTGTTTTCTGAGTTTACATGCATATTATAAACTTGAAGTGCAAATTGTGAATCATTTACATTATGAGCTTTAAAGTTTGTAATTTGAGTTTAGGTTCAAGAAAAATAATGAGCCTTGTGTTCAAACGATAACACAGAGGTAATCAAGCACCAAGACTTGTCCACTGGAGTACAATTCTGGTGTGCTCCCCAAGCTTTATCATCCATTAAAATGAGCGGACAGAAAATGATGTGAACCTTAATTTCCAGTTTGCTGAATGTCTTAGGGGAGCAGTATTGGGTTCCCTGTGTACAGTGCATAGAGTGCCCTGCATATTTAATCACTCGACACTCAGGAAAATGGGTCAGACTAGGATCAGGCAAACGATCCATTTATTCCCACTTCTGTCAGCATATACCAACCCTATGCATGAGCGAAGGAAAGAGAGGAAAACTGCTCCATCCACTGGCACTGTCTCACTAAAGGCTGCAATAACATGCTGCCTCTCGAGCAGGGGTGTTCAGGGTTGCGACCCCGAAGGTGGCAGGGTTTGGGAGAGTTGTGGCAGTCAGTCGCGGGAGGAACGCCCGATTGCCGTGACTGGCCTTTACAAATGCCGGCAGCGACGGACATTGAGATTGCCGGCCATCCCGTGTATGTGTGCCGGATGAAGCAGTATGCAGGCCCGGAGCCCAGTGAGGTGGACAGCCTCCTCCTGTGTCTGTGCGCTGTCCAGGGCCAGTTTTTTTCAGCAAATGAACGAGCTCTCCCACTGAGAGCGGCGGCAGAGAGCATGTCACGCTGACGTCACATGTTCAGGCCACGAGAGAGATTCCTCCATTTAGCAGTTGCCAGCAGTGCTGATGTGAACTCCAGGGCCTCTGGTGGTCAATCCATGAAGAAGAAGCTGAAATAGGAACAAAGCAGCATAACAATGATTACTTGAGGTGTGGGTTATTAATTGTTCCAATGCAAATCAGGATGCAAAGTTCAGGTGTGTTATATGCAGGGAAGTACTTGCAAATCAAAGAATACCTCAAAGATATTTGAAGACTAAACATGGTGAGTTTGAGGACAAACCTCTTTATTTTATTCAACGGATGCAGTGAGATCTTAAATCATCAGCGGAAGTCATTATCGGAAATGTACCATTGGATTGGATTGGATTTCTTTAACGTGTACTGAGGTACAGTGAAAAGTATTTTTCTGCGAGCAACTCAACAGATCATTAAGTGCATGAAAAGAAAAGGAAATAAAAGAAAATACATAATAGGGCAACACAAGGTACACAATATAAAGATTAGAGCGATTGTAAGATAAGTAAAAAGTGGATCTGTTAGGGACAGCTCGCAGAGAGTCACCACGCTCCGGCGCCACTTGATTACAAATATAGAATATTGAATAACAAAGCAAGTGATATCATGAGGACCTTGTGCACTTGTCACATTAAAGGTAAGTGAAAATGGAGGGTCGCAAACGTCAGCTGGTTTGGGTCCCGAAGAATGGTGGGTGGCAAAAATTGTTCCTGGGCAAAAGGGTTTGAAAAACACTAATGTAGAGGCATGAGATTGCCAACACTGACTGGACATTTTTTGGGAGATGTTGGCGGAAATTACATCAAAGAAAGCCGGTGGCATGTGGGTTCTCAGGGAATCTGAGAGAGGAAAGCAAAGCAATATTGATTAGGCAGACAGGACAAATTTTCAGTGGTAGTAACAATTAAACTTTAGAGTCAAAAAAAACTTTACTCACTTTTAAGGGGCTCAATGCAAGGTCTGTCACCATAGTTTAAAGTCCTGAAAGTCGTGCTATTAGGTAATTTGGACATTCTGAATTCTCCCTCCCGAACAGGTGCTGGAATGTGGCGACTAGTGGTTTTCACAATAACTTCATTGCAATGTTAATGTAAGCTGACTTGTGACAATAAAGATTATTATTATTAAATCTGGGATATTAAAAACTGAGGCGAGAATGGCCAGGATTTCCGCCAAGTCAGGATGCCCCTTTGAATCATAGAACATCTACAGTGCAGAAGGCGGCCCTTCAGCCCATTGAGTCTGCACCGACCCTCCGAAAGAGCACATTCCTCAGGCCCACTCCCCCGCCATATCCCTGTAACCACACCTAACCATTGGACACCAAGAAGGGGAAAATTAGCACGGCCAGTCCACCTAACCTGCACATCTTTGGACTATGGGAGGAAATCCATGCAGGCGCAGGGAGAACATGCAAACTCCACACAGTCACCCGAGGTCGGAATTTAATCCGAATCCCTGGCATGTGAAACAGCAGTGCAAACCACTGTGCCAGCATGGAGAATTTGTTGTGGAAGAAGGACCATTTGGACTCAAAACGGAAACTCTTTCTCTCCACAAATGCAACCGACCTGCTGGGTTTATCCAAAATTTTATTCCAGATTTCCAGCATCTGCAGTATTTTGCTTTTGTTCTATGAGCGTGCATTATTTGTCCCATTTGCTGTGCTTTGTTTGTTGCCAAGCCAGAATGTGCCAAAGGAGAACATCAATGGGAAGCCAGGCATCAAGTGCACCTCCAATCAATGACTAGTACCTGGAGGCCCTGGTGCAGGTCTGAAAAATCGGATGATCTCCTACAGGACTGCTTAGAGTCACTGGACTGGTCAGTATTTAAAACCTCTGCAACCAGCCTGAATGAGTACGCCACTACAGTAACTGACTTCATTAGTAAGTGTGTAGAAGACTGTGTGCCAAAGAAGCAAATCCGCGTGTTTCCCAACCGGAAAGCCTGGATGAACAGGGATATCCACTGCTTGCTGAAGTCTTGGTCTGAGGCATTCAAGTCAGGTGACCCTGACCTATACAAGAAAGCCAGATATGATCTAGAGAAATCCATCAAAGATGCCAAAAGACAGTAACGGACCAAGCTCGAGTCCCAGACTAGCCACACGGATCCCCGCCATCTATGGAAAGGTCTGAAAGACATAACGGGCTATAAGATGAAGGCATGTAAAATCATCAGCTCCAACGCACCCCTCTCTGATGAGCTCAATGCATTCTATGCCCGCTTTGAGCAAGAGGTCAGCGAGAGCAAACCCTCCACCCCAGAAGCCGTGGATGAACTTGTAACTGAGATCACCATTGCAGCGTCAGAGCAGCCTTCTCTAAGGTCAACCCACAGAAAGCCACTGGCCCGGATGGGGTACCCAAATGAGCACTCGGGTCTTGCGCGGATCAGCTGGCTGGGGTATTCGCAGACATCATCAACCTCTCTTTACAACAATCTGAGGTCCCTATCTGCTTCAAAAAGACGACCATCATCCCTGTATCAAAAAAGTCAAACAGCGTGACTTAATGACTGTCGTCCAGTGGCTCTGACATCCATCATCATGAAGTGCTTTGAAAGGTTAGTCATGGCATGAATCAACTCCAGCCTCCTGGATTGCCTGGATCCACTACAGTTCACCTACCGCTGCAACAGGTCCACATCAGACGTCATCTCCATGGCCCTGCACTCAACACTGGAACACCTAGATAACAAAGACACCTATGTCAGACTCCTATTTAGGAGCACGGTAGCATAGTGGTTAGCACAATTGCTTCACAGCTCCAGGGTCCCAGGTTCGATTCCCGCCTTGGGTCACTGTCTGTGCGGAGTCTGCATGTTCTCCCCGTGTCTGCGGGGTTTCCTCCGGGTGCTCCGGTTTCCTCCCACAGTCCAAAGATGTGCAGGTTAGGTGGATTGGCTGTGATAAATTGTCCTTGGGTCCAAAACTTCCCTTAGTGTTGGGTGGGGTTACTGGGTTATGGGGATAGGGTGGTGTGGGCTTGGGTAGGGTGCTCTTTCTAAGAGCTGGTGCAGACCCCATGGGCCGAATGGCCTCCTTCTGCACTGTAAATTCTATAAATTCTATGACTGCAGCTCAGCCTTCAACACCATCATTCCTACGAAGCTCATCTCCATACTCCGTGGCCTTGGCCTCGGCTCCTCCCTCTGCGACTGGATCCTGAACTTTCTAACCCACAGGCCACAATCAGGAAAGTTAGGCAACAACACGATCACCCTCAACACCGGTGCCCCACAACGCTGTGTCCTCAGCCCCCTACTGTACTTATTCACCTATGACTGTGTGGCCAAATTCACCTCCAACCCGATTTTCAAATTTGCTGATGACACCACCGTAGTGGGTCGGATTTCAAACAATGACGAGACAGAGTACAGGAACAAGATAGAGAATCTATTGAACTGGTGCGACAACAATAATCTCTCCCTCAATATCAACAAAAGGAGATTGTCATCAACTTCAGGAAGAGTGGTGGAGAACATGCCCCTGTCTACATCAATGGGAACGAAGTAGAAAGGGTCGAGAGCTTTATGTTTTTAGGTGTACAAATCACCAACAACCTGTCTCGGTCTCCCCATGCCGACACTATAGTTAAGAAAGCCCGCCAACAACTCTACTTTCTCAGAAAACTAAAGAAATTTGGCATGTAAGCTACGACCCTCACCAACTTCTACAGACGCACCATAAAAAGTATTCTTTCTGGTTGTATCACAGCTTGGTATGGAGTCTGCTCTGCCCAAGACCGCAAGAAACTACAAAAGGTCGTGAATGTAGCCCAGTCCATCACGCAAACCAGCCTCTCATCCACTGACTCTATCTATAATTCCCGCTGCCTCGGAAAGGCAGCCAGCATAATTAAGGACCCCATGCACCCCGGACATACTCTCTTCCACCTTCTTCCGTCAGGAAAAAGATACCGAAGTTTGAGGTCGCGTACCAACTGACTCAAGAACAGCTTCAGACTTTTGAATGGACCTACCTCGTATTAAGTTGATCTTTTCTCTACACCTTGCTATAACTGTAACATTATATTCTGCAGTCTCTCCTTCCTTCCCTATGTACGGTATGCATTGTTTGTACAGCATGCAAGAAACATGGTTCCTCTTGCTAGTCATTGATTGGAGGTGCACTTGATGCCTGGCTTCCCATTGATGTTCTCCTTTGGCACATTCTGGCTTGGCAACAAACAAAACACAGCATATGGGACAAATAATGCATGCTCACCTTGAGTGAAAAGTCACAATCCATGGGTGTGATTGGATCTAATAAGTGGGGTGCTGACGAGTGGTCCTGAGCTGTGGGCCAGATGGGTGTCATCGTCATGGCAGCCTGTACACCAGCAAGGCAAGAGCAGCCATGACCCAGGAGTCCATTGGACCATGAAATGCGCATGAGCATAACAAAGGTGTAAGTTACCAGGTGACTTGATGGGCCAAGATTGGCAGATTTACTTTATGCTTTCAGCATAAAATGATGACCATGGTTCAGGGCCGCAGCATCATGTCTCAGTCGATGAAGGACATGTCGCCGATGCAAGTCGAACATTGCCAAGCACTCCAGGGCATAGCCCAGTCACTGAGGACCACTGCTGAGGGCGCCAACACCATGGTGCAGACAATGCGGAGTCACCAAGACTGGCAGAACTAGATGACTCAGAGGCCACTGGAGTGCAGCACAGTTGCACAGTAGTTAGCACTGCTGCCTCACAGCACCAGAGACCCGGGTACAATTCCAGCCTTGGGTCACTGACTGCATGGAATTTGTATTTTCACCCTGTATCTATGTGGGTTTCCACCTGTTTACTCCCACAGTCTAAAGATGTGCAGGTTAGGTCGATTGGCCGTGCTAAATTGCCGCTTCGTGTCCAAAAGGTTAGGTAGGGTTACTGGGTTATTGGGGTAGTGTGAGGACATGGGGACCCTTCCAGTGGGTCGGTGCAGACTCAATGGGCTGAATCGCCTGGCTCTGCACTGTAGTTATTCTATGAGCTGTTCCTCCATACTATGGTGATCTCCAGGGCCCTATGGCCACTGTCAGGGAGGAGGAAGCACTGGTGGTGAACCTGGGGCCTGCCACCAAGAAAAGACGGCGATCTCCGGTTCTTCCGAATCCCCCCCCCCTTCCTGACACCGGCGCATCTCAAGAGCAGCGGGCAGAACAGGGTGTCATGGAGGAACCAGTGACACCAGTGAGTCAGCCGGGGCCCTCTGGCTTCAGGCCCGCCAGAGGACATCCACCAAGGGCATCGGAGGTCACATGGTGTGGAAAACAGCAGGCTGCCTCCACCTCCGATGTGCATCCTGGGGATATGCCTAGACATAGCAGTAGACTACGTATGATTAAGAAGAGAGAGGATCACTGATTGGACAATTGGGGGGGGGGGGGGGGGTGGGGGGTCACTATCTGTAGCTCGGGCGAATGGAAATGTCACATTTTCACAATCAAAACATGTTACACCTGATACATGTGAAGCCTCTGTCATGTTAATCGTCACAGCGAGCCTGCCTTCTGCCTGCTCGCCCCACCCCTCGGGCACAATGGTCCAAGATCAAACACCCCTGATGCAGAGCCCGCCCAGAGGATGGGTGTGAGCGCCCTGTCAGCAGAAAGACAGGAGTCAGACTTTAGCATAAACTGAGGAACACCAGAGCTTACCTCACAGTGAGTGACCATCACTCTCCTGCCTTGTATAGTGATGTGGTAAACCACTGTAGTGTATAATATGTGTATTGTGGTAAATGGCCACTGTATTATATGTAATGTGGTAAACCACTGCCCGATGGCTCCCTCTCCCCTCGGGCCCGGTATAAAAGTGGCTGGTCTCCGCCTCTGATCCAGTTCGGGATCAGAAGCCAAGAGGCTTTCCGTTTAGTTTATTAAAGCCTCAGTTACATTCACTACTCACCATTGATGGCATATCAATTTAATAAACTAAACTTCTAAGATGAATTCATCACTCAAGCCTGATCGCCGGGAGCTGGACCCACAGACAGCCAACGCCACTGCAACATTTGAGCACTGGCTAAGCTGCTTCGAAGCGTACCTCGGACCCTTCACCGAAGACTTCACCGACCTCCAAAAGAAGCAGATCCTCCATGCAAGGGTGAGCCCGCAAGTCTTTCTTCTCATCGGGGATGCCCCTTCGTATACGGAGGCGATAATGCTGCTGAAGGGACAATATGTAAAGTCTGTAAAGAAGGTGTATGCTAGGCACCTTCTTGCCACGAGACGAGAATGCCCTGGGGAATCACTAGCAGAATTCCTGCGTGCCTTGCGGGTACTCTGCCGGAACTGTGACTGCCAGGCATTATCGGCTACCCAACATGCGGAGCTGTTGATCAGGGACGCTTATGTTGCAGGCATGAAATAACTAGATCCGCCAGTGGTTGCTAGAAGGGGGGACACTCGGCCTTCCAGAGACAGAGCAGCTCTCAAACTGACTGGAGGTGGCTTTCCAGAACATGGAGGTCTACATCTCCGACCGCGTGGCACCCTCGTGGACCTTGTGGGCGCCACCATCATCCGACCCGGGTGCGGCACAAGCCTGTGCCGTACAGCAGCCCGCCAACGCCGAAGCCCAAAGTGCTACTTTTGCGGCCAGGGTAATCATCCCAGACACCGCAGTCCTGCACGGAACGCAACTTGCAACGGGTGTGGGAGGGAGGGCCACTTTGCGAAAGCCTGCCAGGCCCAATCTCGCCCTAAAACCTCTAGGCCCAGCAGTGCTGCCTGCTGCCTGTCGGGGCCGCCCCCAGCTGCCGCGTCACCCGCCATGTGCGACCCCTGGGCGCTCCCACCTTTGCCACCATCTGCTCTTTCGGCCGCCACATGCGACCCCTGGGGGCTGCCATCTTTAACACCATCTTGTATTCCACCTGCCACGTGCGACCCATGGTGGCTGCCATCTTGGGACCACTCCACAGCCTCCCGGGGGCCCTGCTCACCCGATCATACACAGGCCGCCGCTACCTCCGACCAGCCTACCCATCACCTTCTGAAGCTCGCCTCCACCACGCTCGGCCAATCTCGGCCTCATCACAAAATCTAAGATGGCCGTCCGGATCAACGGGCACGAGACGGCCTGCCTTTTCGACTCCGGGAGCACAGACAGCTTCATACACCCTGATGTAAGGCGCTGCTCCCTCCCAATTTTACCCGCGAAAATCTCCCTGGCTTCCGGATCCCGTGCAGTAGAAATCCGGGGGTACTGTGTCGCGACCCTAACTGTACAAGGCGTAGAGTACGCTAACTTCAAACTCTACGTCCCTCCCCATCTCTGCGCTGCCCTATTACTGGTGGCTCGACTTCCAGTGCCACCTCCAAAGCCTTACTTTAAAGTTCGGTAGACCCCTGCCCCCCCTCACTGTCTGTAGCCCACACTCGCTCTTCACTAACCTCACCCTGGACTATAAGCCCGTCGCTACTCGGAGCATGCAATACAATGCCCGGCACAGGGCCTTTATCAGGTTGAAGGTCCAGCGACTCCTACGAGAGGGGATCATTGAGGCTAGTACCAGCCCCTGGAGAGCCCAAGTGGTGGTCGTCAAGACTGGGGAGAAGCACCGGATGGTCATCGATTACAGTCAGACCATCAACCGGTACACGCAGCTCGATGCGTAACCCCTCCCCCGCATATCTGACATGCTCAACCAGATTGCACAGTATCGAGTCTTCTCCACAATTGACTTGAAGTCCGCGTACCACCAGCTCCCTATCCGCCCGGAGGACCGCCAATACACTGCCTTCGAGGCAGATGGCTGCCTCTACCACTTCCTCTGGGTTCCCTTCGGCATCACCAATGGGGTCTCGGTCTTCCAACGAGAAATGGACCGAATGGTTGACTGAAGAGATGCCTGGGGTTCTTCTCTTACTATGCCCAGTGGGTCCCCAATTATGCGGACAAGGCCCGTCCACTTATTAAATCCACCATTTTTCCCCTGATGGCTGAGGCCTGCCTGGCCTTGAACCGCATCAAGGCAGATATTGCCAAAGCCACAATGTACGCTGTGGACGAGTCCATTCCGTTCCAGGTGGAGAGATGTGTCAGACTTTGCTCTGGCCGCTACCCTCAACCAGCCGAGCAGGCCCTTGGCTTTCTTCTCCCATACCCTCCATGCCTCTGAAATTGACACTCCTCCATTGAAAAGGAAGCCCAAGCCATTGTGGAAGCTGTGTGGCATCGGAGGCAATACCTGGCCGGCAGGAGATTCACTTTCCTCACTGACCAACGGTCGGCTGCCTTCATGTTTGACAATACACAGCGGGGCAAGGTCTAGAGCAACAAGATTCTGAGGTGGAGGATCGAGCTCTCCACCTACAACTATGATATCTTGTATTGACCTGGGAAGTTCAATGAGCCCCCAGGTGCCCTATCCCGCGGTACATGTGCCAGTGCATAAGTAGTCCGACCAGGCCCTCCACAATGACATCTGTCACCTGGGGGTCTCCTGTTTTTTTCCACTTTATCAAGGCTCACAACCTGCCTTACTCCATCGAGGAGGTCAGGACCATGACCAGGGACTGCCAGGTCTGCGTGGAGTGCACTTTTATCAGCCAGACAGAGCACACCTGGTAAAGGCCTCTTGCCCCTTTGAGCGCCTCAGCATCGACTTCAAAGGGCCGTGACCATCAATTCACTCGGAACACGATTGGAAGTAAACTGTGGTTTTAATAATCTTACAACTGAGCCTGCCTGCGACTAGAAGCACTGAGGGCAGGCTCACAAGGCTGCAGTACTTTATACTTCTGGTGGTGGGAGGGGCCATGTGCAGAGCCATGGGTGGAGCCGAGGGTGGAGCCCTGTACAAGCTCCTCATCTCCCCCTATGGGCAGAGCTGTGCAACGGCTCACAGACAGAGCCAAACAAGGATACAATACAATAGTGTGAATTACATTCACCCCCTGTAAAAAAAATCAAGTAAGAAAATCAAAAATCAAAAAAATCTGAGGCGTCGCTCTCCACCTGAAAGTGGACTGATTCATCCACCGCCCGCATGGTGACTTTGGCGATGTCCTCCTTGATGCAGTTGGCGGGCCTCAGCTGACAGTGGGAAGAGTGTGGTCTTAAATAGTGGGCGGGCTTTGTCCGCATACTGGGGAACCCACTGGGCATAATAAGAGAAGAATCCCAGGCGCCTATTGAGGGCCCTGGGACAATGAGGGAGAGGGAGTTGTAAGAGGGAGTGCATACGGTCGGGGCCCAGGACTCCGTTTTCCACAACATAGCCGAGGATGGCAAGTCTGGTAGTGCGGAAAACGCATTTTTCCTTGTTGAAGGTGAGATTGAGTTTCTGGGCGGTTTGGAGAAATCGGTGGAGGTTGGCGTCGTGGTCCTGCTGGTCATGGCCGCAGATGGTGACATTGTCCAAGTACGGAAACGTGGCCCGCAGCCCGTACTGGTCCACCATTCGGTCCATTGCTCGTTGGAATACCAAGACCCCATTTGTGGCGCTAAAGGGGACCCGGAGGAAATGGAAGAGGCGGCCATCTGCTTCGAACGCCGTGTAGTGGCGGCCCTCCGGGCGGATTGGGAGCTGGTGGTATGCAGACTTCAGATCCACCGTGGAGAATATGCGGTACTGGGCGATCTGGTTGACCATGTCTACAATTCTGGGGAGGGGGTATGCATCGAGGTGCATGAACCGGTTAATGGTTTGGCTATAATCAACCACCATCCGGAACTTTTCCCTGGTCTTGATGACCACCACCTGAGCTCTCCAGGGGCTGTTACTGGCCTCACGTAGGAGCCGCTGGACTTCGGCTCTGATGAATACTCTATCCTGCAGGCTGGACCGCCTGCTGCGGGTGGCTACTGGTTTACAGTTAGCCGTTAGTTTAGCGAAGAGTGGAGGGGGGTCGATTTTTAGAGTCGCTAAGCTTCATATAGTGAGTGGAAGTAGGGGTCCACCGAAGCTGAGTATGAGGCTCTTAAGGTTGCATTGGAAATCGAGCCCGAGTAAGAGTGGGGCGCAGAGGTCGGGGAGTACGTACAGCTGGAAATTAGAGTAGCCGGCGCCCTGAATCATTAGGGTCGCAACGATGCGCCCTTGTATTTGGACCGAGTGCGAGCCCGAGGCGAGGGAGATAGTTTGCCGTGCAGGGAAGATAGGGAGCGAATAGCGTCTTACCAGGTCAGGATGTACGAAGCTCTCGGTGCTCCCGGAGTCGAAGAGGCACAGTGTCTTATATCCGTTGAGTTGAACGGGCATCATCGAGCTCTGAAGGTGCTTTGGACGCGACTGGTCCAACGTGACTGCATTGAGTTGCGGGTAGTCGGTGGCTCGATCAGCAGTGCTGGAGTGGCCACGTGATGACTGTCTGCGGAGGACGTAGTCGTCGGGGTGAACATCGGGTGATGGCCAAGATGGCCGCCCCCATGAGTCGCACATGTCGGGCGGAGGCAGAGTCAGCAGACACGCTGCAACGTTGCGGGGCCTGCGGGCCTGCGAGTTGGGGGAGCGATTGTTCTGGACTGCGAAGGAGTTAGAGGGTTTCGATTTCGCCAGGCATACTTTGGCATAATGTCCTTTTCGACCGCAGCTGCTGCAGGTCGCGTTGCGGGCCGGGCAGTGCTGTTGTGGGTGTTGGGGCTGGCCACAAAAATGGCACGCTGGCGCTCCATAGTGAGTGGGTGGCCACGCGGCACAGGCCTGGGGCAGTTCTGGTTGGGGGTCCACGATGGGGTTGCTTGGTCCGCGGGAATGAGTTTAGACTTCAGAACGCGACCTCCATAGTAGTTGCTAGCTCTACCGTGTGCTCCAAGTTCTGGGCCCCTTTCTCGAGTAGTTGCTGGTGCACATAGTTAGACCGGAGCCCCGCAACGTACTCATCACGGACAGCGAGTTCCATATGCTGGGAGGCCGTTACAGCCTGAAAGTTGCAGTCCCGAGCAAGGACTTTTAAGTCGCGCAGGAAGTCCTCTAGCGACTCTGCGGGGCGCTGGCAGCGGGTAGTGAAAATGTGCCACGCGTAGACCTCGTTTACCGGCTGCACGTACAATCGATCAAGCATAGCAAGGGCCTCAGTATAGGAGTCGGTACAATTGAGTTGCGTAGAGATGCGATGGCTCACCCGTGCGTGCAGTAGGCTGAGTTTCTGCTCCTCTGTATCTCGGAGATGATCAATTCAGCCAAGTAGGCCTTGAAACACCAAAGCCAGTGTAGGAAAATTTCCTTCACGTCTGCAGCCTGCGGGTCGAGTTCTAGTCGATCAGGTTTGAGGGCTGATTTCATAGTAGTTTTTTTCAAGTTTTCTAAGACTAATAAATTGATGTGACCATCAATTCACTCGGAACACGATTGGAAATAAACTGTGGTTTTAATAGTCGTTTTAATAGTCTTACAACTGAGCCTGCCTGCGACCAGAAGAACTGAGGGCAGGCTCACACGGCTGCAGCCCTTTATACTTCTGGTAGTGGGAGGGGCCATGAGAGGAGCCATGGGCGGAGTCAAGGGTGGAGCCCTGTACAAGCTCCTCATGTCCCCCTATGGGTAGAGCTGTGCAACAGCTCACAGACAGAGCCCACAAGGACACAATACCATACAATACAATACAGTGTGAATTACATTCACCACAGGCCCCTCCCCTCCACTGACCGTAACGTGTACTTCCTCAACGTTGTTGATGAATACTCAAGATTCCTCTTTGCCATCCCATGCCCTGACGTGACCTCTGCCACCGTCATCAAGGCCCTGCACAATCTTTTCACCTTGTTCGGGTTCCCACCTACATCCATAGCAATGGGGGTTCCTCCTTCATGAGCGACGAGTTGCGTCAGTTCCTGCTCAGCAAAGGCATCGCCTCGAGCAGGACGACCAGCTACAACCCCCGGGGCAACGGACTGGTGGAGAGGGAAAACGCGCCTGTCTGGAAGGCCGTCCTCCTGGCCTTACGGTCCAGAAGTCTCCAGTCTTCCGCTGGCAGGACGTCCTCTCCGATGCGCTCCATTCCATCCAGTCGCTCCTGTGCACTGCCACCAACCACTGTAGTCTATAATATGTGTATTGTGCTAAATGGCCATTGTAGTATATGTAATGTGGTAAACCACTGCCCGACGGCCCCGCCTCCCCTCAGGCTCGGTATAAAGTTGGCTGGTCTCCACCTCTGATCCAGTTTGGGGTCAGAAGCCAAGAGGCTTTCTGTTTAGTTTATTAAAGCCTCAGTGGGGTTGGGGTGGCGGGGAGGTTGTGGGAGAGGCACACATTGAACATTCAGGGAGAACTGCTTTCTGATAATGAAAGGCGCTCCCTGATGCCCAGGTGCGCGCAAGGCAATATGCCTGCCATCAATTACCCCCTGGATCTGGGTCTGTTCTTGGTGCTTCAGTGTGCACACTATATCAATGGCCGTCACCATTTTGCGCTTGGCATGTTCAGTGTAGGCCTCCAAGTCCCTGATAATATTTTACAGAAAAACCTTCAAGCCCCCCCCCCAGACCGCCTTGTAGATCAGCCCAGAGATGATTTTACAGCTCCTCGGCGAGTCAGGCAGTGAATGGCCAGCTATGTGATACCCTGGATGTTATCATGGAGCACTTTGCAGTGCTGCTTGTCTCCGCCTTTGCCCAGCCCCTTACTATCTTTCCCTCTCCCCGATATGAGGCAAAGGCGGCATGGTGGCACAGTGGTTATCACTGCTGCTTCACAGCGCCAGGGACCCGGGTTCGATTCCACCATTGGGTGACTATCTGTGTGGAGTTTGCTCATTCTCCCTGCGTGCATGGTTTTCCTCCGGGTGCTCCTGTTTCCTCCCACAAAGTCCAAAGATGTGCAGGTTATGTAGATTGGCCATGTTAAAGTGCCCCTTAGTGTCCAAAGGTTGCGTGGGGTTACGGAGATAGGACAGGTGATTGGGCCAGGTAGGGTGCTCTAGCAAAGGGTCGGTGCAGACTGGATGGGTTGAATGGCATCCTTCTGCACGGTAGGGATTCTATGCTTCTATTATCAGGCTTCAAAGTTTGATTGAAATGCGACGCAATAATCATTGTTTGAGACATGACACGTGTACCAAAGAGAAGCCACTTGAGAAAATGTTGTTTATTACATAGTCAACAGTAACAAAGATTTGAAAGTCAACTACGAATATACAACTAACCATTAAACAACAAGAAAATGTCATTGTTACATATAAAGCTATTTCAGCTCATGTTCACAAAACAACAAACACACGGTACCGCCCCTCGTAGGTTCCTCAACAGAAATGAAGGATAAGCCTGAAAATGTGCTTTCATTTCCCGAACTCTGTCATAGAAATGCTCTGTCCATCAATGTGTAACTTATTCCACGTATCGGTGTCATTCTCCATCCAGCAGCTCCAGCTGTGCAGGCCCTCCCAGATGGCCCAATCTCACCGGATCCAAATCCCAGCATCCACATTTTCCACTGCTGCTCAAGGTGTAGTTGAACATCCTTGACTTCCAGCGTACTTAACCCACAGTGACGTGCCAGTTAAATGCAGCACTCACCGCACCAGAAGCAGAAATCAGCAATCTGCGAAAGCATTTCTTCAATGGCATCATCAGGTGGTCCTTTTGGATCAATGTCGCGCATCAGGTCTCACAGTATCTTCTTGCTTCAAATAGGAGTGCCTTCTGAACTCATACATCCCCCTGAGCCCAGTGTTCCAGGACCCAGGTATCTGAGAAAAAACTGTCCTTCTTTCTGGCTACAGAAAAGGAAGGAAACAGCAGTCGTAGCCTCCAGGCATAGCAGCCACCAGCAGGAGCAAGTAACAAACACAATCTGCACCAGGGAAGTGCTCTCACAACTAACAAGGCCAATTCCTTATTAGCGATAGCCTGCAGATGTGAAGCTTGAGGCTGCTCACAGTAAAAGGGAGTCAAAGTGACCGTCAGCATAAAACCAAGAACAGGGTTCTGTCTTGGAAGTGTTTTGCAGGACAGACAGGCAGCAGCTGCAGTTGCCCTGTTTTCCCGTTATGGGAATCTACAAATTTTAAAGATGGCTTGAAGGCCTCACAGATAAAAGCTCCTCCTCACATCCCCCCACCACCCAGCCGGCATAGGGCCTACCCCCAATCTGGAACCCTTTAGCCACCAAGCCTGAACCTACTGAGGGGTCCCCAACCTCCCCTGCACCCCCCCCCCCCCCCCCCACCACTGGGCAGCAGCTGCAGTACCTTTGAGCTGCATGCCTAAAAGTGGAAATGGCTGCTTACCTCCTCAGTTCCCCTCAGCAGCCCTTTCACCAGCCTCACATTTTTAAAAAGGAGTACTAAACGATGCCTCGGTGATTTCTCACTGGAGAGCCCGCTAATTCCCAGGAGGCCATTAAATTCAATGTCAATCTTGGGAATGATATTGAAATTAACGCATATTCGCCATATTTGGGCGAGATCCGGAAATTGCCATCAGGGGCGGGCCAATTAGATGTTCAACTGAATAGTGCCTGGTGCGAATCTCGATTTTGACCTTTCTCTCTATTTAATTTGTGCAACCAAATCCCCACCAGGCGCAACGCGGTGGTTAACTCGCGCCCAAATTTCTAACAGGTGCAATTTAACGCCAAAAAAGTGTTGCGTTTTGGCCTATTACCCCACCTCAAAGGGTAGGGCACCCTTGGTCTGATCCCTGGCACGGGCAACCTGCCATCTTTTCACTGCCATTCTGGCACCCTGGCAGGGCCCTGCCAGCCTGGTAGTGCCACCCAGGCACCCTGGCATTGCCCGTCAATGTGTGAGGATGGCAGTGCCAAGGTTCCCACATGGCAGCATGATTGCCAGGGTACCCTCCCCCACCCAGAGCCCGACCATGCTCTGGGAAAGCCCCCCAGATGACGCTGTGCCTGGAATGGCATCATGGCGAGGTCTTCCAGGTGCAAACATATTTCAGTGAGCCTAATTGCTCACTTAAATATGAAAATCTGGATTCCACCCAGCTAAGGCAAGCCCAGATTGGCGATGTCTCGTGAGATCTCATTAGATCTCGCGAGGTGTTCCGAGTGACGCAAATATTGTGAGAGGCCTCTCGTGAGATTTAACGGTATTGGCTCATCACAGAGTCAGGCGTGACGTCGCTGTTCGTTCTCATCCAATGTTTCTATTTCTGGCTAGATTTTTAAAAATAAACTGAAACCATCTAAAGACATTGGAGACAGCCGAGGCTACAATGACCGGCTTGCATTCCACCAAGTGGAATGGACACTTAACCCCCTCGCGGATTAGATTTACACTATCCAGTTGACTCCTCTATCTCCTGTTGATCCTGCAGGATCCTGAAAGTTTTCACATGTTTTTGAGATGAGAAATAAAAATGAAATTACCTGTTCTAAAATTATGACTGCAGCAGGCGTGGACTAATAAAATTTCTCTGGAATATACAGCCATCAGGGTGCGTTAAGAGGCTGCATTCCCAGGAAGGGAAAGATCAGAATGCAATGTATTGAAACAGGCCAAAGTCCGTTGCCCTCTTTGTCTCTTTCTCCTGGATGTATTGTGCCTGGATTTGCAAAGCAACCATCCTGAGAATCATAGTGGAATCCCTACAGAGCAGAAGAAGGCCATTTGGCCCATCGAGTTTGTACCAACCCTTTGAAAGACCACCCTACCTAGGCCAAATTCCACCCCCCCCCCCCTGTCCCTGTAATCCTATCAAGTCTTTGGATATTTAGGGCAATTTAGTATGGCCAATCCACCTACCCTGAACATCTTTGGTCTGTGGGAAGTAATTGGAGCGGGCCTCCGGAGGAAACCCACGCAGACACGGGGGAGACAGTGCAAATTCGACATAGACAGTCACCCTAGGTCAGAATTGAACCCAGGTCCCTGGCACTGTGAGGCAACAGTGCTAACCACTGTGCCACCATGCCACCTTGAAGAGAAGAGAAACCTACTGCAATCTGAGATCCTTCTAAAATACAACTACACCCAGGAAGACAAAATAGCCTGAATGTGGAATCACCGCATTGAGACCAACCAAAACAAATAATTAATCATATGCTCCTTTGTTTTAGCTTCTTCACGAACTGCAAAAAATCCCTTTAAGCTATCCTGTTATTCTGCCATTGATACTAATATGTGTGCGGACCCGGGAAAATGTGTGTGACACATGAATGGTGGCTGTGATTTCCCTAGCTGTTTTTCAACTTGGGAAATAAACTTATCTTGCTTTTAGTTTGTCCCAGGAAAACCCATCTAATTCTTTACAATCTGAAAATGTAAATAGTGGAACGCCTGCAGTATCGCCAAAGCACATCCTCTCTAAATTCACAAATGTTAGTCAGGTCCAGAGTGGTAGAATAGGGTAGTTATTTCACCCCTCCTCAAATGTTCTGAATACCTTTATGTTGGCACCAGCAGAAACACCCATGAATCCCAACAGGTCAGATAGTAACTGTGGAGAGAAACAGAGTCAGCATTTCAGGTCGAGATGACCTTTCCTCAGTCACCTCGACCTAAAACGTTAACTCAAACGGTGGGATTTTCCGCTCCGCCACGCCACATTTCTTCCCCGGCCGGCCAGCGGGATTCTCCGTTACGCCAGCCGGTCAATGGGGTTTCCCATTGTGGGGCAGCCACGGGAAATCCACGGGCACCGGCAAAATGGAGAAACCCACCGTCAGACAATCCCGTCCCCTTTCCCTCCACAGATGCTGCCTGACTTGCTGAGTTTTTACAAAATGTTTTGTTTCAGGTTTCCAGCATCTGCAGTATTTTGCTTTTGTACCTGTTGATCCCTTTGTGTATTGAATCTCCTTGGATCACTGCGGGGATCACAAACAGGGAATCCGTGGTCATTTTATGCCTGTTTTCCAGCCGTTCCCATGCCGGCATGGGGACATAGTCTCGAAATCGGAGAATCAAGCCTCATAAGACGATGCACAGATATCTAACTGAATAAGGAGCTGCACAGATATCTAACTGAATAAGGAGCTGCACAGATATCTAACTGAATAAGGAGCTGCACAGATATCTAACTGAATAAGGGACAGCACAGATATCTAACTGAATAAGGGACAGCACAGATATCTAACTGAATAAGGAGCTGCACAGATATATAACTGAATAAGGGACAGCACAGATATCTAACTGAATAAGGAGCTGCACAGATATATAACTGAATAAGGGACAGCACAGATATCTAACTAACTAAGGAACTCCATAGATATCTAACTGAATAAGGTGCTCCACAGATATCTAACTGAATAAGGAACGGCACAGATATCTAACTGAATAAGGAGCTGCACAGATATCTAACTGAATAAGGAGCTGCACAGATATCTAACTGAATAAGGTGCTCCACAGATATCTAACTGAATAAGGAGCTGCACAGATATCTAACTGAATAAGGAGTTGCACAGATATCTAACTGAATAAGGGACAGTACAGATATCTAACTGAATAAGGAGCTGCCCAGATATAGAACATAGAACATAGAACAGTACTATCTAACTGAATAAGGAGCTGCACACATATCTAACTGAATAAGGAGTTGCACAGATATCTAACTGAATAAGGGTCAGCACAGATATCTAACTGAATAAGCAGCTGCACAGATATCTAACTGAATAAGGGACTGCACAGATATCTAATGAATAAGCAGCTGCACACATATCTAACTGAATAAGCAGCTGCACAGATATCTAACTGAATAAGGAGCTGCACAGATATCGAACTGAATAAGGAGCTGCACAGATATCTAACTGAATAAGCGGCTGCACAGATATCTAACTGAATAAGGAACAGCACAGATATCTAACTGAATAAGGAGCTGCACAGATATCTAACTGAATAAGCGGCTGCACAGATATCTAACTGAATAAGGAGCTGCACAGATATCTAACTGAATATGGAGCTGCACAGATATCTAACTGAATAAGGAGCTGCACAGATATCGAACTGAATAAGGAGCTGCACAGATATCTAACTGAATAAGGAACTGCACAGATATCTAACTGAATAAGGAGCTGCACAGATAACTAACTGAATAAGGAACAGCACAGATATCTAACTGAATAAGGAACTGCACAGATATCTAACTGAATAAGGAACAGCACAGATATCTAACTGAATATGGAGCTGCACAGATATCTAACTGAATACGTAGCTGCACAGATATCGAACTGAATAAGGAGCTGCACAGATATCTAACTGAGTAAAAATGAAATGAAATGAAAATGAAATGAAAATCGCTTATTGTCATCAGTAGGCTTCCATGAAGTTACTGTGAAAAGCCCCTAGTCGCCACATTCCTGCGCCTGTCCAGGGAGGCTGGTACGGGAATCGAACCGTGCTGCTGGCCTGCTTGGTCTGCTTTAAAAGCCAGCGATTTAGCCCAGTGAGCTAAACCAGCCCCTGGCTGTGTTACGGAGCTGCACAGATATCTAACTGAATAAGGAGCTGCACAGATATCTAACTGAATAGGGAACTGCACAGATATCTAACTGAATAAGGAACGGCACAGATATCTAACTGAATAAGGAGCTGCACAGATATCGAACTGAATAAGGAGCTGCACAGATATCTAACTGAATATGGAGATGCACAGATATCTAACTGAATAAGGAACGGCACAGATATCTAACTGAATAAGGAGCTGCACAGATATCTAACTGAATAAGGAGCTGCACAGATATCTAACTGAATAAGGAGCTGCACAGATATCTAACTGAATAAGGAGCTGCACAGATATCTAACTGAATAAGGAACTGCACAGATATCTAACTGAATAAGGAGCTGCACAGATATCTAACTGAATAAGGAACGGCACAGATATCTAACTGAATAAGGAGCTGCACAGATATCTAACTGAATAAGGAACTGCACAGATATCTAACTGAATAAGGAGCTGCACAGATATCTAACTGAATAAGGAACTGCACAGATATCTAACTGAATAAGGAGCTGCACAGATATCTAACTGAATATGGGAAAGCACAGATATCTAACTGAATAAGGGACAGTACAGATATCTAACTGAATAAGGAGCTGCCCAGAGAAAGAACATAGAACATAGAACAGTACTATCTAACTGAATAAGGAGCTGCACACATATCTAACTGAATAAGGAGTTGCACAGATATCTAACTGAATAAGGGACAGCACAGATATCTAACTGAATAAGCAGCTGCACAGATATCTAACTGAATAAGGGACTGCACAGATATCTAGTGAATAAGCAGCTGCACACATATCTAACTGAATAAGCAGCTGCACAGATATCTAACTGAATAAGGAGCTGCACAGATATCGAACTGAATAAGGAGCTGCACAGATATCTAACTGAATAAGCGGCTGCACAGATATCTAACTGAATAAGGAGCAGCACAGATATCTAACTGAATAAGGAGCTGCACAGATATCTAACTGAATAAGGAGCTGCACAGATATCTAACTGAATAAGCGGCTGCACAGATATCTAACTGAATAAGGAGCTGCACAGATATCTAACTGAATATGGAGCTGCACAGATATCTAACTGAATAAGGAGCTGCACAGATATCGAACTGAATAAGGAGCTGCACAGATATCTAACTGAATAAGGAACTGCACAGATATCTAACTGAATAAGGAGCTGCACAGATAACTAACTGAATAAGGAACAGCACAGATATCTAACTGAATAAGGAGCTGCACAGATATCTAACTGAATATGGAGCTGCACAAATATCTAACTGAATAAGGAGCTGCACAGATATATAACTGAATAAGGAACTGCACAGATATCTAACTGAATAAGGAGCTGCACAGATATCGAACTGAATAAGGAATGGCACAGATATCTAACTGAATAAGTAGCTGCACAGATATCTAACTGAATAAGGAGCTGCACAGATATCTAACTGAGTAAAAATGAAATGAAATGAAAATGAAATGAAAATCGCTTATTGTCATGAGTAGGCTTCCATGAAGTTACTGTGAAAAGCCCCTAGTCGCCACATTCCTGCGCCTGTCCAGGGAGGCTGGTACGGGAATCGAACCGTGCTCCTGGCCTGCTTGGTCTGCTTTAAAAGCCAGCGATTTAGCCCAGTGAGCTTAACCAGCCCCTGGCTGGGATACGGAGCTGCACAGATATCTAACTGAATAAGGAGCTGCACAGATATCTAACTGAATAGGGAACTGCACAGATATCTAACTGAATAAGGAACGGCAAAGATATCTAACTGAATAAGGAGCTGCACAGATATCGAACTGAATAAGGAGCTGCACAGATATCTAACTGAATATGGAGATGCACAGATATCTAACTGAATAAGGAACGGCACAGATATGTAACTGAATAAGGAGCTGCACAGATATCTAACTGAATAAGGAGCTGCACAGATATCTAACTGAATAAGGAGCTGCACAGATACCTAACTGAATAAGGAGCTGCACAGATATCTAACTGAATAAGGAACTGCACAGATATCTAACTGAATAAGGAGCTTCACAGATTTCTAACTGAATAAGGAACTGCACAGATATCTAACTGAATAAGGAGCTGCACAGATATCGAACTGAATAAGGAGCTGCACAGATATCTAACTGAATAAGGAACTGCACAGATATCTAACTGAATAAGGAGCTGCACAGATATCTAACTGAATAAGGAGCTGCACAGATACCTAACTGAATATGGAGCTGCACAGATATCTAACTGAATAAGGAGCTGCACAGATATCTAACTGAATAAGGAGCTGCACAGATATCTAACTGAATAAGGAGCTGCACAGATATCTAACTGAATAAGGAGCTGCACAGATATCTAACTGAATAAGGAGCTGCACAGACATCGAAAAGAATAAGGAACTGCACAGATATCGAACTGAATAAGGAGCTGCACAGATATCTAACTGAATAAGGAACTGCACAGATGTCTCACTGAATAAGGAACTCCATAGATATCAAACTGAATAAGGTGCTCCACAGATATCTACCTGAATAAGTAACTGCACAGATATCTAACTGAATAAGGAGCTGCACAGATATCTAACTGAATATGGAGCTGCACAGATATCTAACTGAATAAGGAGCTGCACAGATATCTAACTGAATATGGAGCTGCACAGATATCTAACTGAATGAGGTGCTCCACAGATATCTAACTGAATGAGGAGCTGCACAGATATCTAACTGAATAAGGAGCTCCACAGATATCTAACTGAATATGGAGCTGCACAGATATCTAACTGAATGAGGTGCTCCACAGATATCTAACTGAATAAGGTGCTCCACAGATATCTAACTGAATGAGGAGCGGCACAGATATCTAACCGAATAAGAAGCTGCACAGATATCTAACTGAATAAGGGACAGCACAGATATCTAACTGAATAAGGAACTGCACAGATATCTAACTGAATAAGGAGCTGCACAGATATCTAACTGAATAAGAGAC
This sequence comes from Scyliorhinus canicula, assembly GCF_902713615.1. NCBI lineage: Eukaryota > Metazoa > Chordata > Chondrichthyes > Carcharhiniformes > Scyliorhinidae > Scyliorhinus > Scyliorhinus canicula. Next base: position 81,090,665 of record NC_052150.1, read on the forward strand.
AGTACAGATATCTAACTGAGTATGGAGCTGCACAAATATCTAACTGAATATGGAGCTGCACAGATATCAAACTGAATAAGGAACAGCACAGATATCTAACTGAATATGGAGCTGCACAGATATCTAACTCATTAAGGGACTGCACAGATATCTAACTGAATAAGGAACAGCACAGATATCTAACTGAATAAGGAGCTGCACAGATATCTAACTGAATAAGGAGCTGCACAGATATCTAACTGAATAAGGAGTTGCACAGATATCTAACTGAATAAGGAACTGCACAGATATCTAACTGAATAAGGGACTGCACAGATATCTAACTGAATAAGGAGCTGCACAGATATCTAACTGAATAAGGAGCTGCACAGATATCTAACTGAATAAGGAGTTGCACAGATATCTAACTGAATAAGGAACTGCACAGATATCTAACTGAATAAGGGACTGCACAGATATCTAACTGAATAAGGAGCTGCACAGATCTCTAACTGAATAAGGAGTTGCACAGATATCTAACTGAATAAGGAGTTGCACAGATATCTAACTGAATAAGGAACTGCACAGATATCTAACTGAATAAGGAACGGCACAGATATATAACTGAATAAGCAGCTGCACAGATATCTAACTGAATAAGGGACAGCACAGATATCTAACTGAATAAGCAGCTGCACAGATATCTAACTGAATAAGGAGCTGCACAGATATCTAACTGAATAAGGAGCTGCACAGATATCTAACTGAATGTGGAGCTGCACAGATATCTAACTGAATATGGAGCTGCACAGATATCTAACTGAATAAGGAGCTGCACAGATATCTAACTGAATAAGCGGCTGCACAGATATCTAACTGAATGTGGAGCTGCACAGATATCTAACTGAATGTGGAGCTGCACAGATATCTAACTGAATATGGAGCTGCACAGATATCTAACTGAATAAGCGGCTGCACAGATATCTAACTGAATAAGCAGCTGCACAGATATCTAACTGAATGTGGAGCTGCACAGATATCTAACTGAATAAGCGGCTGCACAGATATCTAACTGAATAAGCAGCTGCACAGATATCTAACTGAATAAGGAGCTGCACAGATATCTAACTGAATAAGGAGCTGCACAGATATCTAACTGAATAAGGAGCTGCACAGATATCTAACTGAATAAGGGACAGCACAGATATCTAACTGAATAAGGAGCTGCACAGATATCTAACTGAATAAGGAGCTGCACAGATATCTAACTGAATAAGGATCTCAACAGATATCTTACTGAATAAGGAGCTGCACAGATATCTAACTGAATAAGGAGCTGCACAGATATCTAACTGAATAAGGAGCTGTACAGATATCTAACTGAATATGGAGCTGCACAGATATCTAACTGAATAAGCGGCTGCACAGATATCTAACTGAATGTGGAGCTGCACAGATATCTAACTGAATATGGAGCTGCACAGATATCTAACTGAATAAGCGGCTGCACAGATATCTAACTGAATAAGCAGCTGCACAGATTTCTAACTGAATGTGGAGCTGCACAGATATCTAACTGAATAAGCGGCTGCACAGATATCTAACTGAATAAGCAGCTGCACAGATATCTAACTGAATAAGGAGCTGCACAGATATCTAACTGAATAAGGAGCTGCACAGATATCTAACTGAATAAGGAGCTGCACAGATATCTAACTGAATAAGGAGCTGCACAGATATCTAACTGAATAAGGATCTCAACAGATATCTTACTGAATAAGGAGCTGCACAGATATCTAACTGAATAAGGAGCTGCACAGATATCTAACTGAATAAGGAATGGCACAGATATCTAACTGAATAAGCAGCTGCACAGATATCTAACTGAATAATGAGCTGCACAGATATCGAACTGAATAAGGAACAGCACAGATATCTAACTGAATAAGGAGCTGCACAGATATCTAACTGAATAAGCGGCTGCACAGATATCTAACCGAATAAGCAGCTGCACAGATATCGAACTGAATAAGGAACAGCACAGATATCTAACTGAATAAGGAGCTGCACAGATATCTAACTGAATAAGCGGCTGCACAGATATCTAACTGAATAAGCAGCTGCACAGATATCTAACTGAATAAGGAGCTGCACAGATATCTAACTGAATAAGGAGCTGCACAGATATCTAACTGAATAAGGAGCTGCACAGATATCTAACTGAATAAGGGGCTGCACAGATGTCAAACTGAATAAGGATCTGCACAGATATCTTACTGAATAAAGAGCTGCACAGATATCTAACTGAATAAGGAGCTGCACAGATATCTAACTGAATAAGGAATGGCACAGATATCTAACTGAATAAGCAGCTGCACAGATATCTAACTGAATAATGAGCTGTACAGATATCGAACTGAATAAGGAAAAGCACAGATATCTAACTGAATAAGGAGCTGCACAGATATCTAACTGAATAAGGAGCTGCACAGATATCTAACTGAATAAGGAATGGCACAGATATCTAACTGAATAAGGATCTGCACAGATATCTAACTGAATAAGGAGCTGCACAGATATCTAACTGAATAAGGAACTGCACAGATATCTAACTGAAGAAGGAGCTGCACAGATATCTAACTGAGTAAAAATGAAATGAAATGAAAATGAAATGAAAATCGCTTATTGTCACCAGTAGGCTTCCATGAAGTTACTGTGAAAAGCCCCTAGTCGCCACATTCCTGCGCCTGTCCGGGGAGGCTGGTACGGGAATGGAACCGTGCTGCTGGCCTGCTTGGTCTGCTTTAAAAGCCAGCGATTTAGCCTTGTGAGCTAAACCAGCCCCTAAGAAAGACACGTAATCAGCAGGATTAGCAGCACAGATATCTAACTGAATAAGGAGCTGCACAGATATCTAACTGAATAAGGAGCTGCACAGATATCTAACTGAATATGGAGCTGCACAGATATCTAACTGAATAAGGAGCTGCACAGATATCTAACTGAATAAGGACTGCACAGATATCTAACTGAATAAGGAATGGCACAGATATCTAACTGAATAAGGAACTGCACAGATATCTAACTGAATCAGGAGTTGCACAGATATCTAACTGAATAAGGAGCTGCACAGATATCTAACTGAATAAGGAACGGCACAGATTTCTAACTGAATAAGGAATGGCACAGATATCTAACTGAATAAGGAACTGCACAGATATCTAACTGAATCAGGAGCTGCACAGATATCTAACTGAATATGGAACTGCACAGATATCTAACTGAATAAGGAGCTGCACAGATATCTAACTGAATAAGGGACAGTACAGATATCTAACTGAATAAGGAGCTGCACAGATATCTAACTGAATGAGGAGCTGCACAGATATCTAACTGAATAAGGAGCTGCACAGATATCTAACTGAATAAGGAGCTGCACAGATATCTAACTGAATAAGGAGCTGCACAGATATCTAACTGAATAAGGAGCTGCACAGATAACTAACTGAATAAGGAACAGCACAGATATCTAACTGAATAAGGAGCTGCACAGATATCTAACTGAATATGGAGCTGCACAAATATCTAACTGAATAAGGAGCTGCACAGATATATAACTGAATAAGGAACTGCACAGATATCTAACTGAATAAGGAGCTGCACAGATATCGAACTGAATAAGGAATGGCACAGATATCTAACTGAATAAGTAGCTGCACAGATATCTAACTGAATAAGGAGCTGCACAGATATCTAACTGAGTAAAAATGAAATGAAATGAAAATGAAATGAAAATCGCTTATTGTCACGAGTAGGCTTCCATGAAGTTACTGTGAAAAGCCCCTAGTCGCCACATTCCTGCGCCTGTCCGGGGAGGCTGGTACGGGAATCGAGCCGTGCTCCTGGCCTCCTTGGTCTGCTTTAAAAGCCAGCGATTTAGCCCAGTGAGCTAAACCAGCCCCTGGCTGGGTTACGGAGCTGCACAGATATCTAACTGAATAAGGAGCTGCACAGATATCTAACTGAATAGGGAACTGCACAGATATCTAACTGAATAAGGAACGGCAAAGATATCTAACTGAATAAGGAGCTGCACAGATATCGAACTGAATAAGGAGCTGCACAGATATCTAACTGAATATGGAGATGCACAGATATCTAACTGAATAAGGAACGGCACAGATATGTAACTGAATAAGGAGCTGCACAGATATCTAACTGAATAAGGAGCTGCACAGATATCTAACTGAATAAGGAGCTGCACAGATACCTAACTGAATAAGGAGCTGCACAGATATCTAACTGAATAAGGAACTGCACAGATATCTAACTGAATAAGGAGCTTCACAGATTTCTAACTGAATAAGGAACTGCACAGATATCTAACTGAATAAGGAGCTGCACAGATATCGAACTGAATAAGGAGCTGCACAGATATCTAACTGAATAAGGAACTGCACAGATATCTAACTGAATAAGGAGCTGCACAGATATCTAACTGAATAAGAGCTGCACAGATACCTAACTGAATATGGAGCTGCACAGATATCTAACTGAATAAGGAGCTGCACAGATATCTAACTGAATAAGGAGCTGCACAGATATCTAACTGAATAAGGAGCTGCACAGATATCTAACTGAATAAGGAGCTGCACAGATATCTAACTGAATAAGGAGCTGCACAGACATCGAAAAGAATAAGGAACTGCACAGATATCGAACTGAATAAGGAGCTGCACAGATATCTAACTGAATAAGGAACTGCACAGATGTCTCACTGAATAAGGAACTCCATAGATATCAAACTGAATAAGGTGCTCCACAGATATCTACCTGAATAAGTAACTGCACAGATATCTAACTGAATAAGGAGCTGCACAGATATCTAACTGAATATGGAGCTGCACAGATATCTAACTGAATAAGGAGCTGCACAGATATCTAACTGAATATGGAGCTGCACAGATATCTAACTGAATGAGGTGCTCCACAGGTATCTAACTGAATGAGGAGCTGCACAGATATCTAACTGAATAAGGAGCTCCACAGATATCTAACTGAATATGGAGCTGCACAGATATCTAACTGAATGAGGTGCTCCACAGATATCTAACTGAATAAGGTGCTCCACAGATATCTAACTGAATGAGGAGCGGCACAGATATCTAACCGAATAAGAAGCTGCACAGATATCTAACTGAATAAGGGACAGCACAGATATCTAACTGAATAAGGAACTGCACAGATATCTAACTGAATAAGGAGCTGCACAGATATCTAACTGAATAAGAGACAGTACAGATATCTAACTGAGTATGGAGCTGCACAAATATCTAACTGAATATGGAGCTGCACAGATATCAAACTGAATAAGGAACAGCACAGATATCTAACTGAATATGGAGCTGCACAGATATCTAACTCATTAAGGGACTGCACAGATATCTAACTGAATAAGGAACAGCACAGATATCTAACTGAATAAGGAGCTGCACAGATATCTAACTGAATAAGGAGCTGCACAGATATCTAACTGAATAAGGAGTTGCACAGATATCTAACTGAATAAGGAACTGCACAGATATCTAACTGAATAAGGGACTGCACAGATATCTAACTGAATAAGGAGCTGCACAGATATCTAACTGAATAAGGAGCTGCACAGATATCTAACTGAATAAGGAGTTGCACAGATATCTAACTGAATAAGGAACTGCACAGATATCTAACTGAATAAGGGACTGCACAGATATCTAACTGAATAAGGAGCTGCACAGATCTCTAACTGAATAAGGAGTTGCACAGATATCTAACTGAATAAGGAGTTGCACAGATATCTAACTGAATAAGGAACTGCACAAATATCTAACTGAATAAGGAACGGCACAGATATATAACTGAATAAGCAGCTGCACAGATATCTAACTGAATAAGGGACAGCACAGATATCTAACTGAATAAGCAGCTGCACAGATATCTAACTGAATAAGGAGCTGCACAGATATCGAACTGAATAAGGAGCTGCACAGATATCTAACTGAATGTGGAGCTGCACAGATATCTAACTGAATATGGAGCTGCACAGATATCTAACTGAATAAGGAGCTGCACAGATATCTAACTGAATAAGCGGCTGCACAGATATCTAACTGAATGTGGAGCTGCACAGATATCTAACTGAATGTGGAGCTGCACAGATATCTAACTGAATATGGAGCTGCACAGATATCTAACTGAATAAGCGGCTGCACAGATATCTAACTGAATAAGCAGCTGCACAGATATCTAACTGAATGTGGAGCTGCACAGATATCTAACTGAATAAGCGGCTGCACAGATATCTAACTGAATAAGCAGCTGCACAGATATCTAACTGAATAAGGAGCTGCACAGATATCTAACTGAATAAGGAGCTGCACAGATATCTAACTGAATAAGGAGCTGCACAGATATCTAACTGAATAAGGGACAGCACAGATATCTAACTGAATAAGGAGCTGCACAGATATCTAACTGAATAAGGAGCTGCACAGATATCTAACTGAATAAGGATCTCAACAGATATCTTACTGAATAAGGAGCTGCACAGATATCTAACTGAATAAGGAGCTGCACAGATATCTAACTGAATAAGGAGCTGTACAGATATCTAACTGAATATGGAGCTGCACAGATATCTAACTGAATAAGCGGCTGCACAGATATCTAACTGAATGTGGAGCTGCACAGATATCTAACTGAATATGGAGCTGCACAGATATCTAACTGAATAAGCGGCTGCACAGATATCTAACTGAATAAGCAGCTGCACAGATTTCTAACTGAATGTGGAGCTGCACAGGTATCTAACTGAATAAGCGGCTGCACAGATATCTAACTGAATAAGCAGCTGCACAGATATCTAACTGAATAAGGAGCTGCACAGATATCTAACTGAATAAGAAGCTGCACAGATATCTAACTGAATAAGGAGCTGCACAGATATCTAACTGAATAAGGAGCTGCACAGATATCTAACTGAATAAGGATCTCAACAGATATCTTACTGAATAAGGAGCTGCACAGATATCTAACTGAATAAGGAGCTGCACAGATATCTAACTGAATAAGGAATGGCACAGATATCTAACTGAATAAGCAGCTGCACAGATATCTAACTGAATAATGAGCTGCACAGATATCGAACTGAATAAGGAACAGCACAGATATCTAACTGAATAAGGAGCTGCACAGATATCTAACTGAATAAGCGGCTGCACAGATATCTAACCGAATAAGCAGCTGCACAGATATCGAACTGAATAAGGAACAGCACAGATATCTAACTGAATAAGGAGCTGCACAGATATCTAACTGAATAAGCGGCTGCACAGATATCTAACTGAATAAGCAGCTGCACAGATATCTAACTGAATAAGGAGCTGCACAGATATCTAACTGAATAAGGAGCTGCACAGATATCTAACTGAATAAGGAGCTGCACAGATATCTAACTGAATAAGGGGCTGCACAGATGTCAAACTGAATAAGGATCTGCACAGATATCTTACTGAATAAAGAGCTGCACAGATATCTAACTGAATAAGGAGCTGCACAGATATCTAACTGAATAAGGAATGGCACAGATATCTAACTGAATAAGCAGCTGCACAGATATCTAACTGAATAATGAGCTGTACAGATATCGAACTGAATAAGGAAAAGCACAGATATCTAACTGAATAAGGAGCTGCACAGATATCTAACTGAATAAGGAGCTGCACAGATATCTAACTGAATAAGGAATGGCACAGATATCTAACTGAATAAGGATCTGCACAGATATCTAACTGAATAAGGAGCTGCACAGATATCTAACTGAATAAGGAACTGCACAGATATCTAACTGAAGAAGGAGCTGCACAGATATCTAACTGAGTAAAAATGAAATGAAATGAAAATGAAATGAAAATCGCTTATTGTCACGAGTAGGCTTCCATGAAGTTACTGTGAAAAGCCCCTAGTCGCCACATTCCTGCGCCTGTCCGGGGAGGCTGGTACGGGAATGGAACCGTGCTGCTGGCCTGCTTGGTCTGCTTTAAAAGCCAGCGATTTAGCCTTGTGAGCTAAACCAGCCCCTAAGAACGACACGTAATCAGCAGGATTAGCAGCACAGATATCTAACTGAATAAGGAGCTGCACAGATATCTAACTGAATAAGGAGCTGCACAGATATCTAACTGAATATGGAGCTGCACAGATATCTAACTGAATAAGGAGCTGCACAGATATCTAACTGAATAAGGACTGCACAGATATCTAACTGAATAAGGAATGGCACAGATATCTAACTGAATAAGGAACTGCACAGATATCTAACTGAATAATGAACTGCACAGATATCTAACTGAATAAGGAGCTGCACAGATATCTAACTGAATAAGGAACGGCACAGATTTCTAACTGAATAAGGAATGGCACAGATATCTAACTGAATAAGGAACTGCACAGATATCTAACTGAATAAGGAGCTGCACAGATATCTAACTGAATATGGAACTGCACAGATATCTAACTGAATAAGGAGCTGCACAGATATCTAACTGAATAAGGGACAGTACAGATATCTAACTGAATAAGGAGCTGCACAGATATCTAACTGAATGAGGAGCTGCACAGATATCTAACTGAATAAGGAGCTGCACAGATATCTAACTGAATAAGGAGCTGCACAGATATCTAACTGAATAAGGAGCTGCACAGATATCTAACTGAATAAGGAGCTGCACAGATATCTAACTGAATAAGGGACAGCACAGATATCTAACTGAATAAGCAGCTGCACAGATATCTAACTGAATAAGGAGCTGCACAGATATCTAACTGAATAAGGAGCTGCACAGATATCTAACTGGATAAGCAGCTGCACAGATATCTAACTGAATAAGGAGCTGCACAGATATCTAACTGAATGTGGAACTGCACAGATATCTAACTGAATAAGGAGCTGCACAGATATCTAACTGAATAAGGAGCTGCACAGATATCTAACTGAATGAGGAGCTGCACAGATATCTAACTGAATAAGGGACAGTACAGATATCTAACTGAATAAGGAGCTTCACAGATATCTAACTGAATAGGGAGCTGCATAGATATGCAACTGAATAAGGATCTGCACAGATATCTAACTGAATAAGGAACTGCATGATGCACGATCAATTGCACGATGGACTCAGATTGGTACAACTGTGGCTTTATTACTGTCAGATGCGTGGCCTCCTACTGCAGCTGGCAAAATGGCTGATCAGAAGGAGGACATGCATATTTATGCAGCTCCTTGTGGGCATAGCTAGCCGGCAGAACCTGTAGTGCAGGTCCTACCTTACAACCCCTAATACAGGTGCACAGTGGTTCACCACATTCACCCCTTGTGGTGGTATGATTAGCATAGCTGCCTGCCATTGGTGCAGAACACCGGCTTACCATTGGCCCTGGTCGGTCATGTGCCTCTCGACCGGTTGGTTGAGACCAGTCATGTGACGACTCCCCGATTGGTCGAGAGGCTGAGTTAACCCCGCCTCCAGGGCGGGGTATAAATACTCAGTACTCCCGGCGGTCGTCGTTCTACTGTAATTGACCGCAGGGCAAACATCTAGTAGATTAAAGCCATACTTTTGTTCAGCAACTCGTCTCGTGTTCAATTGATGGTACATCACCCCTGTTAAAAATGAATCCAGCGGGGTTGGTGTGGAACCATATACAGATTTACAAATAATCTACAGTGGGGAGGTGAAAAAAAATGACCATTTTGGTATTCCGGTGCCCGTCAGAGGTTAAGTCGGTCCGGTGGTTTGACGGTTTGCTGGGAGCGACGTAACGATGGCGGCGATGTCGGTGCTGGCAGTGCTGGCGTCGTCGACGTCGGTGCTGGCGGTGTTGGTGCTGGCCAGTAGTCGGATGACTCCGGGAGCGTGCCGAAATCTTCCTCGTCCTCTAGCGTGGGCAGGGGAAGGAGGGATGGACCTGGTGGGGCTAATGTTTGGAGCGCCGGGGGAGGGAAGGGTGGCGCATGGGTGGGGAAGTGTGTGGGAGTGGAACCTGAGGGAGCCAGGTCCCTGAGTGAGACCGTATCCTGGCAGCCGTCGGGGAACTCCACATAGGAATACTGGAGGTTGGCATGGAGCAAGTGTACCCTGTCCATCACGGTGTCCGCCTTGTGGAGTCGGACATGCCTACGTAGAAGGACCGGTCCTGGAGCTGCAAGCCAAGTCGGGAGCGACACCCCGGATGTGGACTTCCTGGGGAAGGTAAAAACACGTTCATGGGGTGTGTTACTTGTGGCGGTGCACAGTAGAGACCGTATGGAGTGTAGTGCATCAGGGAGGGCCTCCTGCCAGCGAGAGGCTGGGAGGTTTCTGGACCGTAGGGCCAGCTGGTTGGCCCTCCAAACCGTCCCGTTCTCTCTCTCTACCTGCCCGTTTCCCCGAGGGCTGTCGCTGGTCGTCCTGCTGGAGGCGATACCCCTGCTGAGCAGGAACTGACGCAGCTCATCACTCATGAATGAGGATCCCCTGTCACTGTGGATGTAGTCGGAGAAACCGAACGGAGCGAAGATGGTGTTGAGGGCCTTGATGACGGTGGCAGACGTCATATCGGGGCATGGGATGGCGAAGGGGAACCTGCAGAATTCATCGACCACACTAAGGATATATGTGTTGCGGTCAGCGGAGGGGAGGGCCCTTTGAAATCCACACTGAGGCGTTCAAAGGGGCGACGCTTTCACCAGGCGCGCGCGATCTGGCCGGTAGAAGTGTGGCTTGCACTCCGCACAGACCTGGCAGTCTCTGGTGACTTTCCGTACGTCCTCGACAGAGTAGGGCAGATTGCGGGCTTTGACGAAGGTGGTACAATCAAGTGACCCCCGGGTGACAAAGGCTGTCGTGCAGGGCCCGGAGTTGGTCTACTTATGCGCTGGCATATGTACCTCGGGAGAAGGCATCTGGGGGCTCGTTGAGCTTGCCGGGGCGATACAAAATCTCATAATTATAGGTGGAGAGCTCGATTCTTCACCGCCAGATTTTATCATTTTTGATCTTGCCCCGCTGCGTGTTGACGAACATGAAAGCTCCCGACTGTTTGGTCAGTGAGGAGAGTGAATCTCCTGCCCGTCAGGTAATGCCTCCAATGCCGCACAGCTTCAACGATAGCCTGGGCCTCTTTTTCAACGGATGAGTGCCGAATTTCAGAGGCATGAAGGGTGAGGGAAAAGAATGCCACAGGTCTGCCTGCCTGGTTTAGAGAGGCGGCGAGGGCGACATCTGAAGCGTCGCTTTCTACTTGAAAGGGCAGTGTCTCGTCTGCGTGCATCCCGGCCTTAGCTATGTCTGCTCTAATACGGGCGAATGCGTGTTGTGCCTCGGCCGTGAGGGGAAATTGGGTGGATTGCATGAGTGGGCGGGCCTTGTCCGCGTAGTTTGGGACCCACTGGGCGTAGTAGGAGAGGAACGCAAGGCAGCGTTTGAGGGCCTTGAGGCAGTGGGGGAGGGGGAGCTCCATGAGGGGGCGCATGCGGTCGGGATCGGGCCCCAGGAGTCCGTTTTGGACTACATAGCCGAGGATGGCTAGACGGGTCGTGCGGAACACACACTTCTCCTTGTTGTATGTAAGATTTAGGAGAGTGGCGGTGCGGAGAAATTTAGAGAGGTCCGCCTCGAAGGCAGTATATGGACGGTCCAATTTACGGATGGGGAGCTGGTGACAGGCGGATTTCAGGTCAATTGTTGAGAAGACCCGGTACTGTGCAATCTGATTGACCACATCAGATATGCATGGGAGTGGGTACACGTCGAGCTGCGTGTACCTATTGATGGTCTGGCTGTAGTCCATGACCATTCTATGCTTCTCCCCAGTTTTAACCACTACCACTTGGGCTCTCCAGGGGCTATTGCTAGCCTCGGTCTTACCCTCCCGAAGCAGCCACTGGACCTGGGTCCTGATGAAGGCCTTGTCCTGGGCGCTGTACCATCTGCTCCTGGTGGCGACGGGCTTGCAATCCGCAGTTAGATTGGCAAAGAGGGAGGTGGGGTCAACCTTGAGGGTCGTGAGGCCGCCAACGGTGAGTGCAGGTAGCGGCCTGCCGAATTTGAGGGTGAGGCTCTGGAGATTACACTGAAAATCCAGACCCAGCAATAGTGCTGCGCAGAGGTTGGGGAGGACATAGAGGTGGAAACCGCTGAAGTCTACACCCTGGACAGTGAGATTGACCACACAGAATGCTCGGATCGAGACAGAATGGGATCGGGAGGCCAGGGAGATCCGTTGGTTAGCGGGGTGGACCGCGAGGGAGCAGCGCCTTACCGTGTCTGGGTGAATGAAGCTTACGGTGCTCCTGGAGTCCAGCAGGCAAGAGGTCGCGTGGCCGTTGATTCTCACTGTCGTCGAGCGGTGGCCAGGTTGTGAGGACGGGACTGGTCCAGTATCATCGAGACGAGCTGCGTGTGGTTATCCGAGGATTCAGATGGGGAGCGTCGGCGACCCGGATCCAGTGTTTCAGTCCCGTGGGGGAGACAAAATGGTGGCGTCCAGAGGACCTGTTGGGAACATGATGGCGGCGTCCATAGAGCGCACGTTGTGGGGGCGGGGCAAGATGGCGGACCCATGGTGCGCACGTTGTGGGGGCGGGGAAAAATGGTGGCGCCCACGGGCTGCACGTGGATCTGGGGGGAGAAGATGGCGGCGCCCATTGTGCATTCCGCTGGGGGGAGGGGGCAATTGCGGGCGCGATAGCAGCGACTGCGTGGGCCTGGCACACAGCTGCGAAGTGGCCCTTTTTACTGTAGGATTTGCAAGTGGCGGTGCAGGCTGGGCAGCTTGGCGGGGGTGCTTCTGCTGGCCACAGAAGTAGCAGCGGGGACACCCAGGGTGCATGGCGTGGTGGGCGGCACAGGTGTATTGATTAGGAGGGGCCCCAGCCAGGAGAGGTCGTTTGCAGGGTCCATGAGGGGCAGGAGGGGTGGGCCGCGTGGCGAGCGGGGTAGGCTTGGACATTTCGAGATGCGACCGTCATGGAGAGCGCTAAAGTTTTTGTCTCCGTTAGGTCGAGCATGGCCCCTTCCAGCAGTCGTTGTCGGATGGGGTCCGACGCAATCCCCGTTACAAATGTGTCACGCATGAGGAGATTGGAATGTTCAGTGGCCGTGACGGCCTGACAGTCACAGTCCCGTACGAGTGGGATAAGAGCCCGCCAGAAGTCTTCGAACGACTCAACAGGTAGTTGTACGCGAGTGGCGAGTACATGCCTTGCGAAGAGTGAGTTTGTCTTCTGAGCGTAGTTCTCTTTTAGGAGTTTCATTGCTTCCGCGTAACTTGGGGCATCCTGGATCAACGGGAACATGCTGGAGCTCAACCTGGAGTATAGAACTTGGATCTTCTGAGCTTCCATCGGCGTGGGGAGTCGCAGCGTTGATGTAGGCCTCAAAACAAGCCTGGCGTCTGGCGAGTGCGGATCCAGCTGCAGGCGATCTGGTTTGATCCTGATGTCCATAATGTAGAAAAATCTGTCTGTAATAAATTGATGCACGATCAATTGCACAGAAGACTCAGATTGGTACAACTGTGGCTTTATTACAGTCAGATGCGTGGCCTCCTACTGCAGCTGGCGAAATGGCTGATCAGGAGGAGGTCACGCATATTTATATGGCTCCTTGTGGGCGGAGCTAGCCGGCAGGGGCTACCGGCGAACCTGTAGTGCAGGTCCTACCGTACATCCCCTAATACAGGTGCACAGTGGTTCATCACATTGCACAGATACCTAACTGAATATGGAGCTGCATAGATATCTAACTGAATAAGCAGCTGGACAGATATCTAACTGAATATGGAGCTGCACAGATATCTAACTGAATAAGCAGCTGGACAGATATCTAACTGAATAAGGAGCTGCACAGGTGCTCAGTGTGGCGGCCGTGGCATGTGGTATGGCAGAGGGTGCACTTGAGGGGGACAGCTGGGGTGCAGGGGTGGTGGGGTGGGGGCATCCTTAAGGCCGGTGTCACTCTGCAGAACCAAGGGCCAAGTTGGGTGGTCAGTGGGGTGCACAGCAAGATGGCTGTCTTGCAGCTCGCGGCACACAACCCATTCCCTCATCATCAACCCCATCACCAACCCCACCCCCGGCCATGGCAGAGCCCCTGTCCCACCATGGCTAGCCTGGCCAGTGTTTAGCACGGCAGCCCATGGTCAGGCCTCTTCGTGCCCTACCTCCTCTCTCTTCTTCATCAGCCACAACACCAGTTTCACAATATTGAAAAGCAAAAGTCAACCTCGCCATCAGGAATTTAGCCCATTGAATCACGGAGGCCGCGGACAATAGCGGGTCGGGTTTGCTAATCATATGACAACAGTGTTTACTGTATGTGCGTTCTGGCACGCATTGACACAGATGTCAAGGCATCAGAGAATTGTGGGGCGGGGTTCTCTGACCCCCCTTCCACTGGAGATTCGGCTCACAGCGGCCCCCCTGGCGATTCTCCGGCCTGCGATGGGCCGAAGTCCCGCTGGTTCTTTGCCAGTCCCACCGGCGTAGATTAGACTAGGTCCCTTACTGGCGGGACCTGGCGGCACGGGCGGACTCCGGGGTCCTGGGGGTGGGGCGCGGGCCGATCTGGCCCAGAGGGGGTGCCCCCACGGTGGCCTGGCCTGCGATCGGGGCCCACCGATCCGCGGGCAAGCCTGTGCCATGGAGGCACTCTTTTCCTATGCGTTGGCTGTATCAGCCTCCGCGATAGCCGACGCGTAGGTGAACCCCCCACTGCACATGCGCGGGGATGATGTCAGCAGTCGCTGACGCTCCCGCGCCGGCTGGCAGAGTCCCTTCCGCCCCGGCTGACGTGGCACCAAAGGCCTTCCACGCCGGCGGGGCGCAAACCACTCCGGCACCAGCCTAGCCCCTGAAGGTGCGGAGGATTCTGCACCTTTGGGGCAGGCCGTCGCCCAAGTGGTTCATGCCACTCCGTCCCGCCAGGACCCCCCCCCCCCCCCCCCCCCCGCCCCGCCGGGTACGGGAGAATCCCACCCATGATTTGGTGTGAAATTGGCACCTGCCATGATTTCGGCGTCAAAACCGATTCTCCGCCCAATCGCGTTTCCCGATTCCGACGTCAGCCGACGGAGAATCCGGCCCCGTACCTTTAAGATATGCATATGCATGGCGGCATGGTCATCTTAAAAGGACATTCAGTGCAACAAATGAGTCATATCTTCCAGAGAGAAATTGAAGAGAGCATTTGATTAGTGGGAATATTTTGCCTGAGTGCTTTCCAATTCTTTGCCTGAACTGTAAACAATGCCCAACATGCTAAACCAAAGTAATATTTGTGATTTAATCCAAAGTATGGACTTTGAATCTGATGGGCGCGGCAATGCTTACTTTTCCTCCTCCAGTTGTGACTCATCTTCTCAGGCCCTGGCAGCACTCCAGCATCTCACTCAAGTGGCCGTTTGTCATGAGCCTAAACAATTGCCACTAGATTTACAAATAAATATCACCTGAATTAATGGTACCACGGATATCAAAGAGGTTCTGAAAGATACTTACTTCTTTTTATCCCAGAACCAATAGCTTAGACGTCAGAAGAATCAACTCTCCCTGATATTTATGGGATGTGTAGGTTGCTGGCTGGGCCAGTGTTTATTGGCTATTCCAAGTTCCCCTTCAGAAGGTGGTGGTGAGTTGCCTTCTTGAACTGC
Source organism: Scyliorhinus canicula (assembly GCF_902713615.1). Taxonomy (NCBI): domain Eukaryota; kingdom Metazoa; phylum Chordata; class Chondrichthyes; order Carcharhiniformes; family Scyliorhinidae; genus Scyliorhinus; species Scyliorhinus canicula. The sequence continues at coordinate 81,106,373 of NC_052150.1, forward strand.
TGCAGTCCCTGAAGTATAGGTACATCCACAGTGCTGTTAGGGATGATGTTCCAGGATTTTGACCCAGTGACAATGAAGGAACAACAATGGGCGCGATTCTCCGCGCCCCCCCCCCCCCCCCCATGCCGGGTGGGAGAATAGCGGGAGGGCCTCCTGACATTTTTCACTCCCTACCGCTATTCTCCCCCTCCCACGCCCGACCCACGCCACGAATCGCCGCTCGCTGTTTGTTACGGCGAGAGGCGATTCTCCGAGGCCGATGGGCCGAGCGGCCGGGCCTTCACGCCCGGTTCAACACGGCAGCAAACACACCTGCTTGCTGCCATCGTGAAACGGGCGGCAGATGCCCGTTTGGGGCATCTGGGGGCCTGATTGGCACGGCAGTACCACGGTCGTGCCAAGGGGGGCATAGGCCCACTCTTTTCCCTCCGCCGCCCCGCAAGATCAAGCCGCCACGTCTTGCGGGGTGGCTAAGGGAAAAGACGGCAACTGCGCATGCCAACGTCATCGGCCGCGTCAGCCAGCGTGATGCGTCCGCCGGCTGGCGTCGGAGCTGGCCGAAAGGCCTTTGCCGGTTTGCGCATGCGCCGGTGCGTCAGCGGCCGCTGACGTCACCACCAGCGCATGCGTGGTAGGGGGGGTCTCTTCCGCCTCCACCATGGTGGAGGCCGTGGCAGCGGCGGAAGTAAAAGAGTGCCCCCACGGCACTGGCCCGCCCACCGATCAGTGGGCCCCGATCGCGGGCCAGGCCACAGTGGGGGCACCCCCCGGGGTCTGATCGCCCTGCGTCACCCCAGGACCCCGGGTGCCCACTCGCACCGCCAATCCTGCCGGCACCAGAGGTGCTCCAATTCCCGCCGGTGGGAGAGGCCTGTCAGCAGCGGCACTTCGGCCCATCGCGGGCCGGAGAATCACCACGGGGGGCACGCCGATCGGCGCGGCGTGATTCCCGCTCCCGCCGAATCTCGGGTGGTGGAGAATTCCGGCCACAGCGGGGGCAGGATTTACGCCGGCCCCAGGTGATTTCCTGACCCTGCGGGGGTCGGAGAATTCCGCCCCTGGTTCCCAGGTATCTGCTGCTCTTGTCCTTCTTGATGTTAGTGGTCATGGGTTTGGAAGGTGCTGTCTAAGGAGCCTTAGTGAGGTCCTGCAGTGCATCTTGTAGATGGCACACATGGCTGCCACTGTTTATCGGTGGTGGAGGGAATAAATGTTTGTGGAATGGGAAGCAATCAAGTAAGCTGGATGGTTTTGAACTTCTTGAGTCTGCTGGAGCTTCACTCATCCAGGTAAGTGGAGAATGTTCCATCTCACTCCTGACTTGTGCCTTGTAGATGGTGGGCAGGCTTTGGGGAGTCAGGCGGTGAGTTACTCACCACAGGATTCCTAGCCTCTGACCGGTCTGGTGGCTACAGTATTTATATGGCTAACCCAGTTCAGTTTCTGATCACTGATAACCACAGGATGTTGATAGTGGGGGAATTCAGCAATGGGGTGCCTTTGAATGCCCAGGGTGATGTTTACATTCTCTCTTGTTCGAGATGGTCATTGCCTGGCACTTGTGTGCTGCAAATGCTGCTTGCCACTTGTCAGCCTGGCTATTGTCCAGATCTTTGCACATGGACTGCATCACTGCGCAGTCATCAGCGAACATCCCCACTTCAAACCTTATGATGTAAGGAAGGTCATTAATGAAACAGCAGAAGATGGTTGGGCCCAGGACACTACCTTGAGGGGACTCCTGCAGTGATGTCCTGGAACAGAGATGAACAACCTCCAACAATCACAACTCTCTTCCTTCATGCCAGGAGAGGGTGTTGCGTTTTGAAGATGTGATACTAAGGAGCGCGGAGGTTTAAAATAACGGAGCTTTATTTACAGTGTGTTATCTCTTAAATGGCCGTGCTTCTTTCTGTTTCCTTTGCTAGGACTTATGACGTCACTTCCAGTGAATACAATAAGGCAACAGAGCTTTACTAGAGTTAAAAAGAATTAATGCAAATATATAACATCTCCTCCTCCCTTAAATTGAACAACCCCAACAAGTTCAAAACAAGTTCAATATAAACAATAGTCAATAAGTCAGACAGTCTGGAGATCATCGCTCTAGGAACAGTTGACGGCGAACCTCTGGTGTTGTCTTCTTCAAACTGGTGGTAACCTCTGGTATTTTCATCTGAGTCATTGGTGTTTGGTTTAACTGGCATTGACATAGGAACTTGAGGTTGTCCCTGTGTCTGATCAGAAGATAAGCAGTTGCTTTCCTCAACAGTGTCTGTTAATGTCAGAGTTGTAGGAAAGGTCAAGTCATGACTTTGTGGAGGTGAACCTGGATTTTCTAAAGGCTCCGATTCCATTCTTCCAGTCAGCAATTGTCTGCATGTCTCCTTCAATCATCTCTGGTCTGTATGGTATAAGAAACAGGTCCAGTCAGTGCAAGGATTGTGGCATAACAGAGGACTTTTGGGTGGCACGGTGGCACAGTGGTTAGCATTGCTGCCTCATGGCTCTGAGGACCTGGGTTCGATCCCGGTCCTGTGTCACTGTCCGTGTGGAGTTTGTACATTATCCACGTGTCTGCACGGCTCTCACCACTAAACCAAAAATGATGTGCAGGATAGGTGGATTGGCCACTCTAATTGCCCCTTAATTGGAAAAAATAGAATTGGGTACTCTAAAAAACAAATTTTAAATAAAGAAGGGTTTCCCCCTGATTCCCAACAACTCCAATTTTGCTTGGCCTCTTTGATGGCACACTTAGTCAAATGGTTTTCTTGGTGTCAAGGACAGTCGCTCTCACCTCACCTCTGGAGTTCATCTCTTTTGTTTGAATGCTGTAATGAGGTCAGGAGCTGAGTGACCCTGGCAGAACCCAAACAGAGCATCCGTGAGCAGATTATTGCAGAGTAAATTCTCTTGATATCACTGTTGATGACCCCTTCCATCATTTTACTGATCGTCTAGAGTAGACTGATGGATGGTATTGGCTGTAGCGATATGCATCACTGTAAATACACAAGGGGTTAATGTAGATATCCTAGGATGCTGTAAATACACAAGGGGTTAATGTGAACACTCTACACCTAGCTAGATACTAGAGGGAGCACCAGAGACATCATAACACACAGACAGTCAACCAATAGGGCAGTAAGATAGGGCATGACCAATGGGCATTCACGATACACACAGAGGTGATAGTACCACATGGGGGCATTACACCAACCCATATATAAGGACACAGCAAACATGATCTTCCTCTTTCCAGTGGAGACACTTAGTGAGTGCACAGGGTTGATTGAAACACATCACACCCACCACGTGGATTGTAGCAGACTGGTTAGATAGTCTGAGTAGCTATAGCAGGATTAACAGGAGAGTCAAATCCAAGTAGGAGAATCGTTAACAGTTTAATAAATGTGTTAAAACTATCTCCAAGTCTGAACCTTCCTTTGACAGAGTGCACATCAAGGAAGCAGCTTATGCTATGTCAAGAGCATAACAAAATATTGGCCTGGTTGGATTTGTCCTATTTCTTGGGTGAAAGACATAACTACAATGTTCCACATGGCAGTGTTGAAGTTGTACTGGAACAGCTTAGCTAGGGTGCAGTTCCGGAACAGAATTCATCAGTATATTGTCAGGGCCCATTGCCTTTGCATTTATCAGTGCCTTCAACCATTTCTTGATATCACATGGAGTGAATCAAATTGGCTGAAGACTGAAAGCTGTGATGCTGAGGCCTCTGGAGGAGACCGAGATGGATCATCCACTCGGCTCTTCTGACTGAAGATTGTTACAATTGCTTCAACTTTATCTTTTGCACCGATGTGATGGGCTCCTCCACCATTGAGGATATGGATCCTCCTCCTTTTGTTTGTTGTTTAATTGTCCACCATCATTCACAACTGGGTGTGGTAGGACTGCAGAGATCTGGGGTAGAATGCTCCGTTAGCTGACGCCAAAATTGGGAAAGGCGATTGGGCAGCGAATTGATTCTGACGCCGAAATCATGGCAGGTGCTGATTTGACGTCAAATCGCAATGCTGCAGTACCTCGACAGCAGTGTCAATGCATTCGGGAATGCAAGTATAGTAGACACCATTTGCATATCATTAGTGGGCCAGACCCAGTATTCTCCGTGGCCTTCGCGATTCTCCGCCTCCGCTGGGCCGAGTTCCTGAAGGCGTGGTTCACTTGTGCTTTTAAAAATGGAGAAACCGACATGGCGGCTGCTGAGGAAGAGAGAGGGGGTGTGGAAGGTATCCAGCATCGCCATAGTTTGCTGAGAGTCACACCGCTGGCCGGGGAGCTTCTGCCAAGGCTGGAGGGAGTAGTGGGGGGTGGCGAGGAGGTGGGCTGTGGGGTCGGGTGGACGGGAAAGGGACACCATTGCCGCAACCGGCAAGGCAGCCATGCAACTGCGCACACCGCTAACAGCCCACTTTGAACCTGGTGCCACGGGCTGTAGAGGTGACCCCTGACCCCTTTGGGTGCCCTCTGGTCCCAGCACAACCAGTGCCATCTTATTGGCTGGGATGAATGTGTGTGAGGATTGTAATGTGTGCATGTGGCTGCAGCTTTTCAGCCTCCCGAATGTCAATCACGGAACCGGCGAATCCCACATTGTTGTTCATTGGAATCGATTGTGTTCCACGCGGCACTGGTGCTAGCCCTGCTAGCCCCTTAATAGTAGAGGAATCGGCCCCAGGTGCAGCGCCGGTTTTTCTGTCGTAAAATTCCATGGATTCTGCGTTGGCGTCAACACTGGCTGGGCACGTCATAATCGGCGATCGGGCAGAGAATCCCTTTTGATGCCGCAATTGTGGGCGGCACCTGTTTGACGCAGGTATTTCCTCCCCCTCCAAATCAGCGGCATCATGCTGCGCGTAGCACGCCATTGGGACAGCCTCAGCGCGTCACCTGTAGGTCCTCCCCCGATGCTCCACCTCCGATGGCCCAAGTTCCCTTCAGTGCGGTTCACTTGTTGTCTCAGCCGTGCAGCTGAGGACTGTGTCCAGCGCCGCCACAATCAGGCAGGAACCATGCTGCTGGCCGGGATGTGCTTCCAGGAGTGCTGGGGGACTGGTGGGGGGTGGCCAGGGGGTACCAATGGGGTGCCCAGGGGGGCACTATCTGGCCGCTTGGCTCCGTTTCATGGTGCAACCGCTGCAGGTCGCCGGTGTGCGCATGCGCGGCCATGGACCCGGCCATTTATTTTGTGGAGGCCGGCCGTTTTACGTGGCACGGCTGCTAGCGCTCACCGGTTGCAGCATCGGTGAGGGGGTGCCGCCAATTGTTTCCACGTAAAACACCACAGATCCTCTGCACTCAGTCTCAGAAACAGAGAATCCCGCCCCTGATCTATTGGTTGTGGAATCGCTTAGCTCTGTCTATTATTTGCTGCTTATGATGTTTGGCACACAAGTAGTCCTGTGCTGTAGCTTCACCAGGTTAAAAGCTCATTTTTCGGTTTGCCTGGTGCTGCTCCTGGCATGCCCTCCTGCACTCTCCATTGAACCAGGGTTGATCCCCTGATTTGGTGGTAATGATAGAGTGACGGATATGTCAAGCCATGAGGTTATAAATTGTGGTTGAATGGCATTCTGCTGCTGATGATGATCAACAGTGCTTTGTGGATGCTTAAGTCTCTAGATCTGTTCAAAGTCTATCCCATTTAGCACAGTGGTACTGTCATACAATACAATGGAGGGTATCTGTAATGTGAAGACAGGACTTTATCTCCACAAAGACTGTGCCATGATCACTCCTACAAATACTATCATGGACAGATACACCTGCAACATTCAGGTTGATGAGGTTCTTCCCTTTTTGGTTACCTCACCACTTGCTGCAGACCCAGTCTACCAACTATGTCCTTTAGTACTTGGCCAGTTTTGGTGCTACCGAACCACTCTTGGTGATTGGCATTAAAATCCCCTACCCAGAGTAACCTTGGCACCCTCAGATCTTGTTTAACATAATAATAATCTATATTATTATTGTCACAAGTAGGCTTCCATTAACACTGCAATGAGGTTACTGTGAAAATCCCTTAATCGTTACACTCTGGCGCCTGTTCGGGTACACTGATGGAAAATTCAGAATGTCCAATTCACCTAACAGCACATCTTTCGGGACTTGTGGGAGGAAACTGGAGCACCCGAAGGAAACCCACGCAGACACTGGGAGAACTTGCAGACTCCACACAGACAGTGTTTCAAGCTGGGACTCAAACCTGGGACCCTGGTGCTGTGAAGCAACAGTGCTAACCACTGTGCTACCATACTGCCCGGTATGGAGCTGAGGGGGGATGGTAGGTGGTAATGAACATAAGGTTTCCTTGCCTACATTTGGCTGGGTCCCCTGAGACTTAATGGAGTCCAAAGCTGATGTTGAGGGCACCCAAGGCAACTCTCTCCCAGCTGTGCCACCACCGCTGCTGGGTATGTCCTGCTGATAGGACAGGACATACCCAGGAATGGTGATGATGGTTTCTGGGATAATATCTGTAAGGTATGATTCCTTACGCTGATTTTCTACCCCTGTTTTCGGTGGCCGTGAATGATGGTGGGGGCGGAGAATTAAGGTTGAGTCTCAAACCGGTTTTCATGCTGGCAGGATTTTCACACCGGATTGTCCCTGCCCACTGCCAGTCAGGTAACAGGGTTCCTGCCATGCAATGATGGGAACCCCATTTGAATTCATTTAAATATAATTAGCAAGCCTCCCTACTTGAAAATCTCCCACATATGTAAGTCCTTCACTAGTGGCTCGATGTCAGGTCACCAGGGTTTCGGATAGATTTTACAAATGGGGAGCTGGCGAACCGAACCCATCAGGACGCACATGTAAATGCAGCCTCCAGGGAGAAAAGGGTCATGCCCGGGCAGTACCCCCAGCGCTACCAGAAGGCAGTGCCATTGCCTTCTAGAGGAGGGTCAGCGTGGGGGGGGGGGGGGGGGGGGGGGGCGGTTACTTGAGGGGTGGGGTCCCATTTCTGTGGAAGCTATTCCCTAAGTTCCTTTGATGATGGATGCTCTTCTGTCCTTGGCCAAGGTGGGGGTGTTCCCTCCCCAGGAGGAGAGGGGGGTTGGGGAGGGGGGGCGTGGAGAGTGCTTTGTCCACCAGGGAGGGTCCTTTTTTATTTTTACTTTTTTAAAGATCGGAACACCATTAAAAAAGGCGCCGCGGTCTGTAAGGAGCTGACATTGCTGGTGGAGGGGACCCAGATGTTGTGGGACCAGCTTCCCTGATTTTATTTTAACTTAATGTCATAAACTATGGTGGGCAAAGCCAGCAGTGGAGCCAGAGAGCTACAGCCTACTTCCCCCCCCCCCCCCCCCAATGAGTTGACGCTCAATCAAAAATGAGAACGTTCTGCGTTCATGAGTATGATTATATCAGGCTGCTGCATGACTCGTCTAATCTAAAGAAGCTGACCTCTGTGACAACATTCCAAGTATCCATGATAGAAATAGAATATTCTTCGGACCTCCAACACAGAACCCTGTGAACAAATTGGCCTGGAAGCAGTTCAGTATGCATTGCAAGGAAACCATCCAACAAGATTCTGCAAGTGCAATTAGTAGATTCATTCAATTAATGTATTGGAGGTTAACTGCCCAGTGGAGACTAACCCGGTGTTGGCATATGCATTCCTTGCACTGTAATCCTTTGAACAGTAAGAAGCATGACATCTGAGTTTCTAGACTTTAAACTAAGGAGATCTTCTTACTTTCCTTGGCTTGATAAGCTTCTTAACATTTTTATAGTGCTGAGGTGACACTCACTGTCCTGGCTGTATCGCTTTACTGGATCTGGCTATCTCCTTTTGGGCTTTTGCTTGATCTCAGCCTTAATCACCTCCTTTCCCCTATCTCAGCAATGTGTTAGATCTGCCTTTGACAAAGAGTCATCCAGACTAGAAATGTTAGCTCCCTGTTGTCTCCATAAATGCTGTCGGACCTGCTGAGACTGTCCAGTATTTTCTGTTTTGTTTCAGGTTCCGGCATCCGTATCAATTTGTTTTTATGTTAGATCTGTGTCCTTAGGCAGGCAGCTTTTAGGTACAATTATTCAGGTTCGATTCCGAAGTCAGATTTCAATGTGCCAGGCCTTTTACACTCCTGACAGTGTTTAAGACCTTAATGAAAGTTATTCACAATGCCTGGAGTTTGCCCTGCATTTTAAAATTAAGATGACCCCAGAAGAACAAGTGGATTCAGCACTACTGCAGGTAGACAGATATCCTGCCTTTCACACCTCTGGGGATACTAAGGGCAGGATATTCCCTGTGGGATTCAGGATCCTGTCATCAAGCTCAAATAGGACTCAGATGCCAAAATTGTGGGAGGAACAATTGTCACGACACTCTGGGCAATGCACAGTCAATTCCAGCCCCATTTGACCTGGAGTTGTAACACAATTGAAATTAACTTTTATTTTAAAATACCCAAGGTCTTCAGCTGCCCAATTACAGTCACCAGGTTTGTAAATTTAAATACAATTAATTTTTTATAATTTACAGTAAGTATAATGAAATAGGCAACAATACAACTGGTTAGCCACTCTCTAATGGGCAGCACAGTAGCACAGTGGTTATCACAGTTGCTTCATAGCTCCAGGGTCCCAGGTTGGATTCCCGGCTTGGATCACTGTCTGTGTGGAGTCTGCACGTTCTCCCGGTGTCTGCATGGTATTCGGCCAGGTGCTCCGGTTTCCTCCCACAGTTCAAAGATGTGCAGGTTAGGTGGATTGGCCATGCTAAATTGCCCTTAGTGTCCAAAAAGGTTAGGTGGGTTTACTAGGTTACGAGGATAAGGTGGAGGCGTGGGCTTCAGTAGGGTGCTCTTTCCAAGGGCCAGTGCAGACTCAATGGGCCGAATGGCCTCCTTCTGCACTGTAAAATCTATGATTCTATAATCTCTAACACCCCGCTCCCTTTGAACTCACCTCACCCTCGACACACACACAGACAGACAAATACCAGAGCGGAAAGAGGGATGTAAACTAATTATGAAAGTAAAATGATAAGAGTCTTTATTTCAGGTGGACATCTTCCAGTTAGTTTCTCCTTCAGTCTAGACTTTCAGGTGGATGGTATATTTTCTTTCAGGTTGCAATGGTTGTCACTGTAGTGTCATGTGAGTGCCCCTTTAAGAAAGGTTTAGTCTCTTATCGTGTGACTTGTAGCTCATTGGGCTGTGACTGTGAGGTGAGAGGGAGTTTCAGTTTCACTTTGACTGCATAAAGAGAAATGAAGTATTTTCTCTGTCTTCATTTTAAAAGGCTATTCCAGTAGAGACACATTGGTGTGGCTGAATGCCTTGTTAACTTTAAAGATGCAGTTGTTTTCCAGAAGGAGTTTGAATCTGTTGTTTGGAACTGGATCAGAATTCGGTGATAAGGACCAGTCCCATTCAAGTGAGAATACAGTGTGCTGGGCCACACCCTTAAAAAGGTTTTTTTTGGTTTACTGCATTTTGTTATTGAATTGGAACAGTTAAGGGGAGATTAATTAACCATTATACATAGATTACTTTAGTTGTGTGGTGTCTTTATGTTTGTAATTGATAAAAATTCTTGCTGCCTTTATATATATGTATATATATATATATATATATTAACTGCATTCTTCGAATAAACGTTGTTATGGTTAAAGTGTATAGAAAGTCTGATGAATCACACCTGCAGCGAAAGGCTTTTGTGCTCATCCTAGCCAAATTCAACATTAAAGTTGTAGGTCAGGAGAACTTCATAATACACTTTGGAGTTTCTAAACCCTGGCCTATAACAGTAGATTCACAGAAATAGCAGGCAGCCAGCATTAGAGAGAGAGAGACAGCTTCTTCTTTCAGGATCTAGAGGCCTCCACCTTCAGACAGTAAGTAACAGAACAGAGACAGGGAGAGAGAGAGAGCTGCTTCCACCTTGAGGGTCCAGTGACTTCTCCTGGGTTCTCTCTGAAAACCCCCACCTGACAGGAACCAATCACTGTCGGTTGTCAGGCAGAATATAGTCCCTGCCCAATCCATTGGCAACCAGCCAACCAATCAAAATGAACCTCTCCAATCTCTTGGGTATCATAAAGTCTGGGTTCCTCTGTTCAAAATACAAAACTTTATAACAGTGTACTATTTTGACACTTTGAGTTCCCTACTTCCTCCACTCACCTTGAGAGTGGTTAGGGTGTGGAATGGACTGCCTGCTGTGACAGTGGAGTCGGACACTTTAGAGACTTTCAAGTGGTTATTGGATAGGCACATGGAGCACACCAGAATGACAGGGAGTGGGATAGCTTGATCTTGGTTTCGGACAATGCTCGGCACAACATCGAGGGCCGAAGGGCCTGTTCTGTGCTGTACTGTTCTATGTTCAACTGAAAGGTATGTCTTCATTAACGATTCATGGACCAAAAACGAAAAAAGACAAAATAAAAGAAATATGAACTAAGGGAATGAACAGGAAGGGCCCTTACACAATCACTCAACTGCAACTTTCCTTGAATTGGCAAATTAGCCAGACAGTGTGATTCCTATCCAATTAAGGACAGTGGATGGGCTGGTCAAGCTGGAGAGCCAATAGGTGGACTGGCAGCTTGGAGGCAGTAGCAGGATGTTCTTACAGACAGTGAAGGAAAGGCACCCCAAGATGGAGATGCCCTTTCTCTGACATTTAAATAAAGAAAGGCCCTCATTTTGGAGAGGGAACTCTTCTGCAGGTTAGCCTGTCAGCAGCTGAAGCTAGAATGGCAGGAAAGAAGGACTTCCAAGCATGCAATGTGCTTGGCACAACCACCCTCCCCACCACCCTCCCAGGTTTGCCACCAGTCGGCTTCCTCAAAACAGCAGTCTTGTTCCCCAGGCCTGCAGAGACCTACAGGCTAACAGTAAAATGGCAGTCATACAATGGACTTTAAATGGCCATTAATTAGCTGAATTGGTTACCTGCCGTTTGCAAGTGGGTAACCCTGCCTCTACCCCACCTCCAAACAATCCCACTCTGGGATCCTGATCTGGGGTGGGGGTAGCGTGGAGCTGGGGAACTCGCACACTGCCCAGCGGCATTGATCTCCCAACACATCAGCAACCGTGCCTGCCTCCATTGTGGGCTTTAAAATTCAACCACCAGTGAGAAAACTTAGCCGTTATTATCTGTAGGTTATTTAACCTGAATTCCATTAAAGTCAACCCCAGTCCCGTCCCTAAGTACTGTGTTTATATGTACATTTCTAGGAGAGTACACTGGAAGACAATCACTAGAAAATGCAGCAGTTTCTTAATTTTTTAGCTAGAGTAGGGAGGTAAATTGTATCCCCACTGATTTTTACTGCTTTTGGTTTGTTTTATTTAAATAAGGTCCTGCTTTCAAAAATTGTTTTGCAACTACTTTATTCTAAGTTAAACATTGCTGTAATAAATAATTAGGTGTGCCACTGTATTCTCATTTTCAGTACTGGAAAGATTTATTAAAAGGCTGAGGGTCACACCCTGTTCTATAGTTTACATTACCTGAACTGTTTGTATCCACTTCAGTGTTATGGGGTAGCCATAGAAGCAACAACCGTTCATGGATGGGAACTTGACTGTTAGTATAGATATACAAAACGTTTCTCAAACAAGGAATATAAAAGCAAAATGAGACCGGATACTCCACTGCAGTTTACGAGCAACAATAATTCGATTCTTATTAAAGGCCAGACTAATTCAACAAAGTAAGGAAGTCACCTTACTGCCACAAATAAATTTACCAAAGGACGCACTCATAAGCACAACTGCTCAGCTCTGAACCTCTGAAAGGGAAACTGAGGGCTGAATGTTCGGCTCCCCCAAGGCGGGATCTGTGGAGAGTGAGGGTAAAATTGAATGGTCGGGATTCCTCCTCTCCCCACCCCCGGAACCCAAATCCAGATGCAATTTCATTCTTGGTCGGGCAGGGCCTTGGGCAAGAAGGGGGGAGTCCAGTGGAAGTGACTGCAGGTAGAATGGGTAAGAATCTACAGTTGTGAACACCGCCCAGTCCATCACACGAACCTGCCTCCCATCCATTGACTCTGTCTACACCTCCCGCTGCCTGGGGAAAGCGGGCAGCATAATCAAAGACCCCTACCACCCGGCTTATTCACTCTTCCAACTTCTTCCATCGGGCAGGAGATACAAAAATCTGAGAACATGCACGAACAGACTCAAAAATAGCTTCTTCCCCACTGTTACCAGACTCCTAAACGACCCTCTTAAGGACTGACCTGATCTCTTCACACATCTTCTCTACTGAGTAGTACTACACTCCTATACACTTCACCCACTGCCTGTGTCTATATATTTACTTTGTTTGCCCTATGTATTTTCTTTTCATGTATGGAATGATCTGTCTGAACTGTAGTCAGAACAATACTTTTCACTGTACCTCGGTACATGTGACAATAAACAAATCCAGAATCCAGAAAGTCACATTACACTTTTCCCCATCTTGGGTGAGGGGGGGGGGGGGGGGGGGGCGGGGGATGAGGCTCGTTACTTTGAAGGTCCCCTCAGAGTTGAGGCACTTTCCCCCTCAGGACATGGAACCATAGATTCCCTACAATGCAGAATTGGCCATTAGGCCTATCGAGTCAGCACAGCCACTCCGAAAGAGAACCTGACCTCGGCCCATTCCCCAATCCTATCACTGTATCCCTGGACATTGGATTTCTGGGATCCCCTCTCCCATGGCCTACCCTCTAATGCTGCAATTGTCCTCACCTGACATCCATAGGTGTCACACACCCTGCTACCCTTTGACCCTGGGATGACTAGAAAGTCACTCAGGCATGAAGGGAGATTAATTAAACAATGAAGACAGCTGGGTGTGTGTGGAAGTTGTCAATCACAGCCTAGTTAAAGCAATTTCACAGGGATACGAATGAAAGACTTGCAGCGCAAATATCTGGCGGGATTCAGATCAGCTGACTGGTTTCCTCTTTCCAGGGATTTACAGATGCTGCTTGCTCTGCCTGAGTCAACAGGTGTATTGCACAGATGAGTTTTAAGCAGTGATTTTTTTCCGCTGCCTCTGTCAGGACTGCACTTTAGCTTCCAGGCAGGGGTCTCTCTTATGAGGGAGGGGGGACTTTGGTGTGGGCCAGTACTTGGGGGGGGGGGGGTCTGGTGAGTGTAAATGGGGGGGTATCTGCTGGGGGCCAGTGGGAGGGGTCTAGTGGGGGTAGTGCTGGCAGGATTTGCATTGTGTGGGTTAGGGTGGCCCTCCAATGAACCTTGGGGGCAATTCCTTTGATAGGTTACCCGTTTGGCCCACCGCAAAGTCAACCGCATCAGGGCCATGTATGTAAACACCGGCACCAATTCTTGACCACGTAAATCCTGGCCCAGAGATCATAGAATCACGCAGGCTTGGAGAATATGATGCTCAGCCCGTTAATAGGAAGACAATGTGTCTCCAAACCTCCCTCCCCCTTCAGCACTCCCTCCACCCACCCCTTCAACCCTCCCCCCACCCCAACACTCCCTTCACACCCACCCCCACAACTATGACCCTCGCGTGTGGCTAATGATGCCCTCTCTGTATCCTCTCAGGAAAACTCTCCCATAATCGGCAGGAGAGTGCCCAAACTGCTGGTTGGTTCTCGGACTTGAGAATCCTGACTTCCTTCAAGGAGCGGGCCCCGCAGGTGACCGGAGTGGCTGAGGACAGGGTGGTCACCCGTGCCGAGGCTGGTGGATGTCGCAGTGAGGGACCACCAGGCTCCACCCAGAGGACCTATCAAATGTGAGTTGCTATTGCCTTACTGACTGACCCATCCCTCCCACTGACCACATGTCCTTTCTCCCACAGGTCCTCCAGCTGACGGTGCTGGCCTATCCCCGGTGGCCCCCTCTCCCGCCTCCTGGGAGAACACCTCGGAGGAGAGCTCCGAGAATGCAACTGTAGTCGCGGCACGCCTGTCATTTCCACCCTCCACCAGGGCAGATACACACACCTCGGTGGGCTCAGGCTTCTGGGGCACAATCTGGTCAGCACCACACTGCTGCTGATGTACATCTGGTGGAGGCAGGAACCCCCAGGTGAAACAGCAGTTTGAGTTACCCGGGGCTGTTGGGGACGATAGGGACCAATGTGGATGTTCGGAGGGAGATGTCACTGTTACTCCAGCAGATCCATATCCGGTTGGAGGAGTCCCAGAGGCTACGGGCACAGGAGATGGCGCCGGCAATGAGTGGCACCGAGGTCAACACTGCAAGGGTGGTGACTGCAGTGGAGAGACTGGTGCACAATTCCAGTACTATGAGTGAAGGTGTCCAAGGCGTCGCGCAGTCATTGATGGACATGGCTGAGGGTCTAGGAAGAATGTCTTCCTCACTGAGGGGTGTCACCCAGTACCAGGCCGACCTTGAGGGGGTTCTGTTGGCATGTCCGGCTCTCAGATGGGAATGACTGAGGCCCTTTGGTTCTTGTCCCAGTCACAGGTGTGTGCATGGCTGAGGCACTGCAGAGCATGGCCCGGTCACTGGGAGATGTGTCCCAGTCACTGAGGAGCATTGCTGAGGGTGTAGTCACAATGGTGTGGACAATGCGGAACCACCAGGGCTGGCAGAGGTAGATGATGTGTGGGCAGCCGGGGCTTGAACCAGCTGCCCCTCCGTCCCAAGGTGAATCCCAGAGCCCTTTGGACACCGATCAGGAGGAGGGGGCACTGAGTGCCAGAGTCAGGAGAGGGGGCCGCTCGGGACAGCCATCAGCTGGAGGACCTGCGGTCAGCACACGTGACAGGGCAGCACAGTTGTGCACAGAAGATCATGCCCTATGTCATTGTATTGGGCCTTGGGGAGTTTTTCCCCCGGCCAAGCCCACACTTAAAAATTTCTCAGCAGTGGGGAACTGAACACGCCGGCAAGGCCAATTCTTCAGAGATTGGGGCACTAATTTGAAAGGGTGTCCTGAGCTCCAAGTGAGCTTCAGGCTCCCTCACAGCTCTCACTCATGTAAAATGCCACCCCCCCCCCCCCCCCCCCCCCCCCTGCCCAGACATGGACATTACCAACCCCCCTACCAAGTGAGCACACCTCATTATGAGGTGGCTGAAGATCCCCCTGCCTTTCATCCCCCCCCCCCTTAATTGGGTACTCTAATTTTATTTTTAAAAGAAAAAGAAATTCACTTGTGTTGGGTCTCCAGGGTCTGTGGGGCTGGAATTGACCATGTACCAGCCCAGCATCTAGTAACACTATCCATAACTTCCTTAAATAACTTTGACATAAAATTGGAACCCTGATCTGACTGGATTTCTTTTGGTGGTCCATATCTGGTAAAATATTTCATTAACTCCTGTACAATCCTGTTAGCTGTAATATTCCGGTATTGAATGGCCTACAGAAATCTAGTAGACACATCCATTATGGTCAACAAATACTGATTCCCACTTTTCAGCTGAGGAAGGGCCCCACAAAACCTCCTTTCCGTAACCCACCATTGATACAATTTGATGGACCTCTACCCATTTCTCACCTACCTGGATATGTAAGGGTCTCCACTTCCTCATTAATACATTATTTCTAATTAATTCTACTAATTTTCCTGAAGTAAAGATATCAGTTTCATCCTCCACCTACTTTTGTTCTTTGTCAACCATCTAGTCAAAGATTGTTTGTGATAACTGAACTTCAGCTTTCCTATATTTACTCTTTGATTTCTCCTCCCCTGTCTCAACCTTTGGATTTGTGATCTTCTTTTTTTTTTAAATAATTTTTATTAAGGTTTTCACAAAATATAAACAACAAAACAATATTAACAAAACAACCATAGTAAAAACCCAAGAACAACAACCATGGATTTGTGATCTTCTGACCACACAATCGGGAAACACCCTAGGATCTGCTTCTTGTGACACCTCGGTTATCTGACTTTCCACCAGGGTTTTAACCACAGTAGGCATCACTCCCACCTGTGATCCAGCTATATCATTACCCAGGATAAGCTGTACTCCTACCACCAATTGACCACTTTTCACCAAACTCTCTAACCCAATGTTTTTCAAAGCTTTTACCCAGGACCCACTTTTGGGAACATGGCAACTTTTGGATCCATGCTGGCCAATCTTCACATCATACGGCGATCGAACATCACAACACCCGCTGACTGAACTTTGCGACACAAGCCATGTTCACTTTTCTTTTAATATGAAAGATCCTCCCGATATCACTTGAATGGGGTTCAAAGGAGCAGAGGGCAATATGCATATCAGGTGCAGACTTCAGCCAGTTCCTTGGTGCTATCTTCATCTTTATGAAAATGGAAAATCCGACCTCACACATGTGGGTCGTCGTGAAGGGCAATAATAACAAAATGCTCGCTTTACTCAGCACTGGATGCTCCTGGGAGATACTACTCCAGAATGCTGACAGCTTTGTGGACTTTTGGCATAATTTTAAAGGGGTATTACAGGTCAGCTGCAGCAGCATAGTCTTTTAATTTCTAGTTAGCTGGAAGTTAATAACTGACTCTGGGGTCTCAACTTGTAAAGGAATTTTTCACACACCACTTCTCTTTCAAATTTTTTAACTTCTCTCATTTGCCATTACTTCCTTGCATATAACATACTTGGGGTGTGATTCTCCATCCCAGCAGCCGGCCAATGGGGTTACCCATTGTGGACACCCCAAGCCGTCGGGAAATCCGCAGCCATGAGTGTGCTGCCGGTGAAGCAGAGGATCCCTCCAACAGAGTATCCGGCCCATGGGCTTTGCCTCCTTATTTGCATTGCCACAACTGACAAAACCAGATCTCAAGAAATCAACGTTATATTCCTTTGATTCTTGTTAAGTTTATTTCTTCATGGCCGTTAACCAGAGGCCCTGGAGCTCTAACACTACCACTGCTCCATACAACCTCGGATTTTTCCTGAGCAGCCCTCTCCAGCAGATTATTTTGTGAGATCCTGTACAATAGGCAAACTGCCTATTTGAGTCTCTGACCGTTTATTACTTTAAAAAAATTGATCTTCACAATTCACTTGACTTGCTTTCCAGCAGCTGCAAAATCAGAGCAACTCTGCATCCTGCTTTGGCGGCAAAAGCACGTCCCTGTTCAACACTTCACATCAATTCACGTGACCTACTTGTCATGATATGCAGACCTGCAGATAATGATATACAGACAGGCACAGACAGGCAGCTAATGAACACAGAGAACAGGACTTGACCAATGAGCAGGCAGGTCACTCAGGGGTGGTATCTCACTATAAAAGGCACGAGGCACTCACATTCCACCTCTTTCCACTGATGAACATCTACAGAGTAAGTCGGGGTGTATGTACAGTATCACACCTCCAGCACGTGGCTAAGAGCTAGTCTGGTTCAGGCAGACAGAGTAACCACACTTAGGTTAGCAGAGAGTTGAACTCATAGAGAACTGTGCTAACTGTGCTCCTGGTTCAATAAATCAGATTGAACTAACTTCAAGGTCTGGAGTATCTTTTGGTTAAACTGCATCCAGTTGTAGCCTGTGTTATCCCAGAGTACATAACACAACAATACTCTCTGCTGCCGTTTCTGACCGGAAGACTCCACAAGCAGCCTCATCTGTATCTCCATTTAAAAGGTGGCAGCAGCTGCAATTCTCCATGTAAAAGCCGATAGCAACTTTTTTGCGCTTTTCCCGCGATCAGGACCGCCGGGGGAAAAACGGGACTGATTGCTCCACGACCATCCCAATGCCCGCCCCTGATTCCCCCACGGGTTGCGATCCTGAGTTTGAAAAACCCTGCCATACATAATTGAATACTACCCACTTCACCAGTAATCCCACATATTCCCACCTTTTCTGGCAATACTCCTTCTGAACTCCAATATCTCCTTATCCTCACCATTATAGATTGACTTGCTCCTGTATTCCTTAAGATCTTAACCTACTTACCTACTCCACCTTGTACACATGAGTAAACCTTACCAACACAAATAAAATCTTTCAAAAGATCTGACACGTTCTTATAAACTAACCTCTGAACAGGCTGTGCACTCTTGCACCCCTTCAGCAGCAACCATGGTTCCTTTTGCCACTTTAATAAACCCCACTGGCTTACCCTGTTTGAAATAATCTGTCATCCCAATATTTTTCTTGAGCAACAACACTGCAACTTTGTGTGTCCAACCTCATCACAATGAAAATATTTAAGTTTTCTTATCTCTCTTCCACGATCATAAGTTTCCTCTTTAAACTGAGTCAAACCCTCTTTAATATCTCCAACTCAATCTTCTTTGCCTTGGCCTTCTGTGGATTTCTCATTTCCCCAGATCCTATCCATCACAAAACTGACAGAAACTGATGTTGAAAACCAAACCTTGATTTATGAACTAATTCAAAATCATCTGCCATTTCTGCTGCTTGTCCAGCAGTCTTAATCCTTTGCTCCTCTACATGAGTTCTCACGACTTCTGGAAGTGAATCTTTAAATTTCTTCAATATAACTGTTTCCCCAGGGGTTTCCTATGTTTGGTCTATTTTTAATGTTCTTCTCCACCTATCAAAATTATTTTGTTTGATGCTTTCAAATTCTATGTGCATCTGACCAGGGGCGCAATTCTCCCAACGGGAGACTAAGTGCCGAAGCCGGAGTAAAAACCGGAGTGTTTCACTCCGGCATCGGAGGCCGCTCCTCGCCCCCTATTCTCCCACCCCCAGGGGGCTAGGAGCAGCGCCGCGTCAATTTCGCACGCCGGGCCTTGGTGCCCGCGTCAAAGCGCCGCCGCATAAATGACGCGGCCGGCAGCACTTAAATGACGTCACCCACGCATGCGCAGGTTGGCCGGCGCCAACCCACGCATGCGCGGTTGCCGTCCTCCCCGCGGGCGTCCCGCAAGACATGGAGGATTGATCTTGCGGGGCGGCGGAGGAAAAAGAGTGCGTCCTTTAGAGACGCCGGCCCGACGATCGGTGGGCATCGATCGTGGGCCAGACCCCTCCTGAGTACCCCCCTGGTGCTCAATCCTCCCTCCCCCCCCCCCCACAGGCCGCACACACATCGTTCGCGCGCTGTTCACGCCGGCAGCGACCAGGTGTGGTTGGCGCCGGCATGAATCGTTCGGATTGGGCAGGCCGCTCGGCCCATTCGGGCCGGAGAATCGCCGCTCAACCGTTACAAACGGTGAGCGGTGATGATTCTCCGAGCGGCCTGTCGTAAAACTCGGCACGCCGTTTTGGGTTTTTGGGGGGGGGGGAGAATCGCGTGCGGGTGCCAGGGCGGCGTGGTGGGAATCGCTCAGCACTCCCGCGATTCTCCCACCCGGCGTGGGGGTCGGAGAATCGCGCCCCTGGTTCTTTCCTGGAGGTGTGATACTGCCCTGTGGGCAGCAGGGTAGCATGGTGGTTAGCATAAATGCTTCACAGCTCCAGGGTCCCAGGTTCGATTCCCGGCTGGGTCACTGTCTGTGTGGAGTCTGCACGTCCTCCCCCTGTGTGCGTGGGTTTCCTCCGGGTGCTCCGGTTTCCTCCCACAGTCCAAAGATGTGCGGGTTAGGTGGATTGGCCATGCTAAATTGCCCGTAGTGGCCTAATAAAAGTAAGGTTAAGGGGGGGATTGTTGGGTTACGGGTATAGGGTGGATACGTGGGTTTGAGTGGGGTGATCATGACTCGGCACAACATTGAGGGCCGAAGGGCCTGTTCTGTGCTGTACTGTTCTATGTTCTATGTTCTATGTCTAAACATCTGTCTCTAAGCTTCTAGCACTAGTTCAAAGGCGCTTAAGCTGGTTTTCTCATCTTGTCATAATCCAGAGATACCTCCTCAGATAGTGATGCAAACTCTTCACTAACTCTACCTACTAACTTTGATTGAACCAACAATACCCACATGGCTTTTGGCCACTTCAATATTTTTAGCTACTTTCACAAATGAGTTTTTTTTTAAACTTCCACATCTTTCTCATCAAAGAGATGATACTCAGACACAGCCTGAGCACTAAGTGTATTCTAATCACTCAAGTGTATGATTTGCACTGCAATTACCTCTTTTTGAGGTGGTCAATGTTTACAAACATTGGGCTTTCACCACTGAGGCCACTGAACCGTGAAGAGATATATGAATCAAAGCTGTAGATGGTTTGTAGAAGCTGTCAATCACAGACCACTACTAGAAAGCTATGAATGGCTTACAGCTAATAGATCTGTGGGAACCAGACTCAGGTCACAGCTTCTCTCCTTCCAGGAATAGACATGTGGAGCTTCAAGATGAGTGCCACAGCTGTGATTCTACTCACTACCCCAGTCTAGACTGCTCTCAGGCTTCCAGGCAGGGGTCTATTTTTTTTGGGGGGGGGGGGGGGGGGGGGGGGAGGGGGGGCGGGGGGGAGGGGGGGGGGAATCTGTGATCTGTGTGGGGGGGTTCCCTTTAGGCAATAGTCCCAACTCAGCATCCACAAACTGGGATGCCGCTCTTTGTTGGCTGTGATGCGTGAATTTGGGGAGTGGAGTGCTAATATGTGGATGCAGCTTGTCAACCCGCTCTGGAGAATCAAACATTGTTGTTCATTGGACTTGATCGTGTTCCACATGGCATTGGTGCTAACCCATTAATGGATTCTGAATTGCTCTGGGACCAGCCCCAATTTAATTGTCATTGATGTCCACCGATTCAGTCCCAGCATCAACACTGGAGTTTCTGCCAGTAAGTCTTCCAACCAGGATGAAGAATTGGGTGGCTTCCAGGTTAATATAATCCATCTGTGGGCTATTAGTGAAGGAAATGCATTGACGTCTGCCTCAATCTTAGTGAAACTGACCAGAGCAGATGAGACTCCAAATACGGTTATTAAAAGGCAAGCTGTAGGTCAATATCTAGAACTTTGGAAAGAGTGTCAAAGAAGGATAATCAAAAACCAGCCAGTTTGGGCATGACCAGAACATGTGGATATGGTCTACAGGGACGAGTGAGCACCTGCCGCATTTGTTGCTTGTGTTGGAGAAAAACTTCCGAATTCTGGCCTTGGAAAAGTGAATTCTGTGCAGACTTTAAACTGAATTAAACTTAACCGAATACAGGAGGATGTGAAGTTGATCCTAAAAAGGGTCTTCTCCCACCAATCATCGATAAGGTCGAGCTCAAGTGCCGTTTCCCAATCATTTCTTACCTTATGGAGAAGGGAGAGCCTAGAGGATCTAACGAGATTGTACACCATTAAAATAGAACCACTGCTGATTTGAGGCAATGACAAAACCCCTTCCAACAATGTACTTGTCAGTAGTTGAGGAAAGGATGGACAGTATGAGCGAACTAAACCACAGGCTTGAAAATGGCGGTAAAGACTGGGGGCAGCTTCGCTGGAAATGCACTCGAATTTGCCGACGGCGTGGGGGCGGTCACAATGGGAAACCCCATTGGCCGACTGTTGGGAGAGAGAATCCCGCTGCCAGCAGAGCCATGCGCAACAGAAACCTGGTCTGGTGGGACAGAGAATTCCGCCCTAGTTTCAGGTAAATTAAATTTGGCTGCCAGCTCACTAAAGTTGGCAAAGTTCCCATCCACAAACCGGTCACTAAAACGTTTGAGTCCTTTCTTCCTAATAGGACCTAATAGTGAAGGAGTGGAAAGCTTAAAATGCTGACCAAATTGTTTCCATATTTTTAATTTAGAAATCACAATGGGGTTTGACGTGTATTTAGAGGAAGAAAAGGGTAGCAGGGCACAAATTAAGACAGGAAGAGAGGATGAGCAGCAGGAGTGCGCTTCCGTAAGAAACCAGGGGCTGGATTCTCTGCACCCCGACGCCAAAATCGCATTCCGCGACAGGGTGAGAATCCGTTTTGGCGCACAAAATCGGGAGCAGTGCCAGTTTCTCAATTCTCCGCTCCCCGAAAAGCGACGTACTCGTGGAGTACGCTGCACCAGGTATCCACGGATATGATGCAAAGTGGTTAGGTCCCAGACCCTGACGGCTTCCTTATTGACTTTTATAAAAGGTTCTCCACCAACTTGTGCCTTTATTGCTAAATATGTTTAATGACTCACTGTCTCATGGTTCTCTGCCCCTGCATTGACTCAAGCTTCCATTTCGCTTATACTCAAAAAGACAGAGACCCTGAAGAACGTAGCTCATATCTGCCTATCTCTCTTTAAACACAGACGTAAAGCTGGTAGATAAGGTACTGTCCTGCTGCTTGAAGCCATGTCTCCCTGATATATCTGTTGACTAAACTGGCTTTGTAAAGAGACGCCAATTATCCTCAAATGTACTTTGTCTTCTTGACAGTAAACTTTCCCCAACTGCCTCAACTGTCCCTGAAGTTGTTGTCTCTCTGGGTCTGAAGAAAGCTTTTGACTGGCTGGAGTGGGATTATCAGTTTGCAATTTTGGGTAAATTTGGGTTTGATCCAAAATTTACATCATGGATTTGCCTTTTTTACACCTCCCCTACCGCGAGTGCGCACACTAACTTTCTACACTCAGAGTACTTCCCCTTATCCAGGGGAACACGGCAAGGGTGTCCTCTGTCCTCACTGCTGTTTGTCCTGGTGATAGAACCCAGGTGACTCTCCTTAAAGTCGGTCCACACTGCTAAAGGGTATCCTTGGAGTTGGTATGGAGCACCGTGTGTCCTTATATGCTGATAACCTTTTATTATATATTACGAACCCGTGTTGATGGTATAATGAATATTTTCAGCGCCTTTGGCTCGTTCTCTATCTATAAACTGAAATTTAACAAAAGTGAGTTTTTCCCAATTAATTCTAACGCCAAACAAATCCTCCCAAGAGCTTTACCGTTTGTATATCTGGTGCTGATTTTTGCTATTTAGGTGTGAACGTTATTAAACCCACCAATTCTTGTTTTAATTTTCTTTGTTTGATAATAGGTGCATGGTAAGAAATTACATTTCCCTTAAGGGTCTCTCATAATACTGATGGGGTGGTTGAATCAGATTCGTTTGTTTTATATTGGTGGATATAAATTTACAAAAATCCTTGTCAGATTGTGTCAAATCTCCATGGAGGCCGACCATAGCTCTGGTCGCAAGAGTCAGGTCAAGGGAGTAGGGCTGGAACTAAGGTAAAATATTCGGCAGTTTTAACTCTGGGGAGAGGAAGTATGTCCAAAAATAATAGTTGATGTGTGAGTAAGCATAATGGACATGAGAGAAGTAAGAAACGTCCCTGGTCAAATGTCCACACAACCCATTTGAGTCATAAAGGTGGAAAAAGCCTGGGAAAGGCCGGAGAGGGTTAAAGTCTTTGGACTTGAACGATCCAGCTTTGGATCTATAACACAGATTAGATCCCCTCCGAAAATAAGATGGTGGGTGCCTACATTAGGAACGGAAGATAGAAGCAATGTAATAAATTTCATATCGTGCCAGTTACAGGCATAGATGTTCACCAAAACTTCAAGGGTTTTGAAAAGGTGTGCCTTTTGTAACTGCCCATTGTATAATGTCCACCAGGATCTGAGATGACATTTGTGTTGTTCCTCGTGTCTTAATAAAGCTCGTAGTCTCAAAGGTGGAGAAGATGCTTTATTGTGAATTTGTTCTCTCTTCAGAGCTTAACTTACGGCTACCTCAAATGCTGCCTGCTTGTGTCTGTGGCCTGCTCCCAGTTCTGCCTTCCGTGAAGTGTCCTCACTTCCTGTCCCTGTGTATTTATAGCACTCCCGTGCTCCCTCTAGTGTTTGCTCAGTTGTATTGCATCTACTCAGATCTACAATCACCATATCCCCCCTTTTTCTTTACATATTTTCTGTACATCGTTAAAGAAAATTGTACAAAACAGTTACTTATGATATGTGTATCTATACAAGGTTTGGTGCTATTGCATATTTTACAAAGCCAATTTATATTTATGAGTCCAATCTTAATAAAAACATTTATGAGTCCAAACTTGATGAATTTGTTCACTGAGTTTTTTCTTTTGTTGTTGTTGACGTGGTGAATGTTGTTGGTGTTCTTGTTATTTTAAGTAACCAATGCGTCATCCCGAGGTGTTTGCATGGTCGAACCACTGATGTTGACTGACATGGACTTTTTTCTGTGCTTGTGGTATCGATTTAGTATGTTATCTGCCTTGAAAGCTGGTGTGCTTGCTTGTTCTGGAGCAGATGTAAGTTTGTGCGATTCGTTGTCATCCCATGGCATGTTAGTAGTCTTGTCATTGTTTTGCAGTGTGCTGTGGCATTGTCCTTCGTGTGCAGAGTTGTACCATTTTGTACAAGTCGTTGTTTCATTGCTGTTGTTTCTGTCGTTCCTGTCTTTGTTGTTTTCGTTGCCGTTCTTGTTGCTGTTTTTGTCGTTTCTGTCTTTGTTGTTGTCGCTATCTTTGTTATGCTTCTTGTTGGTTTTGTTGTTCTTCTTGTAGTTTTTGTCATTGTGCTTGTAGTTTTTGTTGGTGCTGTTCTTGTTTCTGCAGTGCTTCTTGCGATTTTTGTTGTTCTTATCGCGCGCTTCATGTTGCTTTTGTTCTTGCTGTTGTTGTTCTCGTTTCTGCTGTGCTTCTTGAGATTTTTGTTGTTCTTATTGCGCTTCATGTTTCTTTTGTTCTTGCTGTTGTTGTTCTCGTTTCTGCTGTGATTCTTGTGGCTTTTGTTTTTCTTGTTATGCTCAATGAGTGTCCCGTGTGGATAATTTGAGTCATTGTCACAGTTATTGGTGCGAGAGTCCTTTGTGGAATCTGTTGCATTGAACGTTTCGTCTCGAGAATGGTGAGACTGATCTGATGTTGCATTGATGCTGGTGACATCAGTCATTTGTGGTGGATTTGATTCCTCATCTTTGCTTCCTTTGTGCTCCTCTTCTGGAGTCAAATTCTTCACGATTTCATTTGACGCGGTCTCCCTGGACTCTTGGCGCTCCTCTTCTGGAGTCAAAATCTTCATGGTTTCTGTTGATGTGGTCTCACTGGACTCGGTGCTCCTCTTCTGGAGTCAAAATCTGCATGGCTTCTATTGGCGTGGTCTCACTGGACTCTTGGTGCCATGGCAGATCGTCGATACATTGGATGACAGCAATACCCAAGACGAAGACGACGCCGCACAGAAAGACTCCACGGAGAGAGCGATGACAGGCTCCACAGTGAGAGTGATGAAAGACTCCAAAAGGGAAGCAAGCAAACACTCCCTGGCAAACAGCATGCATGAACAAGAGCATGAAGGTCAACCCGCCGTATCTGAGCAACTGCAAGCAGATTATGAAAGTCTACCAAGCTCACATAATCAAGAAGAAGACAATGTAAATCTACCCACTGCATGCAAAAACAGTGACAAGGTGATCACACTCGACATACAGGGGGTACAGGATCACAGCGAGACTGACAGTTCTCAGCTTGTCTGTACAGAAGCACAGAGTAGGGCCACCCAAGAGTCCAGAGAGACCACGCCAATAGAAACCATGAAGATTTTGACTCCGGAAGAGGAGCACCAAGAGTCCAGTGAGACTACGACAATAGAAACCATGCAGATTTTGACTCCAGAAGAGGAGCACCATGGAGTTGGATTCATCTACCACGAGTAGATTTGTGTTGAGCTTTGTGACTGTGTCGCTGATGCTGTGATCAGCATATCCGAATAACTCAGCCATGTCTGAGTAGTATTCTTCGAAAACCAAATCATCTTGATTGGATTCATCTACCACGAGTAGATTTGTGTTGAGCTTTGCGACTGTGTCGCTGATGCTGTGATCAGCATATCCGAATAACTCAGCCATGCCTGAGTAGTAATCTTTGAAAACCAAATCATCTTTTTTTGTTTCGGATTTCTTTTTGTTCTCTTCACTTTGGGTGTTGCAGACTGCTTTTTCCAGGGTGTTGTGAGAGTTATTTTCAACTGCTGGTTTAAGTTTTACAGCTTTAAGTATCTTGTTTTCACTTTTCGGGCATTTTCCTTTTAAATAGGCGTGGTCCGGATGCTCAGACGTCATGAAAGCTCGTGACGTCATGCGTAGGAATCAATTGCGCATGCGCAAATCGGCCTTCCTTTACTGTGCGGTTTTGTGTCCACTGCGCATGCGAGGCTTGCACATGCGCATAAGGATCCGCGACCAAAACGTTTTGAGACTGCGCATGCGCAGCTTGCGCATGCGCATAACGATCAACAACACAAACTTTTTTAAACTGCGCATGCGCAGAACGATAAATGGGTGATTGTAACTGCGCATGCGCGGCTTCTGTTTCCTGCGCATGCGCAGACGCAGATTTTAGTTCTTTGTCTGCCAGGGACTGTAAAATGTGCTCCGATGCCATTTTATCGCGGATTTCAGCGTTTTTTTTCTTTCTGAAAGTTGTAAGTTACCTTTTCCTTTCGATTTGTACTGGATTTCAGCGTTTTGGCTTTGTGAAAAATTCAAGGTTTCTCTTCTTTTTGGTCTGTACTTTTCACTCGCGATTTCTTGTTCTTTTAGTGATTGTTTGAGTTTTGCATCACTCAGTCTCTGTGCAGTTTGGCCTCTGAGCATACCGTGCTGTTCAAATTCCTTACAGTACTCTTCAAATTTGTTCAGTATTATTTGTAAGTTGTTGCTGTCTTCATATTTTGAGTATTTAAATCCATTATATACTTTCCTAGCTTCATGTCCTGCGATGAGCATTGCTATTTCAATTTTGTCTGAGGCTGCTGCTACATCATTAGCTATGATATAAAAATCGAACATTTGTTTAAATATTTTCCAGACATTTCTTACATTGCCGGTCGTGTCCAGCTGAGGTGGGGTTCCAAGCCACATCCTCGAATAAGCGATGTCTTCCCAAGTCGAATGTCCAGTAGGAGATTTCCATGCCATTTTGTTCTTTCTGTGTCGGCAGCTGAGTTGTCCTGTAGTAAGTGCCTGAAGCCACTGCTGGTACCATGTGTTGTTCCTCGTGTCTTAATAAAGCTCATAGTCTCAAAGGTGGAGAAGATGCTTTATTGTGAATTCGTTCTCTCTTCAGAGCTTAACTTACGGCTACCTCAAATGCTGCCTGCTTGTGTCTGTGTCCTGCTCCCAGTTCTGCCTTCCGTGAAGTGTCCTCACTTCCTGTCCCTGTGTATTTATAGCTCTTCCGTGCTCCCTCTAGTGCTTGCTCAGTTGTATTGCATCTACTCAGATCTACAATCACCACAACATTTAGGGGGAGAACAGTATTCTTTTGTTGCCGTTCCCCTAGCTCTGCCATTAAAGCTGGAATGAAACTCCAGGCCAGCCAATGCTTTACATAATCTGGTGTGATCTCTAACACGAAGATGCATTTCTTGATGGAATGCAGCATCAGTGTTTAGGCTCTTGAGATGTGTAAACCCTTTGGAATATTTTACTGGGTCATTTAACCCTCTAACATTCCATGTGACTAAACTGATCAAGAGCCTCGTACCACCCCTGACCACCTGAGCTTGTCAGTAGCATAGGAAATCTTTATAAAAGGGTCAGTAAATTGAATGGAAAGAAAGCAAAGCAGGAGGATCCATTACATAATGAAAATGGTCAAATACAAAAAGATCTTTGATTACGTCAATGCAGGAAATCTGTCCCACCCCACTCCATCCCCAAAACAATCATTCCACTCCCAAACCACTAAAACAAGGCCAGTGTGGTAATAAACCTTTAACTAAATAAAACCATGAATCACATCCTAAGCTCACCACTATAAACAAAACCACAGACTTGGTAAGCCTATCAGGAATTAAGTATGTGCTGCTGAAGGAAAGAGTCTGACTCGTCTGGTGCACCAAAGAAGTGAACTTCTCTGTTAATTGTGATGCAGAGGCGGGCAGGGTGAATTGGCCTGAAGCAAATTCCTTTCTTGTACAGCATGGACTTTATGTTGTTGAATGTTGCACGTCTCCTTTCCAGGGCTTGGTAGATCCTGATTGAGTGGGCTGATAAGTAACATTGTGGTGCTCCTTTGCCCACCAAAACACAAGCTCTTTATCTTTGTCGCAATGGAATGGGACTACAATGGCTCACGGGAATCACCAGGGCAAGATTTTGGCTGAAGGACACCTGGACTCAATCTAGCTCCAGGGCTTTAGAGACTGTATCTTCACCCACACCTTTTTAAATAATTCCGACATAAACTATGTTGGAGCTCGGACTTCAGTCATTTCTGGTATTTCAACAATGCGTAGGTTTTGTCGTCTTAACTGAATTTCCAAGTCATTGACTTTGCCCCGCAATGACATGCTCTTGTTAATCACTGCTGTTAGCCTGGACTCCAGTTGATCCTGTTGCTGTGGTCCAATAGGGTTGTCTCGATGTCGCTAAGTGTGCTGGCATGAGAGTCGACAGCTAAATGAATGGTGTCAAGAGAGGACCGAATAGGACCAGTGATTCTTCCAATTAACCTTTCAACTCCAGAGTCAAACTTCAGGCGGGATTTGTCGAGCTCAGTGACCAGGAGCGGAATCGCCCGGGGCCGGCGTCAATCCCGCCCCCGTCGTGTTCTGAATTCTCTGCCCCCCGGGATTCGGCGGGGGCGGGAATTGCACCACGCCGGTCGGCGGGCCCCCCGCGGCGATTCTCCGGCCCGCAATGGGCCGAAGTCCCGCCGCTGACAGGCCTTTCCCGCCGGCGTGGTTTAAACCACCTCTGGTACCGGCAGGATTGACGCCGCGGGCGGGCTCCGGGGTCCTGGGGGGGGCGCAGGCGATCTGACCCCGGGGGTGCCCCCACGGTGGTCTAGACCGCGATCGGGGCCCACCGATCGGCGGGCGGGTCTGTGCCATGGGGCACTCTTTTACTTCCGCCCCCGCCATGGCCTTCACCATGGCGGGGGCGGAAGAGACCCCCTCCCCTGCGCATGCGCCGGTATGACGTCAGCAGCCACTGACGCTCAGGCGCATGCGCGAACTTACACCGACTGCCGAAGTCCTTTCGGCCCCAGCTGGCGTGGCGCCAAAGGCCGTTCACACCAGCCAGCGGAGTGGAAACCTTTGGGGCGGCCCGACGCCGGAGTGGTTCACGCCACTCCGACACGCCGGGACCCCCCGTCCCGCCGGGTAGGGGACAATCCCGGCCCTGAATTCCACTCAGAGTTTCAGTTATTAGAAGTGTGGGGGAGCCAGCCACTATCTTATCTGTAGCCATCTCGGCAGGCGCATCTTTATTACAGGGTATGCCCAGTAGCAGGATTCCCTGGGCATCCCTTGTATTCCACGCCCTGCCATGGAACACTGATACCCTACTTTACGACCGCATGGGGGATCATAAAACAGGTGCAATCCAGCTCTGGCTGGAGAACATGGGGTGGGATTCTCCATTTCCGAGGCATTGGGTGGGATTCACCATTGCCCGATGCCAAAATTGTGTTCAGTGATCGGGCGGAGAATCCCTGTTTGCGACCAAATCGGGTTCAACGCCATTTTATGGATGCTCTGCCCCCTCCAAATCGGCCTCATTGAGGCGCATGCCGCACGCCATTGCAACGGTGTCAGCGCGTCACTTTGAGGCCCTCCCCCGATGGGCCAAGTACCTGACCGCGCGGGTTTCGTAAACACGGCGTGGTGGCATCGGACTGTGTCCAGCGCCGCCACAGTTGGGCGGGAGCCATGCTGCTGGCAGGAGCGGCTTTGGTGAGGGTTAGGGGGGCTGGTGGGAGGTGTCCTAGGAATGGCGAGGGGGTGTCTAGGGGGACACAATTTGGCTGGCCAGATCCGTGCGTGGCTGCCGCCATGTTGTATGGTGCAACAACTGCAGGTCATCACCGTGCTCATGCGCGGCCACGGACCGGCAATTCTCTGACTGTTTATGTCGGGAACACCGGGAATTTTATGTGGCACGGCTGCTAGCCCCCCCACTGTGGGCGGAGCATTGTTGTGGGGACGGCGTCAACATTTTCATTGTAAAACTAGACACTTCCTCTGGACATGGCGCTGGATTCTCCGCACCCCGACGCTGAAATCGCGTCCGGCACCGTGGAGGAGAATCCATTTCCTCGCATGGAATTGGTACTGGCGCTGGGGGGGGGGGGGGGGGGGGGGGGGGGGGTACTCAGAGAATACACTGTGCCATGTATCCCCTACCTGCGGCCATTGCCAGAGGCCCGCCCCGCCATTCTCCGCCCCTGACCGCCCGAAGACCTGACGGCGTGGATCTAACATGTTCCTGCCAGTCAGGATACTCGCGTGGCGGTTGCAGACTCAGTCCGCGGCTGCCATGGTCAGGGACTGGCCGATTGGAGGGCAGGGGGTGCTTTATACGGGACCGGGCTAATTCTGGGCGAGCGGTCCGGGTCGCATGCGCGGCCGAACGGGGCACTATTTAGGAGGCCCAGCTCATGGTCTGAGTCCACCATGGAGCACGGCGCGGCCGTTGGAGGCTGCCGATCTGCGAAAGGGGCTGCCTCTGACCCAAAAGTGTCTGTGCCCGTATCTACAGCTAAAGCTGCAAGATTCTCAACGGGTTCCTGCGAGCAAGAACATCTTTCCTCAGATCAGAAGACCAAAACTGCACACTATATTCCAGGTGTAGTCTCACCAAGGCCCTGGATAATTGCAGCAAAATAATTGGAGTCAGAGGACGGATCCATATTCAAGAACTCAGCGGCCAACCTAAGCGCCTATGCCACCACAGTTACAGACTTCAGCAAGTGTTCAGAAGATTGCGTGCCAAAGAAGGTAGTACGTACATTCCCCAACCATGGTTTAATTGGGGGATTCACTCCCTACTGAAGGCCAGGTCTGAGGCGTTCAGGACAGATGACCCTGATCTATTGAAGAAATCCAGGTACAAACTCCACAGAACCATAAGGGATTCCAAGAAACAATACCAGACTAAGCTAGAGTCACAGAATAATGACACAGACTCTTGTGGGTTGTGGCCAGGCTTAAACAACCTAACGACTACAAAGCAATGCCGAGTAGAATCTCCAGCAGCAGCACACCCGTCCCCAGTGAACTCAATGCATTCTATGCTCAGTTTGAGCAGGAAACCATCAAACCACTGTCAACTACCCCAGCAGCCTCAGACACACCCATACCTACCGTCACAGCTTCCAAAGTGAAACAGGCTGATCATGCACTCAGGTCCTGGGCGGACCAACTGCCGGATTTATTCGCAGACACCTTCAAACTCTCCCTACTCCATTTCAAAGTTTCTACCTGCTCCAAGAAGACCACCATCACACCAGTGCCAAAGATGGACTAGGCAACATGCCTCAATAATTACCGTCCGGTGGCCTTAACATCGATCATTACAAAGTGCTTTGAGAGGTTGGTCATGAGACACATCGGGGGCGATTCTCCGATATTGAGGCGCCATAGGGGACCAGCATGGCGCTGGAGCAGTTCACGCCGCTCCAGCCGCCCATTTAGCCCCGCACATGCGCAGTTGGGCCGCGCCAACCTGCGACTTCTTTTAGCGTGTCGGCCCCGACTAACATGGCACCGGTGTTCAGGGGCCGGCTGCAGCAGAAAGAAGGCTCGCGGGGGGAGAGGCCGGTCCACCAATCGGTGGGCCCCGATCGCGGGCCAGACCCCCATCGGAGGCCCCCCCAGGTGAAGAAGCCCCCCTCCTCCCCCCACAGGCCGCTCCCCCTGACCGTTCATGAAGAGTTCCCGCCGGCAGCATCCAGGGGTGAACGGCACCGGCGGGACTCTGTCGTATCGGCGTGGCTGCTCGGCCCATCCGGGCCAGAGAATCGGTGGCCCCACCGATTTCAGTGGCCCATGGCCAGCGCCGCGCCGATTGCGCCTGCGCAAATGGCGCCTATTCTCCGCAACTTGGAGAATCGCACGCCGGCATCGGGGCGTCATGGCGCAGTTGCGGCGATTCTCCAGCCCGGCGCGGGGCTCAGAGAAACGCCCCCATCAACTTCATATTCCCAGAATGCCTTGATCCACTACAATTCGGATACTGCCACAACCGGTCCATCTCCCTGTCCCTGGAGCATCTCGACAACAAGGACTCTTACGTCAGATTCCTATTCATTAACTACAGCTCCACTTTCAACACCATAACCCCAGCCAAGCTCATATCAAAATTCCAAATCTGTGGCAAAGTTCGGTTCCAACTTCATCTAGAAGTTTGCTGATGACACGGCCGTAGTGGGTCGGATCTCGAACAATGACAACAGTCTCTCCCTCAATGTCAGCAAAACTAAAGAGCTGGACATCAAAGTATCATACACGCCTCTGTCTGCATCAATGGTGCTGAGCTGGAGATGGTTGACACCTTCAAATTCCTAGGTGTGCACATCACCAACAATCTGTCCTGGTCCACTCACGTTGACGCTACGACCAAGAAAGCACAACAGCACCTATACTTCCTCAAGAAACTAAGGAAATTCAGCATGTCAACATTGGCTCTTAACAATTTTTACAGATGCACCATAGAAAGCATCCTATCTGACTGCATTACAGCCTAGTATGGCAACTGCTCAGCCCAAGACCATAAGAAACTACAGAGTCATGTACACAGCCCTGTACATCATTGCCTCCCATCCATTGACTGTCTACACCTCCTGCTGCCTTGGGAAAGCGGGCAGCATAATCAAAGACCACTCCCACCTGGGTTAGTCTCTCTTCCAGCCTATTCCATCGGGCAGGAGATACAAAAGTCTGAGAAAATGCACTTACAGGTTCAAAATTAACTTCTTCCCTACTGTTAACAGACTGCCGAATGAGCCTCTTATGGACTTAACTGATCTCTTCACACATCTTCTCTACTGAGTAGTACTACATTCCGTATGCTCATCCAATATCTGTGCCTATATATTTATATTGTGTATTCATGCAGGTCCTATGGTTTTTTAATGTATGGAACGATCCGTCTGGACTGTACGCAGAATGATACTTTTCACTGTACCTCGGTCCACCTGACAATAAATCAAATTCAATTGAATTCAAACTCAATTCAATTCAATCTGTGCAATGATCTGCTTTTTCTTAAAGTTCGATATTGTCTTTAACCTTTTTAGTTAACCATGGATAGTGGGTTCTCTCCTTGCAATATTTCCTTTCCTTTGGAATGTATCTTTCTTGTGTATTCTGAAATATCCCTTTTAATTCCCGCCACTGCATCTCTATTGATCTATCCCTTAACTTCATTTGCCAGTTCACTTTAGCTAGCTCTTCTTTTATGCCCTCACAATTACCCCTATTTAAATTTAAAATACTAGTCTTCGACTCACTCTTCTCTCAAACTGATTCTGAAATTCAATCATATGATGATTGTTGCTCCCATGGTGTGCCTTCACTGTGAGGTATCAATTAGTTCTGTCTTGTTGCACGATAAAAGGTCTAGTGTAGCCTGCTATCTGGTTGGCTCCATTATGTAAGAAACTATCCTGAAAATATTCTACAATCTCCTCATCTGGCTACATTTGCCCATCTGATTTTTCCAGACTATATGTATATTATCACCATACCTTTCTGAAAAGCTCCCTTTATCTCTCTTTTTATACTCTCCTACCGTGGAGTTACAATTCGGGGGCCTGTACACCACTCCCACAAATTATTTCTTGCCTTTTTCATTTCTCATCTCAACCCAAATCGCTTCTACATCTTGGTTTCCTGTATCTAGTTCATCCTTCGTTAATGTGCCAACACCATTATTAAGTAACAGAGTGACCCTGTCCTTCCTGGGTGTCATATAACCTTCAATATTCAGGCCCTAATCTATGTCATCCTGCAGCCATGTCTCTGTAATGGCTACTAGATCATACTGATTTATTTCTTTTTGGACTACCAGATCATTTGTTTTGTTTCAAATGCTTCATACATTCAGATGCAGAGCCTTTAGTTTTTAAAAATTATTTTTGTAACCTCCAGTGTTGACTGCTGTTTTATTCTTAGATTTCTCCTCTCCATCTCTTCCTGTGATGTTCTGTTTATCATTTCCCATGTTTATACCTTTCTCTCTTGCCTTGTCCCTACTCTTTGGTTTACCACATCTACCAAATGTGATCTCTTGCCCCCACAATTTAGTTTTAAATCCTCTCTACTTACCTAATTATGCAGCTTGCAAGGACACTGGTCCAAAAACAGATCCAAACCCGGACCTTCTCCTATGGTTCCGGTGCCTCATGAACCAGAACCTACTTTATAGAATCCCTACAGTGCAGAATGAGGCCATTCAGCCCGTCAGGTCTGCACCAACCCTCTGAATGAGTGCCCCAGCTAGGCCTATTCCTCTGCCCAATCCCCATAGTCCCACCTAACTGGCACATCCCTGGACAATAAGGGTCAATTTCAGCATGGCCAATCCACCTAATCTGCACATCTTTGGACTGTGGGAGGAACCCAGAGGAACTGGAGGAAATCCACAGAGACATGGGAAGAAATGCAAACTCCACACAGCCATCCAAGACCGGAATTGAGCCCTGGTCCCTGGTGCTATGAGGCAGCAGTGCTAACTGTTGTGTCACTGTGCCGTCCATTTCTACCACACCAGTCTTTAAGCCATATATTAATTCATCTAATTGTATTTGTCTTGTGCCAATTCATATTTGGTTCAGGGTATAATCCAGAGATTATTACTTTTGAGGTTCTTCTTAATTTGGTGCCTAACCCCTCATACTGACTATGCGTAATCCCTTTCCTTGTCCTGCCTATGTTATTGGTACCGATATGGATCCTCACCCACCAACCGCAATTCCCTTTCCAGCCCGGAGCAAATTTACTGAACCCTGGCAGGCAACACAGTCATTTGGACTCCTACTCTTTGCTGCAAAGAAAAGTGTCAATCCCCCTCACTATACTGTCCCCTACTTCACTACATTCCTTTTTGCTCCCCCCCCCTCACTTTACTGGCTTCCTGTACCTCAGTATCATGGTCGCTCAGCTCATCCACCCTGCAGCACCCCAATGCCCCATCCAAACAAGCTGAGGGAACCACAAATCTGTTGGAAAATTGCAGCGACTAACACTCCTGCTGTCTGGGCCCTCTTACCTGCCCCAGTTGCAGTCACACCCTCCTGTGTCCTGATCACTTTCCAAACTAGAAGACCCCATCCTTCGGGGCGCGACTGCCGCCTGGTACTTTCTCCCTCCCTGATATGTTGGAGTGTCTGCAGTTGGGCCTCCAGCTCAATGATTCTGTGCCAGAAATCCTCAAGCAGCAGACACTAACTGCAAATGTGTTTGCCCTAGATCACATTGTTATCCATGAGCTCCCACATGCTGCAGCTATGACACATGATCTGTCTCCACACTTCTGTGTTTTAATTAATAATTAATTATTTTATTCAATTATTTATTTTCTTTTACTTATTTTATCAATCTTATCATAAATTCCTGCACTACGAGAAACCTTAGGAATGGAATAGACCTTAACCACTTATCAGATGCTAACCAGATCCTCACCAAACAGCTAATTTCCTCCCCTGTAGCAGAGCATAAACCAATTCCTACAAACTAAAAAGGTTAGAAAAAGCAAAGGAGCGCCTCACTCCCTTCCTCACCTAACTCCCTCAACTCACCAATCTTCCAGCACTCCATTGAGGCTCACTCCACTTAGAAGAGCAAGGATTGTGAAGCTTTATCACGCAAATTCGCTAGTTAATACAGGCCCCAAAAATACCTGTGTCGCACTTGGACATACACCAATCAGTCTACTACATTAAAAAAAACAATTCTTCACCATCCTTACAGGACTTTGAGCTCACCTGCAACATTCCAATTATTGCCGCGAGAGTGACCTTGGAGAATCTCCTTTACAATGCATGGAAGGGAGGGCTAGCTGAGGCTGCAAGTTCAGCATGTCCTGCAAACTGGTGGATTCAAAACGGACACCAACATGAACATAGACATAGAACATACAGTGCAGAAGGAGGCCATTTGGCCCATCAAGTCTGCACCGACCCACTTAAGCCCTGACTTCCACCCTATCCCCCTAACCTGATAGCCCCTCCTAACCTTTTTGGA